>NC_138029.1:31817989-32300463 GCF_964106645.2 Podarcis pityusensis
TCAACGGACTACAGTCCAGTTCATCTCATTATGCGTGTTGTGGTTCAAGCATTTGGATTTGGACCTGGGAATTCCAGGTTCAAGTCTTCCCATAGCCATCAAGCACAGTGCAAGTAGCAAGCTCTCCGTCTTACCTATAGCACCTATGTGAATACAGTGGAGAGGACTGTACATGCCGCCTTGATCTGCTTGGAGGAAGAGTGGAATATAAATAGTCTTTGCCAGCTTGCAAGTAGCAAAAGTTTCTCCCTGTGTTCTTGCCTGTGTGTTGAAGTTTGTCAGGACTTCTCACCCATTCCTGCCTCCTTTACCTTGCAGAACGCAGCTGCCCCTTCCCAGACCCAGGCGATCCCAGCCATGACACAAGCGCCGCAGGGTTACATGGGCAATCAGTCGGTCTCCATGGGCTACCAGCCCTACAATATGCAGGTGAGAGACTCCTTGAAACTGTTGCGCTGTGCGCCTTCTCCAGTGTCCGGTGTGAGGGCAGCCAGCAGACAGGACTGAAGGGGAATTCTTGTATGTGCATAGAGGCAGCAAAGCCACCCCTAAGCTTCAGGCTGCCTCCTGTTATGAATGGAGCCATGTGGATTGGCGGAAAGTCTTATGCCCTCTTCTTTTCCTGTTAGAACCTCATGTCAACCCTCCCTGGACAGGAACAGGGTTTGAGTAACCTGCCACCCCAGCAGCCTTACCTGTCAGGACAGCAGCCTATGTATCAGCAGGTGAGTCTTCGACCAGCCACTTTGGGGGCAACTGTTTTGGCGACTTCTTCATGTCATGTTAGGCTGATGCCCTGAATTCCTTCAGCCCAACATTGTTTGGCTTTTTAGCCTCTGTGCCAATCCATGGGTTGGAGGACCATTACTACAGTAGCTTTAAATGGGGGAGGAGGATGCCTTTTTAAACAAGACCTCCTTACTCGCTTCCCTGTTTGCCTCCTTACAGATGGCGCCTCCTGGAGGACCTCAGCAGCAGCAGCAGCAGCCTCAGCAGGCTCCAGTCCAGGTGCAACAGGCACAAGGCGGCAGCGGAGAGGCTCAGCTGATCTCCTTTGACTAATCTCTTGGCTTATGAGGAAAGGGAGGGGTGGGTTTCTAAGACATTGTAACACTACCATCTGTTGGTCACTGCTGTACTCGCTACACCATTGCTATTACCTTGCGCCATCCCCACCCTGGGGAACGGAGAGCTGAGCCCCCGCTGTCCTAGGTAGTTTCCTGTTGGCTACCTGTACCTCCCCCCTCCATCCCTCACTAAGTGAGCCTTTTGGGAGGAGTGAGAGACACCTGTGCTCAAATAACCTTATACACTGTTCCTTGGCTGTGGAGAGAGAGAGTAGCCCACTGCCTGATCCTCCTAGCTTTGTGTTGGCTGGGTAGCAGAGCAGAATTCTCAAGGAGTGCCTCCTATGTGCGCCGTTACAGGTGGGAGAGCTGCTCTTCTCATTGGAAACTGCATTTAAGCATGCTCCAAAGCCAGAGTAAATGGGCCCAGCCCACAGCATGATCTGGGCCTACATCCTTCTCCCCCCCTCCCCTTTAGTACATTCTATGGTTGCATCTTGCCAATCAAGTGGCCTTCACCTCCAACACCACTGCCCCCTCCCCCTCCATGATCTCACAGCCCTCCATGTCTCTTCTCAGTCCCTTTGGAGAACCCACGACATTGAACACAGCCTGCTCCAGGCCTGCGTTTCTTCTCTCCTCCCTCTGCCCTACTTATGCTCGCTGCTTTTGAAGACTCATCTCTTGTGTTTAGTGCTGGTGTAGGCAGAATGGAACCAGTGACAATAAAGTATTTAAAACTTTTTTCAGTCTGTGCTTCCTCGTAGGCCTTGGGTTAAAAGTTTCTGTCTCTGCAGAACTAGTTGGTGGGTTGTGACCACCGGTGTATGCAAGGTCTTAGAAGGGGGTACAGGAGGCATTCGTCATCCTGGGGCAGCGCAGAGAATAGAATTTCTTAAAGCCATTCTGAAAACGTTATTGCCCCCTCCCCCAAAGAAGCTGCAGAAGCATCCATTTCTTTTTCTTAATTTAATTTCCACACCCATCCATATAAATAGGGCAGTCTTCCTTTGACTTTTCCGTAGCCAGAGATCATAACTCCCTCCGCCGAAAGATCAAACATTTGGTGTATTCAGGCATCTCCAGCTGAGGAAGAAAAATAGGCACTGAGTATTGCATCAGGGAGGATGAGCAAAATGGAAGCCTATGGGAGAAACTGCAGAGCTGGTGGGATCCCCATTCCCAGGAAACAAAAGAGCAAGAGTGGGAAGTGGTGGTTGTGGTTTCTGCAGTTCTATTTCATTGCCCCCTACAACGTTGTAGGCTGACCTCAGCCTCTTACCATGCGCTCGAGCCGGAGTGCATTAGTGTTTGCCAGTTGACGAAGCTCCTCCACATCTCTCAGTCCCCACTCAGGATTTCTGCCATTTTAAGAGCATAATGTGTTAAAAGTAGAACATGGCCTCGTCACAACGAAATCCTTAGACCCTTTCCCAAAGAAGGAGAAACAGTAGGCTAAAGGCTAAACACGGTCTCTGCCTGTAGCTCGTCTTCATCATGTAACACAAAATCTTGCCCTGTTGTCCATCTTCCATGCTACTACACAACATGTAAATAGTGAGGAAATAAATCAAGGGGAAATTTCCAAGTAGCCTTTCCCCATCCTGCCTTGACCTCACTAGGCCTTTGGTGGTCACCACAAGGGAGATGAGATGGAATCCTGTCCTTCAGCTCTAACATACCTGGCCTGGAGCATGTTATCCAGTTGCACATTGCACTCTGGGAGGATGATCCCATTAACGGCGAACGGCTGTGGAGTGGAAGCAGAGGGAATTAACACCGGGCCAGCATTCTATGGGGCTCTTAGGGCAAAGGTCTAGAACGAAGGCAACAAACCTAACATCAGTGACCCTTGAGCAAGCCCCATTGAATTCAGTAGGATTTGCTTCTGAGGAGGCGTTGTGCTGTAAGACTCATGAGCACGTTTGCGGAAGAGCAAGAAGTCTTGTGGCAGAACTGGATCAAAATATGAGCTGCTTTCCAACCTTGAGGTTCTCCTTTTCCATCAAGTTGGTGGTGGTGGATACTGCTTAGAGCTGGGCTTGGGTGCACAAAACTCTTACGCATCCGAGCAAAGCAATAAGCAGAAGCACTCGGCCTTCCTATTGGCTGATGTGGAGGGAGAGTGATCAATTCAAAGGCTCCCAACAACAAGCTGGTGGTCAGGCACTTTGAGAGCTGCACAAATCAAGACTTCTAGCAAGCCCCACCCATACCTAGATGTAATGAAATATGACCTTGCAGGTCAGATGGGGAATCCTGGCAAAGCGGACTTTGCCTGTGATTGCCTTCCCACTGAGCTTAAGCTGTAATGGATGGTTTTCCTATACTCACCCCGTAGGCCAAGCAAATGCCTCCAGGTTTCAGCAGTTGTCCTATGCCTTTAAACATTCCCTGTAACGCAAAAGGTTATCTGTTGAATAAGATCCTTTGCAGAGGTCAGTTTCCATAATATTGACCTAAGTGCTTTGTCATACCTCCAGGCCTTGATCAGTCATGTGCAGCAGGTTAATAATAATGATGAAGTCACAACAGCCTTGACTCAAGCCAGCCCACTGGTCCCATGGCTGTGTTACATCTATGGCAAGGGGTTCTCGGACATTGGTCACCTTGGTGGCTTGGATGTAAGCAGAGATGCTGTGGGAAAAGATGGAAGATTCTTATTTTTGTGTGTAAAGCCATAATAAAAAAAGGGGAGAGTTACTTTCTCCAGTTTCCTTCATCCTGGCCCCACAAAAAAAGCAGCACTGGCTTTGAAATACAGTCAGGTAATATAGTAGGATGCTAGTGGGAAATGTATGTAACTTCTTTCTCTGAACCAGAGAAAGGCTAGACAAGGGTATGATATATGCATCCAACATTGATTCTCCAAGTTAAAGGGGTGGACACATTTTTATGATTTTTCCAAGTGACAGTGCTAAGATTTCAGATGTGACTGCTCTGTGAATTATGGTCAGTGTAAATGACACAGGCACTCAATTACATGTGTATGTGACGCTAGCGACAAGCAATACAGCACACTGGCACAATCTCCCATGCCATTTTATGCCCTTCAGTTTCTGTCCTCATCCCTCCCAACACCTCTTGGTGAGCAATGACTATTAGAAATGTTATTGCTATTTGAAAAGGAATACCCCACACAACACCCTCTTTACTCCATCTGTTGACTTAAGCTGTTTGCGCCAGATGATTTTTGCACAGGCCAAGATGCCACCTACGAAATGCTGTTACAATTTTATCCTCACCCTTGTGCATGTTTTGCAAATTGTAAATTTCAGGAATAGCTAACAATAAAATAAAATGTAATGAAGGAACGTCTGGAAAACCCCTTGGACGCTTGCCAACCATTTGTTCATGTTTGTCATACCACATCTCAAAAAAGAAATTCCTCATTTCTCATACTGTAATATTAACTGTAGTATTAACCATGATAATTTTAATCTACCAACAACCCACAGACCCAGGCTAAGTAGTCAAAGCAACACCAGGTATTAAAGCCAAGTTTTTAAAAAATGCATCTACCTTGGCATATACTGTTTTATTGCCAGATTATTCTATAGTCTAAGACAGATTGCCACCAAGAAGTTCTCACTATTCCGCTGAAATATACACATGCCGTTACTGCTTCAGCAGCAAGTCTTTCTTACCAAGAATATATGCACAGCTAGGATCTGTCCAATGCAGAACAGTCTAGCTATTTCTTGGAAAGGCATTTCCAGGCTACTGAACACAAGCTGCCATATGGTTTTTGACAGTCCCTTTTGGTTGACTATAAACAAGGACTAAGAGCCAGTTCTTTTTAGTGCAGATTTTGTGCCAACATTCTGCTGGGGCCAAGGGAAAGCATGGTCCACACACTACTACAACACCCATCCCTTGCTGTCACCACAGGCCCCAGTATACCTCTGTTGAGAAGCTGGGCTGATCTCTGAGGGTTGCCAGATGACCGTGGGCAAGGCCTGGGCAAAGTGCACCACATGCTGTCCTGTGCCAGATCCCAGTTCAAGCCCAAAAGCTGATCTTGTGTCATCCACATAGTCAGCCAGCACCTCAAGGATGGTTTCCTTGTTTCTCTCAGCCATCGGCGAAACTAGCATCTTTTCTGGAGATAGGCTCTGTTCTCTTCTCCCGGGATTTCTGTTTGCTTTCTGATATCTCCAGCCCTACAATGATGCCCTAAGCTAGATTTATTAAGGCAAAGGAGATTACACTAAGATGCACTTGGCTACAGCAGGAAAAGCACGTGTTGCCCTTGCACCTGCAGCTCAGACAATCCTGCTGAAAGATTCAACACAATGTTTTCACGGGGATATTTTGTACAGACCTCTGAGCTGCATGTCTGCTTCATACACCTGATGATCTATTCTACAAAGTAGGCTGATCAAATACTCATCATGCTGCAATAAGATGGTTGCCTTTTAAGGGGTCACAGAGTCCTGTTGTTTTTATTCAGAAACATGTTGTCTTTGGGATCTTGTTTCTGTTGGATTTTTTGTTAGATTTTATTTATATGCAAATGCAATACAGTAATACATAACTTTAACAGCATTACTATATAAGATCACTTTTGTCTAGGAGTTTGTTTCATGAGCTATTAAGATCAGTGCCAGCTATCGGTACTAGGCTGGCTGCAATATTCCTGAATCAGGAATGTGTTCTAAATCAACAGTGCTGAGACTTGCGGCCATCACTCACTGTATAAGAGGTCAAGAAATGGAACTGCTGAAACTAAAAAGTACAACTTCATTTTATTGTGAAGGATCAAATTAATACATGCTTGTCTAAAGAAAAAGGTTTTAGCAGGCATTGAAAAACAATACAAATCAGTATGAGCTCTGCTGTGGGGCTTCTGGTGTGCAGCAGCTTTCCCCACTGAGTTCTTCATTTGTGGTGTCTGATGGGCAAGTCTGTTTCTAAAAACTTTCAGTTCTTATCAGCATTGGCTAAAATCAAACTAATGCAAATCCTTGTCTCTGCATCTCTCCCACACAAAAAGCCCTTTGTTTCAAGAAGGCAGACTGGATGAAACACAAAGCTAATTCTGGATCCAAGCCAAGTTAGACTGTACATCTTTGTGTTCTGTAAATATCCAGCACGCTGGTATATATCAAATTACAAAAAAGTAGTCAGGACCAATTCTGTACATCACCAAAATCTTTTTGGGAATTATTGTTTACTCAGAAGTAGGTCCCACTGAATCCAACAGGGCTTGCTCCCAAGTGTTTCAAGGCTGCAGCCTTAGCTTAATTATCAGCTTTGTAAACAAACCCTGTGATTTGCTAGGCCGAATTTTAATTGTCAGCAGCCCCAGCGCCGTGCTGTTAATATGTGCACTTGGCAATATCAAATTATGCCTTCCCAGCTTTTGAATCCCACCGGTCTCCTTGCTAAACGAATCAAACAACCACCTCTGTAGAGCTCAGTGGCACGTTCCGGGAACACCATTTTGCACACATTTTACAATTTACACCGCCTCCATTCCACAGGCTCCAAACGCTCCTTCCTCTTCCCGCGCAAAGAAAACACGCTCCCAAAGCCCGCGCGACGTCCGCCGTTGCTAACAAACGCGTCTGCCGCCGCCGCCGCGCGCAGCAACGCCTGCCATAGAGTCTTCATCCCTAGCGCGGCATTGTGTAAGGGTGGGAAGCGGCCCGAACGTCACCTCCGTCAACCACGGAGATGCACAGCGGGCCGCCTAGAGCGCCATCGATCAAACTCGGCCGCGATAGGTGCACCCCGCTGGATCAGAGAGAAGGAGCGGGCAGAGCGTTCCCTCGGCGTCCTCTGCCGCTCGCACGCCGGAGACAGAGGAGAGCGCCGGTGTGTCTCCGTCCTGCCCGCCTCCTGGAGCTGCCGCCATGGCCATGTTGCCCGCGGGCCGGCTCGGGACCGCTATCCGCCTGCTGCTGCGGTATGCAAGAGGCGGGAGGTGGGCTGGGCGGTTCCGAGGGGCCCGAAAGAGGTCGAGGTTAGGCGAGTTCACGTGCCAGAATCCCATCGGAATCCCGCCTTTCCCGCGTGAGGGATGAGGCGCCCACGCGCGCTTTTTCCGCCGTGAAATGTTCAAAGCTGTTTCGGGTGCTTCCCGTTTGGTGGTGCCCGCAACAGCTCTGAAAGGTGGGCCGCCCTCGCTAACCCCAAATCACCATCGAGGGCGCGAAGCTGGTGGTGGCAAGTTTGCCAAAGGCCGACCTGCTGGTTTTTATGGCTGAGGCGAGACTTAAAACCAAAACTTCCTGCTTCCTGGCTCCTGCTTTTAGTCAATAGGCAAGGAGTGGGTAGGAGCTTAAAACTGATGGAAGGGGTTCCCAATGGTCATCTAGTCCAACTCCCTGCAACACCAAGAGAAGGTCAGCCACTGGCCAGTTTCTGCTGGACAGCCTAGGGCTATCTCTGCAGATGTCCCCCTCCCCTTTGTTCTCAATATCCAGTTTCTAGTCACAAACAGCAAGTTTGAGAAATAGTCCGGGTAGAAACGGAAGATAGAAGCTGTGAACTGTCTGGACTGTTTTTGACAAAAAATGGTAGATTAGTTGGCTCTTGATTTGTTCCAAGGTAATTTTTATGTTTATAAGTAAGAAGGCACATTTGAAGTTACTTAAGCCCTACTAGGATATGAATATACATTCTTGCTTTGTGGAGCAGAGGACTTCCTTTTTGAAAATTAGAGTAGACCGTGCAAGATTGAAGTCAGTCCACCCTGCTCATCACCTGCTCTGGTGACAACTATCTGCTCTGAGTTATCCCACTGTGGAGCTCACAGTGCAAAAACAAATTTATCTACACCTCACATTGGAAAACACTTCAAGCTTTTAAAAATGCCTTTTAGTAATATGGACATTCTGAAGGAAATCAGCCCTGAGTGCTCACTGGAAGGACAGATCATGAAGCTGAGGCTCCAATACTTTGGCCACCTTATGAGAAGAGAGGACTCCCTGGAAAAGACCCTGATGTTGGGAAAGATTGAGGGCACAAGGAGAAGGGGACGACAGAGGACGAGATGGTTGGATAGTGTTCTCAAAACTACGAACATGAGTTTGACCAAACTGCGGGAGGCAGTGGAAGACAGGAGTGCCTGGCGTGCTTTGGTCCATGGGGTCACGAAGAGTCGGACACGACTAAACAACAACAATATGGACATCTCCTTAATTATTATTTTTTTAAATTACAGTTTTGTTGGTGCTGAGAGGTGTTGCTTCTCCCCCTTTTCCACAGCACCTACACCAATCCATGTTTATATCACCCTTTCTTCTCACTTGGGTGGCCTTGCTGTTTCTCCTGAAGCACATCTGTTCTCATTCTTTCATTCATTTGCTGCTTGCACAGGTCTTTATGTTGTGAACCATGATGTGCTGACAAACTCTTTGTTGATTTTTCTACAGGCAGCATCAGCCACGAGCATGTGCTATTAGGATGCTGAAGACTACCAGCTCACAGCGAAGTGAAGTCTTGGCAACTCCGCCTCTTGATAATGTTCCCAAGGAGTACTCACCCAAGATTCAGCAGCTAGTTCAAGACATTGCCAGCCTCACCCTACTGGAGATTTCTGACCTCAATGAACTACTGAAGGTGCCAGTGTTTGCATGGGAAGCAGGGTGATTGCTGTACTAGGGAAAGATGGAGCAGCAGACAGCTCATTGTTGGTCATGTATTTCTCTGGGATGGGGTGCTTTGGAATTCCTTCCCCAGTTTTTGTGATGCATACAATATAGAAGGAGGATTAATATTTCTCTTAACACTGCTTACTCTGTCTTTTTCTTCAGAAAACCCTCAAGATCCAAGATATGGGACTCATGCCAATGGCTGGGATGATGCCACCAGCACAAGCAGCAGCTCCAGTAAGGGATCGATTGTTTAACTTGTTGTTTATTTGGGCTGAGTAGCAGCTGTAGCTGGGCAAATGTCTGAATGGAAAACTTCAGCAGCCCTACAAATGAGCATTCTGTTGAGAGCATTGTGTGTGAAGGCACCAAAATATTACATAACAGGCATGTTGATTGCTTGAGGCTGCTGGACTAAGCATGCAGCCAGCCTGTTGTTGCCCTGCATTTAACAGTGGCTTTTGAAGCAGAAAGAGAAGCAGTTCTGCTGCACTGTCATGGAAAAGGTTGTTTCAGTGTTGCTAACTCGTCAGATGACATTTTCCTGGATATTACTGGTGTATAACAAACTCAGCAACTGGAGATGGGAATGCAGGGGTGAGAAAAGTTCTCTGCTAATAGGGGCTTACTTTGTGGTTGTGCTTGGTATCGCAGTCGTCTTGCCACATTTATTTATTTACATACCCTGTCTTATGAACTCTTAAGAAATAAGATGTTCAGAACCAAAATACCATTTACTGTATATAAAAGCCACACAAAGCCGTTAAGCTATCTAAAGAGTAAATAGCACTAACACCAGTGCAGTGGTCCTGCCACTTATGTGAGGTTTAGTTCCAGGGGTCCATGTGTAAAGGCAAAATCATGAGTAGTCTGTCCCTGAAAAAGAGGGTGCCATTGCATCACATATTTTCAGGCCACTGCAACAATTTAAATCTAGCACATGATGTGTTGGGCCTGCAATAACCAAGGATAACCCTGTCATTATTGTGGACATCACAAAGACCTGAGCTGCAGGTGATAGGGAAGCCTGGACATGGATGTTAAACCCTTTACCTAAGATTGGGCAGATAGTTGTAATAACTCTCACTGCAGTTGACATCTCAGGGCTGATACTGCATCAAGAATCAAGTTGGGAGCTGTTGGATCAAAACAGGTCGGCTCGAATTATGCACTGAGTTCTTAGTTCTATATTCCTGGTCAGTAGCGTTCACTAGAATTAAATACTCAGTGGTAGATGTTTTGTTGACAGTTGATTTGGCATTAATGCGTTGCCCCTTGGCCCCTCACACACGCACAAACAAATCCCGCTGCAGCCAACCAAAGACAGTCAACCACATCCTAGGCCACCCCAGCCTCTCACACCACCAAGGAAACATAACAAGCGAATAGAAAGAGATCCTGTCCAAGTGACGCTGAAACAACCCCCCTCCCCCGCGCACACGCTATCTCAAAGAACATGCACTTTACCATCCCACCCCCCCCTCTCCCATCCCCTCCCTCTTTTCTTCCCAATATAAGTTGCCCCTTGGGGCCACACCTTTCTGTGACCCATTCCCCTTATTAAGATTTTCTAAGTACCATGTCAAGACAGTCTTTATAGTAGCTCTGTTTTGAGATCATCTTCCCATCCCAAAAAATGCAGGGATTTACGTAAACTGCATGCAAACACTTCCAAAGATGCAGGCAAGTGCTCCTTAAATGTGAAGATTTCCACATCAAAGTCTCCTTTCTCAAAGGAGGTTACTTATACAACATTATGATACTTCTCCCTTGTAGCCTTAGATCAGCGTTTGCCAACCTGGTGCCCTCCAGATGTCTTCGACTACAACTGCCATCTGGAGCTGTAGTCCAAAACATCTGGACAGCAGCAGGTTAGTGAAAATTGCCTGCTTGTATTACACTGGTTAAGATCTTGAGCATTTGTGGAGCAGATGAAATGTCCATTTGGCCCGCCACCTATTTCCCATTGTGGACAATCAGAAGTTTCTGCTCCATATGCTGGGCCTTTCAAGTCAATAACAATTCGCCTGCTATTACTTCCAGTAACTGATTAGATATGCTCATTGGGCCACTTCCAGTAATAAAAAGCTGGTGTTCAGTTAAGGCAAGGCTTTTGGGCTGACCTACTGTCTCTATTCCTTCATCATTAAAGGAGAACTAGCATAGATGGTGAGGTGTTTTAATCTTCTTTCTAGTTTACTGTTGATTTTGATCAACTCTTAAATGTTTTAACTACTTGCTTCTAACTTTTCATTGATGGTTTTCATTTCTTGTAAACCGCATAACGGTTTTGTTGCAGTCAAGTGCTATATACATTATGGTTAAATAAAAATAAAGATTCAGCAATGGTCTTGCAGCCCAACACAAGAATTTAGGGGAAATAATGAAGGAGTAGCTGGTGCAAGTTTTGTTAGATCTTCCCTCTGTATTTGGTACTTTGGTACTACCATTGGCTAATGAAACTTCAGGGATGTGAGGGTCAGGCTCCTGTTGCCAATTGTGAGTGGGTTTTTATCTTTTTTGCTAGGAAGCTGAAGAGGATTTTGTCCCCAAGAAGCCGGAGAAGATAAATTTTACAGTCAAGTTGACTGAATTGAATGCTGCAGATAAGGTGAAACTTATCAAGGAGGTGAAGAATTGTATGCAAGGCTTAAACCTTGTCCAGGTAAGCAGATGGTGCTCAAGGCTGACTTAACAGGTGAATGTGCTAAAGGCTTGAGGGAGGCAAGTTTCCTTTTACTTGTGCCATACAGAACTTAATTATCAAGTAGCCCCATCTACTTGGGCTACTGTTGTGCATTTAATGGTGGTGTAAGTACCTCCTTGCTCTCTGCCTCTTGTCTGATATATCCACAAGAGGTCTGCAGTCAGTACTTAGGGCAAATGCACATTTTGCTTGACCTGTACTTTGATTGTATTGTGTACCAATTTATTCCCCTGGGTCCGGGAGCTTTTCTTTTTCTGTGGCTGTGCCTTCCGAAAATCTGATCCTACCTGCTGAATTAAAGCTCCATTAAGCAAAATCTCTCTTTGGATTTTCTGCACATCCATCAAAAAAGATCTGATTCAGTGGGAAAGATCAAATTTTCACAAGGCACAGTTGCAGAACAATGAGGAAAGCCCTGGGACCTTTAATCAGTACACGGTAATCAGGGGAAATGAATCAGTACACAATACAGGTCAGGTGAAGAGTGGATGAGCCCTTGGTCATACCACCTGGGGGCAGCAAATTACAAAGAGATGAGCTGCCAAAGGAACGTTCACATGAGGAAAGTGAGGAGGTAATGCGGAGTTAGTGGAAGCGAATTTGCATCCTTTGAGATAGTACCAGCTAGTGTGGCAAGTCCCTTACAAATCATGATGCTCCAAAGAGGATTCTTCTAAGCATTTGGACTCTGGTCAGAAATGGCTTACTGTTTCTTGCCAGGAACTTGGCCAGCTGAAAAGTAATACTGCCGCTTCAGCCTAGGAAATGCTTCTGCTTGGCTCATCTTCTAGGCTGTGTAATCTGCCAAGTGGGGAGATAGGGGCGAAGTCACAGAGGGTCCCATACTAGTGGGAGCAGGCAGCAGCAGCTTCTTGGGTTCAGCGTTATCCCTTTCCGTGGCTAACTGGCTCTCTTATCTCTTGCAGGCGAAAAAGTTGGTAGAGTCTCTTCCTCAAGAGATCAAGGCACACGTCTCTAAAGAGGAAGCGGAGAAAATCAAAGCTGCTCTGGAGGCAGCAGGAGGGACTGTCGTTCTGGAGTAACGGTTGGCATCGGCAGCCAAAGGACTAAAGCAGAGCAGGGGAAAGTCCTGCGCTCTGTCACCCACCTGAAGCTTTTATTTGCCTGCTGACTGGTGGTGGTGGGATGCTGTGCAGTTCCATGAAGCTGTGCCCCGCCTTGTTTTCTCTGCAATGTGGTTGTCCACTGAGATGGCCCAGTGTGGGATGAATGTCTTCGGCACAATGGGGGTCTGTTGTTTGTACCAACACTGCAAGGAACTGAATCTATAAAGAGTATACACGGGGGCAAATGCCTTTAGAACAAGTGTTGTGTGAGCAGACTTTCTTGCATACCAGTGTCCCTCCTCACCTGGAAGGGCTCCCTGGTTTGTGCGTTTTTGCACCAGATCCTGCTAGCAGCTCATCTTAGGCTCTCTTGGTGGTATTCAGGGCCACTCTCTTAGCTGCAGTTTCTACCATGACCCACAAGGACAGCCTTCCCAGTTGACTGGGAGGCTGTGGACTCTCCTTCCTTGGAGGTTTTTAAGCAGAGGTTGGATGGCCATCTGTCACGGATGCTTTAGTTGAGATTCCTGCATTGCAGGGGGTTAGGCTAGATGTCCCTCTGAGTCCCTTCAGACTCTTCAGTTCTTTGATACTGTGATGGGAATTGTAGCCCGGGTTGGGGAGAAGCATGGTGATGACTAGCCACTCAACATAGAAGTGTAGTGGTCCAGGGACCTGCCTTGCATTGCAGGCAGCTTTCCCCATCATGAGCTGTTCCTCCCCATGAAATAGATTGAATGTGAAAAAGCCTGATCTCTTTTCTCCTCAGGATATTAACTTAAATGACAGGTTTTTCTGCACCAGGTAATCCTGGGCAGGGACGATGTGTTGTGTAGGTCCACACCATGCATAGATACCCTGAGTAATACTAGTTGCCCTGTTTCTTTCCACCTGTTTTCTGCACCAAGAACCTGAGCTCGTGGGAAAATCTCTCTGGCCATCTTCCAGAACTCCTGGCTGTTCTCTGTTACAAGTGGGTCAGTTTTACACTCCTTCCCTCAACCCCATCGGATGTGATTTATAGGCAACTCGGCTTTTCTTACTGCCGGGCCCTCGCTGGCTTGTAGCTTCACCAAATGAAAATTGGGCAGCTAAATCTATCCAAACAGGAGCTCCTGTTTCAAGGGATGAGGGGAGTCAGTGCTTGGAAGAGACCGTTCTTGGAAGGAGTGGAGCACAAAGGGAAGGGCCTCTGGGACACAGTGAACCTCTTTCAGCCTGTTCCATGTTCTCTTCATAAATGACAGTGTGTTCCTTTTCGCTACACCGTTTTGAAGTGGCCAGAATTGATCTTCTCAGTTGGTTTTAAATAAGACACCCAGTGAAACAAGCTGGGTTATTAGTCCAAAGGCCATATTGTCACACCTTTCACCTTGACTTGTTCCTGAGTTCTATTTGGCAGGTGGGGGGGTATGGAAAGTAATGCCGTATTTGACCACTTTTGCTTTCTTGCCTTCCTCAGCCTCATAAAAGCTAGTTAGTTCCAAGCAGTCTATCCTGGAAGTGGCCAATTGCATAGGCTTTTTGCTAAGAAGCATGGAGTTTGGTTTCTCTTTCTTTCTTGAATGTCTCTTATTAGGCATTTTCCATTAAATCAGTTCACTACAAAATGCCAAATATTCCCAGTGAAGGAACTAGTTTAGGATATTTTTGTCCGATGCATCCCAGCGGTTGTGCACAGAACCTATGCTATGATGTAGTCCTCTGTGGATACAGCCATGCCCTCTTGCAAGAAATTCCACATACTAGGAAGCCCTGATTACTTTCTGCGGTCACATACATCACTTATAGGAGGCCGTGAGTGTGGAGGGAGGCAGCTGCATCCTCCAAAGATGGCAGGTGTATTAATAGTGGGGAGAAAATATTAAAATGGCTAAAGCACTCCAAATTCCTCTCTCGTAACCATACTGTGTGTCTAAATGCCATTTTGTTTTAAACATAAATATGTGGTTTCCTGCTTCCTGTGTCCAGTGCAGTAAAGAACTCTATTTCATCGCCCTTGTTAGTACATCCATCAAGGTGTGTGCTCTTAAAGCAGTTTGCGGGGAGTGGAGTGGGAAGGGATGCTTTTGAAGAGAAGGTTGAACAATAAACAGTGTCCCTGGCCAGCTCAGAGAAGAGCATGATGCTAACATTCGACTTTCAATCAGCTTTGATTTCTGGGTTTTTTGTTTTTTGTTTTTTAAATGCAACAAATAATACAAAATGAAGGAAATGTTTAGAAACATTTATTTGACCCTGCCCATGTATTTCCATGCTTTTGCACACTGGGGGCTAGAAACACACAAAATTAAATTTCCACAGTTTTCTACATCGCCTTCAGCTTCAGACATCTCTGAGATGCTGCATGGTGCAATTGTAGTGAGGCACATATTTAGGCTCTCCTTTCTACTAAAGGTGCTGTAGTGCCACTGTGGCAGTGGCTGCTATGGCAAGACTACTGTTTACAATCCTAAATACAAGAAGAGTTACAGAAACAAGATCCAGTAGCCTGTGGGTGTTTCACTTGCATCTCTGCCAACTGACACTAGCCGTGCATGGTGGGCACATCAACCTGCAGCAATGGTACAAATGTCACAGAACACCCCACTCCTGCCCCTCCCACATACAGGTCCTAGCTTCAATCTCTGGGATATCAGAAATACTGGAGAGCCACGGCCAGTCCAAACAAGACCGTACTGAACTGGATGGACTAATGTTCTGACTTCATGTAAGGGGGTTTCATATGTTCTCTCTACATGCAACAGACAAAACTATGAGGTAGCCAGCACTTCCACTGGAAGAGGTCAAGGCCCATCAACAACAAGTACTCCAACGTACAAGCGCTCCCAAGGTTTTTCCTCCAAAGGAACTCAAATCCCCTGCCAGCCCAAACAGCCAGTATTAACAGCATGAAGGAACATAGCAGCATTCAGGCTACCATTTAGACAAGGAAAGTGGGAGTGCCATTCTGGTTGCCAGAGCCATCTGGATCTATGGCCCAGTACATAGCAAAAGGTCCATATATGGAATGTTAAGCCACAGGCTCCCTAAGAGAAGAGTTTGGCTAGGGTAGAGCAGCTGATAACATTCAGATCACAATACAGAATATGTTTGTGTTGGTTTCAAGGTGCAGTGGGAGAAGAGAAGTTTATTGCGAGAGGTGAGGGTAAGTGGATGGGGACAGAGAGTGTGGGCAAATAAACACTGCCAGGAAGCTTTCAAGAGGCAGGTCAACAAACTAGTAGCTCAGGGAAAGTGTAAAGCAATGAGAAAAATGTTGACCCTCATCTCAGGCAAAGCCAGTAAATTTGATCCTCATCTCAGGCAAAGCCAGTGACCACAGGGCTGGAAGAAAAGTGGCAGGATCTGATCCAAAGAGCTCTATAACTGGACCCTTGTCTCCCAGAGGCCTGGCCCACTGCATGCCTTTTTCCTACTCATCTCAACATGAACCCAGAAATCTAGGACAGGGGTGCTCAAAGTTGGACCACAACAACCATCATCCTTGGCCATGAGAGCACTACATTAGCCACTCCTGTTCTAGGTAAAGCCATTGCTCACTGTGCCAGCACAGGATTAGCACATGAACGGGCCTGGATCCCAGCTATCACACTCCTAGCTGAGAAGATGAGAAACCAGCAGACTCTTAGGACAATACAGTGTGGTGCCCTATCAGATCACACGTAATACAAGGGCTAATGGTCTCACTCTGACAACTCTGGGCCCCCACAAAGCCCACAAGTCTGCTTGGTTTCGCTAGACTGTTGTATCTTCAGTCTCTGTCAGTGCAAGGGAAATTAGGAACCATCTTATCGCTGGCCAGAAAGCACGTAGCTCAGGGATAGGAGGATCATACTGTTTGCGCTTTGATGTGTTAAGAAAGTGAACACTGATAGAGAGCAGACTTCGAGCTAGAGCTGGCGCTGGTACAACAATGCTTTGATAATTCAGGTGTTGGCTCAAGGTAAGTAATATTTTGTCAGAGCAAACTTTGGTGCTAGTTAAGAATTATATGTTATATAAATTATTAATCAATCAACTCCCACCCTTCACCCTAAGGTCCAAATTATAAGGTCATAGAATCATAGAGTTGGAAGAGACCACAAGGGCCATTGAGTCCAACCCCCTGCCAAGCAGGAAACACCATCAGAGCACTCCTGACATATGGTTGTCAAACCTCTGCTTAAAGACCTCCAAAGAAGGAGACTCCACCACACTCCTTGGCAGCAAATTCCACTGTCGAACAGCTCTTACTGTCAGGAAGTTCTTCCTAATGTTTAGGTGGAATCTTCTTTCTTGTAGTTTGGGTCCATTGCTCCGTGTCCGCTTCTCTGGAGCAGCAGAAAAAAACCTTTCTCCCTCCTCTATATGACATCCTTTTATATATTTGAACATGGCTATCATATCACCCCTTAACCTCCTCTTCTCCAGGTCCACCATTTCCTGTTTAGGGCAGTGTGACTCACCAAGAATGGCAGTTCAGCCTAACAGTGATCTCTTTGCTATCCTGGAGTTAGAGACAATATGCCAATCTCTAGGATCTTATTGCTTTTTGAGGACCAGTTTTTGCACACATGCAAGCCACTTGATAGCTTGCAGCCAAGAGTGGGAATAGACATTATGCTTGTGGGCTGAATGATGCTGGCCTGTGCCTTCAACAGTTCTTATCTAGTGCCATCATATTAGTGAATATTTCTGCTCCATATGATGAGGATACCCAGTGTGATGGTTGCCCTTCACTGTGTATAGAATTTGCCAAGGGGATGCCATCTTCTGTGGCATTCAGCTCCCTGCAATCCTAAACGTCAATAAACACAGTAGGACTTGCATCTGAGTAAATATCCATAGACCTGGCCTATGAATACAAGGACTGTTGCCAATGAAAGATAGTGTGATTGAGGCGATATGACACAGCTTTGAGATGCGGGGTTAATATTGTAAACAGGTTTTTCAGATATTGCAAACAGTCACTGCCAACAGTTTTTTCTTAACAAACATTCCCTGGAAAGGGTAAGTTCTTAAATGAGGGGGCAGGAGACATAAGGGCTGGTATTTTGATGCCAATCATGTCTGTTACAAGGCTGCAAAAATATCCACCTGCGCTAGGAACACACACTTTCACAATAAACATTTCTCTCAGCACTCCGAAAGTCATATGTAGAACAAGAAACTACAATGGCGTTATGTACAATAAGTGTTTGGCTGATGTAACGCAAGAACAAATCCAGGTTTGCCGCCAAATATACACTTGACAGGGAGTTGTTGTTGCCAGCTAGTGCACTCTTCTCCTTTTGCAATTGTGTTTGACCTATCTATTTGTTGTTGTTTAGTCATGTCCGACACTTCATGACCCCATGAACCAGAGCACGCCAGGCACTCCTGTCTTCCACTGCCTCCTGCAGTTTGGTCAGATTCATGTTAGTAGCTTCGAGAACACTGTCCAGCCATCTCGTCCTCTGTCGTCCCCTTCTCCTTGTGCCCTCAATCTTTCCCAACATCAGGGTCTTTTCCAGGGAGTCTTCTCTTCTCCTGAGGCGGCCAAAGTCTTGGAGCCTCAGCTTCAGGATCTGCCCTTCCAGTGACCACTCAGGGCTGATTTCCTTCAGAATGGAGAGGTTTGATCTTCTTGCAGTCCATGGGACTCTCAAGAGTTTCCTCCAGCATCATAATTCAAAAGCATCAATTATTTGGCAATTAGCCTTCTTTATGGTCCATCTCTCACTTCCATACTCCACTACTGGGAAAACCATAGCTTTAACTATAGGGACCTTTGTCGGCAAGGTGATCTCTGCCTTTTAAGATGCTGTCTAGGTTTGTCATTGCTTTTCTCCCAAGAAGCAGGCATCTTTTAATTTTGTGACTGCTGTCACCATCTGCAGTGACCATGGAACCCATGAAAGTAAAATCTCTCACTGCCTCCATTTCTTCCCCTTATTTGCCAGGAGGCGATGGGACCAGTGTTGTTTTTTTTTTGATGTTGAGCTTCAGACCATATTTCGCGCTCTCCTCTTTCACCCTCTTTAAAATGTTCTTTAATTCCTCCTCCCTATCTATACTGTACCACAAAACCCAAAAAAGGAGGGGGGGCGAGGAACTGTGTGTGAATTTACAACGAAGGAGTCAGCAGCAGCTTGGCTGCTCGATTTAAACAGAGCCAGGATTTCCTTCCAGATTAGCCATGATCTTGGCGGGCAGCGGAGATCAGCGGCGCCCGACGCTGCAGAATCCGTCGTCGAAAGGTGATTGTCCAGAAGCCGGAATGCGCGGGGGCGGACAAAGACGGGGGCTCCGCCTGAGCGGAGGAAGGCTGCGTACCCTCTCCCGGTTACTCTCCCTCCCCGGTACACCCAGCCGGGCCTCCGCGTTGCTCTTTTAAGGCGTCCCTCCCATGGCGGGCGTTGCCCCTTTAAGGCCTCGTCGGTTCAGTGCAGGGAGCGGCGGCGGTGAGCAGGAGGAGGCGGCGGCCGGGCTTCCCGGGTCCGGGCAGCGGGGAGGTGAGGAGCAGCAGCAGCCACGCAGAGCCGGCGGCGCGATGGTGGAGAAACGCGTGTCCCGCTGGTACTTCGGAGGCCTGGCCTCGTGCGGGGCAGCCTGCTGCACCCACCCGCTAGACCTGCTCAAGGTGCGTCTTTGCGTTAGAGAAACCCGCCAGGAAAGAAGACAGGGCACCCCTTTCCCCGGCGACGGATGGGGGGACCTGGCCCCTAAAATCCCTCTCCGGCCCTCTGCCTCCCGTCTTCCCCCTGGGCTCCCCTGCCCTGATCTCTGCTGGCCCCATCCCTGCTATTTGTCTCTCGCCGCCCCCTCCGCTTCAATATTGCCGCGTGTTTCCTTTGCAGCTTGGGAATTCCTTGCGCCGCTTCCTTTCCCCGCTTGGCTGCAGGCAAAGGTGGCTCAACAGCAAAGTGCTCTAAGGAGAGGTTCTTCACCTCTAACCTACCATTTACGTCTAAGGCAGCGCGAGCGACGGCAAGGCGAGGAGACACTTCCTTAGCCCACCCCCACTCTGGGTTGGAGACTATAGGGGGTTGACAGTGGCGTGGCATTTCCCTTTTCTCCTCTCCCCCCCCCCCCTTACAATGATTTCTATCTGCCATTTTGGCTCCGTTGATAACTAGGAAGTTGGAACTGCCTGGGCACCACCACCGTGGTGCACAGATGTACCCCGTTTCCCAGGCAAGAGACGTGGCCTGTGGTTGGTATTCTGGCCCTGGCTGGCACCCCTTGGTGTCTCGTTTCCTGGGCACAGCAGACTGGCATCTGCTGCCGCTGTGTGCCCTGTAGTGGCTCCCTCTGGCCAGACGGCGTTGGCTGCCTTCCAGGAAGCAGTGCCTAAGGAGCTAACTGAAGGCAACAGTCTTGAGTCTGTTCAGATTGATTGATTGATTGATTAAATTTGTATTCAGCTGAAGATCACAGGGCAAGTTCGAAACATAAAAATACAAAAACGAGAACAGACACCTCCCCCTCATTTCCAGTTCATTCTATGTAAGGTAAAGGTAAAGGACCCCTGGACAGTTAACTCCATTATGTGTAGTATAATTTGACCAGCTAGCATTCTCCACTACGAATTAGAGAGCACAGATCAAGGCATAATTATCATCACAGTAGTTTGGCCCCTGCTCTGTTAAATATTACTGTACTGTACTTGTAAAACAGGTATAGCCTGTCTAGTTTCTAGCTTCTACTGTGTGTCAAGTGATATAGAATTTGCTCAGCATTTTCTTGGTTTGAGAGACTGAGGCCTAATTGTGTTGGTTTGGAAGTGAGGACTTCCAAGATAACAGCTTGAATTCAGTGGCAGTATCTCCTGGTATGAATGGAGGCCTGCAAAAAACAAAGAGGCCCCATTCAGCCACGATTCTGCACTTCTGGCATTGTGCAGACCCCTCACAAGTGGCCAGATACCGTAGTTTCTGCCCTGAAAGGCAAGCGCACAGAGGGAATGTGGCATGTCCAAGGTCAGTGGGGCCATTAAGAGTTTCTCTTAATGATCTCTGGCATGCAGCCCTGATCAGCAGATGCAGTGTTTTCCCGTACTCTGTTGAATGGGTACAGATAAATTATTTTCTTTTGCCTTGTAATCTTTATTGCTGTTATTTCTCAGTTAGTCGTCATAGTGGGCGTTCTTAAGTTTTTTTGTTTTCTGTTTTAAAAACAGAATCCAAGGTTCCTCAAATGTACGCGAAACACATTCGTCCTTGACATGGGGCAAGCCAATCAGAAAGGAAGAAAGAGGGAGGCCAAAACATGGGGAAGAATTCAAACAAACATTCTGGCAAGGCAAGCATTTCTGTTTGCTCAAGGGAACAGTCCTCCCTTTCCTCACCCATGTGGTGTTCTAAGGGTTCTCCTGATTCCTCCCTACAAGCCAATTTGGGGAACGTGGGGTGAGGAGAGGGGAGAAAGCCCCATTGCACTAGTAGCAGTCCTCGTGTGGGCTTCTTCGAGCTGTGCCAGTTAGTCACATCTGTCCTATAATCCAGGAAGACACCAGTGTCAACAGGCCTCTCCTGGCTGCTCTCTAGATCTCCACACAGAAGCCTGCTTGGGATTTTAATGATAACTTTTCTAAGCCCTTTTATTACCCAACTGTCCCGCCTTTCTTTTGTGTGTACCTAGACGAGATCGGCCAACTGCCTTTCTCTGTCTACTCTAGGGCCTATTTCTCAGGGGTAATCTGTCAGTGGCCACAACATTGGTGATAAGTGAGGCTACATCCTGTTTCCACCTTCCTTTCTGCCTGGCCCGGCCCTTGCCCCTTTCCCCATCTCTTTGTCACCTGCATGAACTTAGGCCAAAAGTTGCATGCAGTCTAAAAGTGGTCTCTGAGGCGTTGCTCATCATGGCAGCAAGGTGTCCCCAGCTTTGGTCCTTGCTCTTCAAAGTCAAATGTCAAAGACTGCATACACAACATACATCTGAAACACACTCACACACCTTAGAGAATCCTGGGAACCCTAGTTTACTCCGTCACAGACCTACAGTTCTCAGCACCCTTATCAAACTGCAATTCCCAGGATTCTGTGGGGGTGGGAATGTATGGTGTGTACATGGCCCAAGTCTGCCCCACAGGCTGCTTTAAAGCTGACAGAAAGGGGATGGACTTGTCAAACTCAATAAACTTGAAAGATAGCTTTCTTAGGAGGGGAGTTTGTGGGGCTACGAAGTTTTTCTGCCCAGCCACTGACAAGTTACCAGGCAAGGCCTGTTCTGAGATTCTCACCCACTTCACCCGCCTCCCCCTGAGCATTCTGCATACTTAGCCCTGGTCCCTAATGGGGTGGGAACATTCTTTTCCCTTGTTATGGTCTGGCAGGGGCACACTAATGCCAGCATGAAGCTGCTAACCCTGGAGATTCCTGCAGATTTGAGCCTCCATCGTTTGCTTTCCCTGTGTCACTGCTGGGCCTGCCAGCTGCTTGATGAGCACATTCCAGCTTCATCCTTCACAATGGGATCTTTGAGCTGCCACTGGCTGCCTGGGAACACTGCCCATCTGAACTGCTGTCCACCGCTTCACTGCCCTCTCCTGGCTACTGGTACTTCTGCAGCCTCAGCTGATGTGTGTTTCCACCGGGGGCTGCTTCAATCCACTTGCTTCTTAAAAGGGTGGGTCTTACCAAAAATGGCGAAGCTGTGGGTCTTGTTGTTGTTGAACTCTAACCCCTGCTCCTAGAAGGCTCTTGGATTGATTGATTGATTGATTGATTGATTGATTGCTTTTATTTATTTAAATTAAATTTATTTAAATTTATATATTTATATAAAATATATTTTATTTTATTTATTGCTTTTCTCCCAAAAACTCAAGTACATGGTTTCCCTGCTCATTTAATCCCCAGGGCAACCCTATGAGGTAGTGCCTGGCTCTGCGGCCAAGTGAGGATTTGAACCCTGGTCTCCCAGCTGCTAATCCGACACGCTAACCAATATAGAATCACTGTAGAGTTGGAAGGGACCACAAGAGTCACTTCGTCCAATCCCTTGCAATGCAGGGATATTTCGCCCAATGTGGGGCTAGAACCCACAACCCGGAGATTTAAGAGTCTCATGCTCTACCAACTAAGCTATCCCCAGCTGCCTATAAAACATTGGTACATTTGCATTCAAGAACCTCCAGTCAGATAATTGCTTGGACTCCTTGTTCCTTACAGTAATATCATGCAGGATGGGAGAAGGCCAGTGTCGAGAAGTGCAAGTGTTTTGTACTATTTCATTTCTGGGTCCAGTTCAGAACTTGTGTAGGCGACATTCTCTTGTTGCTTGAATTGACCTCTCCCCTTCTTCAGGATAAGGGCTGGTTGGCCAATGGCCCTGCCAAGGTTTTTTTGATTTTTATCAACGTGGCAGCCTTTCACCTAAATTCTCTCCAAGTTGGCTGTACAGTACTATAAACACGAGCTGCTCCACTGCGAGGTCAGGGTGCTTGCAGGTGGGATGGTAATCTGGGAAACCAATGTTGACCTGCATTTCTAAACTACAGAAGCAGATGGGTCAGCAATCGTCTGTGGATGCAGGCACCAGACTGTCCAGGGAAGCCCCTTGCCATGGCTGGAACAAGTGCCTTGCGGCTGTGATTGCAAAACCCTCCAAAATTAATAGCACCCATTAGGTTATGGGGTGAAGAATGCAGGAATCTTCTTACAGCTCACTGGGGGGAATAATATCTGGGAGAAATTGGGGGAGGTAGCTGGGAGGTAAGACTTGTATTTCTGGAAGGAGTAGGTTTTGTTGGGCAAGCCACATGTCCCGATGGAGGGGAAAGGGTTTTGTAAAAGCAAGGAAACCAGAAGTTAGGAATCCTTTTCCACATTTTATGGGGGAGAGTGGAGCAGGATAGCAAAATATAAATTCTTATGCAAAGGGATTGTCTCTAGGGGGGAAAAATCAGTCATAGCTTTAAAAATAGAAAGAATCTCTCCTTAAGCTCTGGTGGGCAGTATTCTTGGAGTAAAAGATTCAAAGTGAATGTTTACAATGAATTCCTGAGATCTTGTTGACGTGGAGTTGCAGTTTCATTTGTTTGCTCTATCAGAGGTGCATGGGCCGTGGCTGCTTAATCTTTTCCTTCCCCTGGCCCCCCTGGAATATCCCTCGGAGAACGAAGAGCCTGGCAAATCCAGCCTGACCTGTTTGCTACCTGCTTTTCTTGCCTCTAGGTCCACCTGCAAACCCAGCAGGAAGTGAAGATGCGCATGACGGGCATGGCCTTGCGTGTGATTCGCAACGATGGCTTTCTGGCCCTCTACAGTGGGCTTAGTGCCTCCCTCTGCCGGCAGGTGAGTTGTTGGGCCGCTGCAACAATTGCTTTACCCTGGTCTGTTCAGCCCTGCTCCTTTTGTCTGGCTCCCCATGCCAGCCTTCTGGTTCCATCACGCTACCCGTGAGAGTTCTGCAGCTTCTTCCAGCACCCTTCAAAGCGTATTCCACAGATTTAACACTGAGACTGTGTTTGACTTCACAGACAGAGCTTTGTAAATTAGGTCGACTTGCAGTCTCTGAAACTGAGAGGCCATTTGGTCACAGTTAACGGCAAAAATCCCGCAGAATATTGTCAATAGAATATAAGGATCCAATAGCCCCTGCCATCTGAGAAGGTCAAGCAGGTTTTTAGACTAGGAATTTCTGAAAAGAGGCATGTGCTTCTAAGCTATGTCCTCCCCAAGACTTTGATGAGTCAGGCATCTTGTGCAGATGAGGAGAAGCTGAGAGAAGCGACAGCTTCTTGAGTTGTATCCTTCTTCCCTTTTAATAGCTTGTTTATTTAGCAGTGCACTGACAGTCACAATGGCTCCCTCCACTCCTGGCACACTGGCACACGACTCTGCAAGGGAATTCTCAATCCTTGCAAGTGGCTCTGTAATAACGTCACATTGATTTCTGCAGTCACCATAAGCCCTGCTTGAATATCATTCTGCTTGCAGAATCTATGATTCCTGAATAGTTGGGTGTTAGGGTTGGCCTCTGCTACGGCAAGCAGGGTTTGGGGAAGAAGAGAGCTTCATTTGGGGTCGCACCTCTTGCATATATACCGGGTGGTGCCTGTTGATTGGCGAAAAGGACACTGCTGCCATGGCTCTTAAGGGCACAAGCGCCATAATGCAAAGGCTGTGGTCATGCCCCAGCGCAGGGGCTGCGCCATTGCCAAGCTGATGCCATGGCTGAACGGTGATTCTGATGAGCGATTGCCCTGTGCTGGGCAGGACCAGGGCCTGAGAGCTGCTGCCAACCTGCTCTGACTCTTTCTGCTTCTCCAGATGACGTACTCCCTCACCCGCTTTGCCATCTATGAGACTGTACGGGACCACTTGAGCCAGGGTGCCCAGGGGCCAATGCCCTTCTACCAGAAGGTGCTGCTAGGTGCAGTAGGAGGTGAGCTGGGGCTTGGCAAGCGCAGGATGTCGGGCCACGCCAGTGCAGGCTGCACAGCCCCCTTTCACCTGCTGTTCTCTGGTTGCAGGTTTCACCGGTGGGTTCGTGGGGACCCCAGCGGACATGGTGAATGTCAGGTCAGTGGTCTCCTTCCCCTTTCCCTATGGCTGTGCTTCAACCTTGCCCAGTTCAGCTCCCCGTGACCTGTTCACTTGACTCTTTACACCCCTACTGAACTCGGGGACATTCCATGGGGCTGGATAAGCCCACACAAGGACTTTCGCCAGTTCAGTGGTGTTTTCCCTCTTCGTGCCCCCTTAAATTGGCTCGGGTGGGCAGGGGGGTTTGGAGAGTCCCTGCAGCAGCATGCGGGGGGAGGAGAGGGCTGATCATTTCACCATCAGAAATGCTTCTGCTGACAGAGAAATCTGCTTAGTGCTAGCTGGATAGCTCAGTGGGTTAGAGCATGGTGCTGAAAATGCCAAGGCTGCAGGTTTGATCCCAGCTGCATATTCCTGTATTGCAGGGGGCTGCATTAGATTATCCATGGGGTTCCTTCCAACTCGATAATGATGATGATGTACTATTTATACCCCTCCCATCTGGCTGGGTTCACCAAGCAACTCTGGGTGGCTCCCAACAGAATATTAAAAACACCAAACATTAAAATCTTCCCTTCAGATGTCTTCTAAAAGTCAGATAGTTGGTTATTTCCTTGACATCTGATGGGAGGGTTTTCCACAGGGTGGGCGCCACTACCGAGAAGGCCCTCTGTCTGGTTCCCTGTAACCTCACTTCTCGCAGGGAGGGAACCGCCAAAAGGCCCTCGGCGCTGGATCTCAGTGTCTGGGCTGAACGATGGGGTGGAGATGCTCCTTCAGGTATATGATCACAAAATTCTGAACAGCTACACAGAATTTAGCCCATTGTCTCTGTGGTTCGCCTTGCTCTGGGGCAAACTCAGCATCCTATGGTGGCGGGGGTGGGTGGGTGTGATTTGGGAAAGGCTTTTGTCTCCCTTCCCTCATGAAAGTGTCCTTAACGCTGTGATGCTCTTCCCTCCACAGGATGCAGAATGACATGAAGCAGCCGGTGCATCTGCGGCGGAAGTGAGTGTCCAGATTGCAGAGGGGGGTTGTACAGGAGATGCACAAGTGCGGGAGAGGCAAATAATAGCATTAAGGAGGCGGACCCTGTGAAAGCCTTTATCCCTCCGTAAAGGGTTGTATTGAAGCTGCATGGCCACAGAGGGGCAGCATGGATCCTCAAATTCCAATTGTTTGAAGCTCAAAGACACCTTTCTGAATCAGGACAGCACCCCCTGGCAACCAAAGCCCAGGGTTCTATAAGTCCCTACTAGATCTGGAAGAGTCTATAGTTGCAGCCTTCTGTCTGGTGTGGCCAGCAGAAGTAGCAGCTGCAGCAAGATGGGTTTAGGTGTCTAATATGGTCTCTCTTTGCTTTCTAGCTACTCACATGCTCTGGATGGGTTGTATCGGGTGCTTCGTGAAGGTAAGGATTTGGTCAGCGCGCAGTGTGGCTAGTTTGAGCTTCTGAGAGGCCACAGGGAGCTCACCCTGAATGAAAGAAATTGGCCTTGGGGAGAATCTGCTGCAGCCTCAGTCCCCTTTTCTATATGGAAGTGGGAGCTGTTAGGTTACAGGCCAGTCCCGGTGCCAGGAAGCTGGCAAAACCAGTGCCAGGAGGAGGGGCAACACCATCCAAGGCAAACTACCTGGAAGTAAAGCTGGTGGCAGGATGAGAGCCTGCGAAAGTTGCAGGTACAGCCTTTGTTTAGTGGCTCTTTGGGATCAGTGATGGGAGCCACTTGCAAGCTCCTCTTGAGTCTGGCAGCCGCTGAACGTTTGGAAGGGAGAGGGGTGAGTAAGCTGATGGGAAGTGCAGGGGAATATGGTGACCTGGAGTTCACACGGGTAGAATTCAGAGTTGACCACATACTTGGCTTCTAGAGCGTCACAGAGAACAAGCATATGGGGCCCAGGGAAAAGGGAGAGAGGAGACTAAAAGGGTTGTCCCTTTGTGTGTGTTAGAGGGGGGCAATGGGGGGAGAGGGAGATTGGCAAGTGGAGAAAATAAGACCCACCCCTCCTGCCTTTAAAGTCCAGTGGAAGGATGAGGAATGGTAGCTTCCTGCTCCATGTTGCTCTGGAAATTGAGGAGAAAAGGCAAGGAGCAGAGTCTACAAGTCATGCAGCCTTCACTGGTTCAGATCCACTGTGGCTTGCCCCTAGGCAAGTGCGCATAGATTGGCAGCTGGACTGGGTTTCAAAAAGTGAAACTGTGCAAGAGCAGAGAGACCCAGTCTGAGCGACTGCCCCTGTCCTCTGTCCCTGATTAGTTTCAGCAGTGTTCTCTCTTCCACAGGCATCTAATAGGAGATCTTATCTTCTCTGATGCTTTGATTTCTAACCACAGATTTATATTTTAATCTTCCAACCACAGATATTTTATTGTGATGGGGCATCAGTATCTCTGCCCTATCAAGGCTTCTGATCGTCTGGCTTTGGCTAAATGAGGAGCTATTTCATAGCCTTTTAAAACCAGCCTGTGCTAGAATACAGTGAAGTCTTTTATGGATTGGCTCTGCTTTCTAAGCACCTAGTAGATTATAACCTCATTCCTGTATCTTTGGGAGCAATAGAGGATATCCATTCCTGGGCAGTGTCTTAGGGGCTGGGAGGCTGTGGTTTCTGAAGAGTTGACGAGCAGAAAAGCACTGCTGTTTGTAGACTGTGCAACCTGGTGAGCTCTACCCTGTATACCCCATGCCTTGAATCCCTTTTGTCTTTGCAGAGGGTGTGAAGAAATTGTTCTCGGGAGCTTCAATGGCAGCAAGTCGAGGGGCCCTGGTTACCGTTGGACAGGTAGTGATACAAAAAAGAGCCATAGTTGCTGGTGGATGTGCACCTAAATCCAGCCTACATGTGTGCATATTTAGCTAGGCATATACCCACCACAATGCACATCAAGGCCATATCTATATGCCCACTTTTCATCCCAGGCATGAAATCGATTGACATGTTCTCTAGCCACCTGGGGAGGGAAAATAGGATTTAGTACAAATCCTGTCCTGTTACAGTCAGATGTAATGGAAGAGACACCCTCTCTGCATGCAGGGTAAGATTTCTAGTCCAGGCATGACTTCCCCACAAGAGCCAGTCTTCCCATAGGGAGGCTATAGGCAGCTGCGTTCAGACAGCAGGATGCAGAAGGCAGCATGTGTTTGCAAAACCTGCAGACAGCACTAATAGCTTTTGACTCAAAACGTTAAAATGTTTGAAGGCTTCTCTTAGTCTCTGGGCCCAAGGGTAACAGGTTAGTTTGTAGGTTCCTTCGTACTGTCTCTCCTGTCTCTGGGGCTGCAAGGGGGTGGGGGTGAGAGGAGAGGTCAGGCTCTGTAGCAATTGTTTTCTCAAGGTGAGAGATTTGTGCAAAAGGGTGTAAAAGCACAAGTGACCCGGTGTAGGCTGGAGAATGAGATCCTATATTTCCCAGTCCACCTGTGTCCTCAGCATATTGGCTTAGGGCTTTTAAAGATGGGTTAGGCCAGGGGTGGGGAACCTGCAGCCCTCCAGATGCTATTGGACTCTCATCACCCCCAGCCAGCAAAGATAATAACAAGGGTTGGTAGTCTAGAGAGCCCCAAGTTCCCCCGGATTAGGCCAACAACTTCCTTGTCTTCCTGGCAGTACTGATGAGACAGGAGATTTGTCCAAGAGGGCTGAGGATTAGTCACACTTTTGCCACTTGTCCTCCTGATACACTGCAGGGGCTGGTGCCGCTGTCTTGCCTGATCCCTTGTGGTTCAACAGAGAATGGACACTCCGTTTCAGGGCCAGTCTCTCTGCTTGCTCATGAGTGCTGGGAGATTTGGGGCCAGTCTCACATCTTTCTGCTTCTCTGCAGCTCTCCTGCTACGACCAGGCTAAGCAGTTGGTTCTTGGGACCGGTTTCCTCTCCGACAATATTCTCACCCATTTCTTGGCCAGCTTTATTGCTGTAAGTGGATACCTGGGTGTGGGTGCAAAGTCAAGGATTTTATTTTGTTTGTGTGTGTGTATTCATTGGGGCTATGGCGTCTTCGCTCCATAGGACCCACACACATTTCCCCTTCATTTTTGAAGGGGAAAAAGTGTGTCCTATAGAGCGAAAAATACGGTATCTACCATACTTGACTGGGGCTTGTTTTGGGCTTGGTGGGGACCATACATTGTTTAAGCCTGTACTAGGCTCATGACTGCTTTGTAGCTCCTTTGTAAAGCTGTTACATTACTGAGCATCTGCTTGGACCCAGTAGTTAGTCTACTGGGTGCTGTTTGGAATGAATAAGACCATGAGCCTCTGGATTAAGGACTAATGGAGAGAGCAAGGTTTGACAAAGGGGAAAAAGTAAAAGGGAAGGTAGGGCTAATAGCAGGCACTGCAGTGTAGAAGAGGTTTTGCCCAAGAAGTTGGTTTTATAGAAGGCTTTGAAAGGTTGGTGAGAAAGAGAATTAGCTGGATAGAGGGATGGGGTTCTTTAAGGTCTGGGGCACTATGAAGGAGGTGCTTCAGGGAACTATATATTCCAGTGCAGATCATGCAAGATGATTTTGTGGCCTCTACCCATTTATTCTGCTCCATGGCTTAAAAACACAGCACATGCCACACACTAATTTTAGGTAACTGTTTGGTAAACCAGTGGTCTGCAACTAGAGAGAAATGCCTTGCCACTCCCCTGCTTCATCACTGGATTTCTACTCTTAACACAGCGGTGGGGTGAGATATCGCCCTTTCCTCCAACTACCACGTAGCAGTATGTCAGTTGATAACTAGCTTATCAAGTGGGCGTGCTTCTAGTGACATTCACGCCATGCCCTGTAACACAGGATTTCAAAAAGGCTCTGCTGCCATCACACACACACCCCTTTTCATTGCAGGGAGGATGTGCCACATTCCTGTGTCAGCCCTTGGATGTGCTGAAGACACGCCTTATGAACTCCCAGGGGGAGTATCGGGTGAGTGATCTGATCCCTGTCAATGGCTGTCCTGATTTCCAGTCTCTTGATTCATTGGTTGCTTGAACTAAGCATCATCCTATAGATATCACTGGCCTTCTGGCCAGCTTTCTGTTTTTTCTTTTGCTGCTGCTTGGTGCCATGCCCCTGAGCATCATTCTGGCTGCTGCAGCGCTTCATCAGTTTGTGACTGGCAGAGATTGAGCCTTGTAAGGAGAGGAATGGGATCTGTACAGGGGGCTGCCTGGGCATGGGCTGACTTCTTTCTCATTCTCTCTCAGGGTGTCGTGCACTGTGCAATGGAGACAGCCAAGCTTGGGCCACTGGCATTTTATAAGGTAATGCAGATGCAGCAGAAGCATCGATGGGTGATTGCACCAAGTAGACCAGGCACGCAATCCAGACAGCACAACTCCTAGCCCTTCCTAGTCCTGCATTCCTGCCCTTTTGGTCCCCAGCCACTGTGCTTCTCCAGTTTGCCTCCCTATTCCCAAGATGGCTCCACTGCCTCCCTTGCATCCCTTCCCCTGCTCAAGTGCTACAGCTGCATGCCAGGCTACCTGGCCTTTAGGTGATGCCAAGTGAGTGAAAAAGCCTCATATGACTCCAGATACTGGAGTAGATGCATGGGATCAAAATCTGGGCTTCTCTCCACTGGGACCCTTTGCCAGCTGCCTCTTTTTCAAGCCCCACCTTCCCTCCTTGGTCTAGCTGTGCAGCTTGCGGCCACGATTCCAGGATTGACAGAAGCTGACCATAACCAATTTCCTCTTCTAGGGCCTTGTTCCTGCTGGCGTCCGCTTGGTCCCTCATACGGTGCTCACCTTTGTTTTCCTGGAGCAGCTGCGCAAAAACTTTGGGATCAAAGTGTTGGCCTGAGGGAGAAGAGGGCCTGCCTTAGTCAGAGGCATAAACCTGGAGGACCGGGGGCGGGGAGGGCTTGGACACTACGACCCCCACAGTGCCCGGGTATCACACAATATTCCTTTGCCAAGGTGAGGCATTATTAACAGTGCCCTTTTTAGCGCTGCGGCACCAGCTGAACTCTCGCAGAATGCCCCCTTTCAGTGCCTGACAGTTTCTCACAGCTGCTAGCCAACCCTTTGGCATTGCTTGGTGCCTGATGGTATGACAGACAGCCAATCAGAACTCTCTCCTTTAGTGCCCAGTAGCAGTGAGCGGCCAACCTCTTCCCACAATGCCTTTCTCCTATGCCCAGCAGTTCACTGGAGCCTCCATTCATTGCCGTTAGCAGCAGCACCACAATACTGTCTGCCGTGCAGTAGTAACCCTGCTGACCCCACAGCATCTCCTCTTAACGCCCAACAGCCCCACGAATGCCCTTGTCTTGCCCGTTGGCATTGCAACATTTGCTACCACTCGCTACAGGAGCCCTGCAAGACTGAAGTTGCTCCTGCGCTGTGCCATGGGCAGTAACTTGCCTCTTCTGCAATACCACCATATTTCTCTGTCCTCTCAGTCTCCTTCGTTGTTTCTTTGGGGGGGGGGGGAGTTGGGTGCCACGGCCTCCCATCTCCCATTCACCTTGCCATGCTGAGCACTGCTTTCTCCCCTGCTCTTCTGGAGCAGACGTGCATCTCCATGTGGGGAGGTAGAAACTTAATAATAATAATAATGTTCTCTGTCCATTTTTAAATGTTTACGAGTGAACTGGAGAGGGGTTCTATTAGTTAATGGTGGGGCTGTCGATAGCAATACACCTGGCGGGCACCTTTTCCTTCTTACCCTTCAGCGTCCCAGATTTTTAAATGTTTCTACGAACACAAGGTTTCCCTCACTGCGTCCGGCCTCCTCCCTTTATCCTACCTCAGTCTCTTCTTAACCCTCAGGTCTGCTGTATGTGGCACGGATGGCCCCTTGTATTTAACTGTGACTGGTAGTAGTGGTAGCATAGGGCAAGCAACACCGCAGTCTACGGCCGGCCTAGCAAGCCTTGCCTCCTTCATTTTGCTTCTCGCTTTAACCTTGTTCAGCCAAAGCCTCCTGAAACCAAAGGGCCTCCTGGGGGAGGGGCACTAATGAGAGCAGAGAATAGGTTTCTGAGGTATTCCTCTAACTAGCAAGAGCCAAGTTAGCTCAGCCAGGGGGAGAGAACATTTGAATCCCTTGTGACACCTCCTTCGCTTCTCATGTACCCCAAGTGAGCAGGCCTCTTGGCATATGATGGTGGGGGGGGGCTGTCGTAAGTTGGCAAGGCCTTCACGGAGGATCTGGGACGGGGAGAACATGGTCCATATGACCCATGGCATGGGCTAAGGTTGCAGGGCAGGGGGAGGCCCTCTGTTTACTAGGTTTACTCTAGAGTAGGTGTCACAGATAGACATTGTGTGCCTCTTAAGCTGCCAAACTTTCCCTACTCCCTGCCCGATTTATCCTCTGGCAGTTCCTCTGAGCCTCTTGGCAGCTTTGGAGGGAGCCTAGACGGCTGTGAAATCTTTCCACGTTGCCTTGCTTTTTCTGTGATGTTGTCAAGGCCCCATTCTGTAGCACTGAATTTTTTTTTAAAAAATGCCTCTGGATCCGGCCCACGCCTAATGAAGTGATTGTCGTATCGGCCATTTGTCCCTTGTTTCTGCTGGCCTTTGTTTTGCCGGCATGTGGTGCCCCCCTCACCGGTCAGCCCCCCCGGGTGTGAAGCGTCATTCCAGAGGGTAATGATTCTGCGGGGTCGAAGAGCCAGAGCAACTAAATCAGCACTTTTGTAATCATGACAATAAAGTAATTGTGAAAAGCAGGTGTTGCTTGTTCCTGAAGCGCCAGTCCCTTTCAATGTGTGTCATATGACTTCGGATTTACATCCTCCAAGTTCGCTCTGTTGGGAAAATGAGAAGGCTAAACGGTTTTGTACAGTGCTGTTATTTAAAATGTCCCTCAAATGTGGCGTATTGAACCATTTTTAGTTAACAGTTTCCAGAGAGAGAGAGAGAGACGTATTCTCATTTTCAACAGGTGCCAACCTAGCATGGTTGAGTGAGCAGGGCTAGTCCATGTCGCAGCAAATTGCTTCTGTTGCCAGACTTTAAGGAATTTGATGTCCAAATTGTGTAGATCCACTTTCTCCTATGCAGTATCTTGCTGTGGTACAAAGTGCAGTGGGAAGCTACAGGACTTAAGATTGAGTCCCTTTATTGTATGAGGCAAATGGTATAAACCCATGTAGGGGGGTGGACCAGTGTTAGAGCCTCCGCCTTACATACAGAAGGTCCCAGGTTCAGTCCCTGGAATCGGCAGCCCTGTTCTGTCTCAAACAGAGCATGAGGAAGCGGTGTCTCAAACACAGGTGTTGTCCCTAGTTATGGCTGCCAACATTTATCTACCCCATACTGTGTGGCTTGCATGAGAGGTGCGTCTGGACAAGGCGCTAATTGGGCTGTAGAAGAAGGCCAAGGGAATGCAAATTTGTCATCTTAACAAAGCTTAATTAGGTCTGGCAATAACAGCGCTTTGTTCCCAAGCCTGCTCTTTGAGCCGCATTCCAGTATCCCCAGGTAAGAGCAACCTATGGACCTCTTAAGTGGCTGAGGCACATAGCGACAAAAAGACTGGAAGTTGTAGTGCTGTGGTAGGCAACGGGTGGCACTGTGGTCTAAGCCACTGAGCCTCTTGAACTTGCCAACCTAGCAGTTCGAAAGCACGCCAGCGCAAGTAGATAAATAGGTACTGCTGTGGTGGGAAGGTAAACAGCGTTTCTGTGTGCTCTGGCTTCTGTCACGGTGCTCAGTTGCGCCAGAAGTGGTTTAGTCATGCTGGCCACATGACCCAGAAAGCTTTCTGTGGACAAATGCTGGCTCCCTTGTCCTGAAGCGAGATGAGCGCCACAGCCCATAGTCTCCTTTGACTGGACTTAACCATCCAGAGGTCCTTTACCTTTACCTTTTTACTGCAACTCTCCCATCATCCTTGACCATTTGTCATGCAGGCTCTGGGAGTTGGGAGTCTAACAACATCTACAGAGCCACAGGTTCTTCACCCCTGGGGATCTGACTTGCACCCCTTTTATGACACATTAGATCCCTATGTCTTAGTGTGATTCTGGGGGCCAGCAGCTGTTGGTTGGCACTTATCCTCTGTTCCTTTCCCCAGTTTATTTAGCCTCTCCAAGTAGGATGCAGATTGGATACTGAAAGCTGTACTGTTCTGCACAGTACAGAGAGCTTACTGCCCGCAGAGGCAAGTGTGCCGCTCTTCCATTCTCCCCAGCTTGATGCATTCAGTGCTAGGTTGCTGCATGATGCATAAAGCACTGGAGCTGTGGAGATGGCTCCAGGCACTGTCGGCACTCAGCAGATGGAGCTTGGGTGCAGACTGTGCTCTCCGTAGCCCCAATTAGTGATGGAGAGGAGATAAGCATATGTGACTCCTGTCTCCTCTCTCACCCCTTCCAGCGTGTTGCCAGGATAACCTGGGTCTGGCTGACCTGTGCTGCAGCAGGACAGAGGGAGGTATCACACATTGCATTTTTTTAGAGGCATGTCCTGACGGTGCTTTCAATGCATGCCAAAAAAATGTAGCTCTAGCAAATGCCTGTTTGGCTATGCTTGTCAGGGAGCTAGGATTGAACATAATACAACTGCCTTGTTGGTCGCCAGCCAGACAATTTTGGGATGTCTACAGGTGGTGCATGAGCACAATACCCCTCTCTTGCTGCTGTTCTCCAGCTGCTGGTTTTTAGAAGCGTGCTGCCTCTTGTCCTGGAAATAGTATTCGTCCACCATGGCAGGTAGTTGTTTGATTTGCTGCTGCTGTGTGTAAAATTGACTACAGAACACTAAAGAAGATGTGGTCAGTCAGTCTTTTTTATGAATATATGCAACATCGTTCAGAGATGCCAAGAACCTAAGCTACATGGTGTGGTCCAGCAGCTGCACCCCTGTCAATTCACAAAATACATGCCAGGGTAGTTGGATGTTTCCTACGAAGGAAGCTTGTTTTTCCTAGGATGGAGCAAGGACTGCACAATATCCTGGCTTAGCAGGTGGGGTCAGGCCAGGAGGAAGCTGGCAAATACCTCTAACTTCTTGCCATTCCAAACAACTGCCAAATGAGTGTGGAGAGTGCTACAAAACACTGAACAGAACTACACAATCCCTGATTTGAGTAGTGTCTTGGCTTTACACATTATTTATCCTATTTGTGCATCGCTCTGGCAAACCTAGGCACTGGGATCAGGTATTCAGCTTCTAGTATTTGTTAGGCTTGACTTAATGGTCATAGTGGTGTAACTTTGCTTAGCCATGGAAGAAATGGCACAAATGACAAATGTCAACTGGGGCGGTGGCAAGGTGTGTGTGTAATTTAGTTCAACCAACATGCGTTTCAAACTCAGCCCCTCTTCTGAGTTGGTGCTTACTCCACAACTAAAAGGGTAGTCTGACTTGCTTTCACGACTGCTACTGCTTCCAGTTGACTAGCGTAGTTTGGTTTAGGTAGCATAAGGTGCCCTGAGTAGTATAAGCAAGGGGATACCAGGCAGGGGTGCCAACTTGAATAAAATATTGGAGGGGGTGCCCAGGTAAGCCCTGCCCCACATGATGTGGCACACACCATTTGAAAGGCAATGCCCACCAACTTTTGGGGAGGCTAGCCCCTTCAAATATTTTATGGGGGGGCGAAGGGACCTCAGCCCCTACAAATTGGCTCCTATTCATACCTGGGACAGAAGCTGTTCAGCACTGGTGCTTATGAATGCTCAGGGTTAGTTTATGCATTGACGCAGGATCAAGCTGTGAAGTTTTCCCTGCAGAGGCTGTAGCACAGGCTTCCTCAACCTCAGCCCTCCAGATGTTTTTGGCCTGCAGCTCCCATGATCCCTAGCTAGCAGGACCAGTGGTCAGGGATGATGGGAATTGTAGTCTCAAAACATCTGGAGGGCCGAGTTTGAGGAAGCCTGCTGTAGCACTTCATGCTGCATATAATTACAGTGCTCCCTCCTGAAACATTTCCCTTCATTGCACTCTCCTCGTTCACATGACAAATGTGTATGCAAAATGATATTTTTAAGGATGCAGCATGTTTCAATGTATAACACACATTCCGGTATGATGCCTGCTGCTATGTGGTTAGAATGTCAGCCTGGGACTGGGGAGACCAGTTCGAAACTCCATCAGCCATGCTCCTCACTAGGTGACCTTTAGCCAGTCATCCTCTTTTGATCTATCCTAACCCACAGGGTTGCTGGAAGGATAAAATGGGGGGGGACTGTGTGCTCCATCTGGAAAGTCTTGGAAGAAAGGTGAAATATTAACCTCATTTGATGTTGTTTTTTTACAATCAAGCAGTATATAAAGTTGATCAAATAAATAAATAAAATACAATAGACAAAACCTCAGACTACATACCACAAAACGAGCCTCCGGGTAATGTAATAAAATTGTAACTGACACTTTGTAAATGTTTTCTTTCGTCTGGGATAATGAAACAAGTGTTCAAAGTGATAGATGAAAACACAGATGTTGTTGTTGTCCTTCTGCTGCTATATTTCTTACATTTTTTTTGCCAGGTTTCCTCCCCATAGTGGCTCCCGCAACAGATATAAGTATTCTGGAAGCCTTCCTGAGAGCACCAAGCCAGGCAGCGTGATGCTCTTTCTGGATTCTCATTGGCTCTTAGCCGGCCCCCTAACACAGTGGGGAGGAGAGAATGGGAGCGATGTCACTGGCCAGCTACTGTTAATTGCATGGTAGGAGCCAGCCATGTTCCTTTGAGTGCAGAACGAGCCGTCTGCTTGAACAATAATGGTTGGGAACTTCAGCATCTCACACTTGTTCAGGATGTTGAAATAGTTGCCAGGAGCTTTTGTTTGTTTGTAGAGATTTGTAGAACTACAAAAAGCGTAGAGAAAGAGAATAGAAATGTGTCTGTCTCAGATGGTGCAGTGGGTAAGACGGTGAATTTCTGCACCCTTCCACTGATCCAGCCACCTGCCCGTCACCGTTTAGCACTAAGAGTACCATCACCACTTTGCGGCTGCAACAAAAGGGTCCATGGCACTCCTACAGGGATGTCCTCAGGGCCCTTCCACAGAGCAAGGCATATGGGGAGAGGGGGCCACAGAGAATGCCTACACCTCCACATTGCTCTGGCAAATACAGCTTATCGAGCAGGAAACTGTTAAAACTTTAAATAGAGTTTCTTCTATTTGTCACAACTGTGACAAAGAAGCAGTGGGAGCAGGCACTTTTTAAGATCACCACAACTACAATGCCTTGCTGTGGAACAACTCTGTGGTCCCAGTTTGTTTTATTGTAATTGGATTCAGCAGCTTTACAGTTGCAACTTGCTATTTGATGTATTGCAAACTGCTTTGTGAGAAGATTGTTCTAAAAAGTGGCATTTTTAAAAAGCTTGGTCTTCTCTAGGTGAGCCTGTTCATCAGTTAAGATAGTGTTTGGACACATTTCTCTGGAGGTCTTCCAAAGCCTTTGGATAATGATGGCTGTCAGACAAGGGGCCTTTTCTGTGGTGGCAGCAGAAGAATGGATTTCCCTTCCTAGATGTGTTCACCTGGTACCCATGTTCCTATATTTTGGCTCCATGCAAAGACTGTCTTATTCTCTTGTTTGATGGTTACCAGACGTCCCTGTTTTCCGGGGACAGTCCCTGGATTTACAAATCAGTCCCCATACAAAATTCATTGAAGTTGAAAAGTGTCCCCGGATTCATTGAAAAAAATCTGGTTACTATTGGTTAACTGCCTTGAGGCAAATGCAAAAGGCAAAGACATAAAACCATAAAATAAAACAAGAGGCAAATAACGTAATTCTGTTTCCCAGACTGCTAAGACCCACTGTTGTCTGGTGAGAAAAGTGTAACTTTCAGGACAATAAAAAAGTGCCTCCTAAATAATTGATGGTGTTAATTTCCAACAGGTTGTTTTGATGGCCACTAGCTCAGACAGCTTGGGGGGGGGGGGAGAATAAGATAAATTACTGGAAAGCAGATTGAGAATTAGACAAATTAAGAATTAACAAAATTACTGGAAGTTATGTTGGCAGCTGAGGCAGAAAAGTCCCACAGGTACCTTTCTCCCTCGTCAGCAACAACAGCAGCAAAATCAAATAAATTACAATTTGCTGCCCTTTCATGACACTCAAAATCAGTTTCCTGAGATGGCCCACCTCACTGTGCTTAATGGTAAGGTCTACATGAATAATTGCTAAAACTGAACTTGCATGTTCAAAGGTTGTGAGCAAACAATAGTAAATGGCTGTCTCCAACCTGCCCTGCTTCTGAGCTGACCACCGTTGGAAACAGAGAGCTTCGGATATCAATACGTAATAAACTTAGCCAAGCCTGGCCTACCTACTTAACTAACCCACTCAGCGAAGGAGGGTCTTGATTTCCCCCTTCAGTACAACTCTCAGGCTCTTGGGAGATGCTGTTGCATAATTCCCAGAGGCAGAAGACAAAAAAAAAAAAAAAAGCCCCTTCGAATGCTGCTACGCTAAGAGTAGCAGCAGCATGAAATTTACAGGCTAGAAGAGCATACAGCTGCAGGGCCAAGAGAATGTCTGGCATTTGTGTCCATCTGTATCCCAGGAAAAGAGGCATCCAGCGGTCCGATTAATGAGCACACAGCAGGGTTCCTTGGCCCGACACTGCCATTGTGAAAGGAAAGCTACCACTTAATATGTGTGTGTGTTGGGCGAGGCGGCGAGAAGAGGAGGGGGCCTGGGACACAATGGAGCAGAAGCTCACATTGCCAGAAGGGACAGTATCTAGTCCCAGTGGAAGCGAATTGAGAATCATTGAACCTTGGGCCAGCCCCTCAGTAAACAGGCCTGTGTTTGGCAGCACAGATGAGCGTGAGGAAGCAGGCCGAGCTTCTGTGGGGCCTAGCGGTGGGGTGGCCCTCAAAGATAAGAAGCAAACACAGCAGCAGCACGGAACGGCAATATTTGAAAGCATCAGACTGTATCCAGCTAATTTTTGCTCACTTTGTAGACCCACTAAAATGAGTGGACTTAAGTTAGTCATGCCCATTGGTTTCAACAGGCCTACTCTGAGCACGAGTAACACTGGATGCAACCCATGGCGTATTAAGCGGCTACAGTGTGTGTTAGAGATCAACATCATTTCCCCTTTTCTCCAAATTAATCAGTAGAGCTGTCAGAAAGCAATGATTTTAGGTCGTGGGGCTCTTGTAGGGCTTACCATCATGAAGCCCAGAGAGATGTCTTGGCTATTTGCTGGCTGCACCAGATTTGACGAGAAATAAATTACAACATGACGTTTTCGTCGAGTTTGTATCCAGCAGCAGCCTTCCAGGAGAAATGATTATGGCTTTCCTTCTGAAGCAAGAACAATTAGAAACTAAAGCAGACGGCCCTTAGCTGAGATGAATGGGCATAAACTAACCAAGGCTGAAAAAAATACTTGCTGTCCCGTTGATTTTGACACGAGAGTTACAGTGCAATGCTATGCCTGTCTATTCAGAGTTAAGTTCTGCTTGCTCAATGGGGACTATTCCCTAACAGAGGATGAAAAACTTGTGGCCCTCTGTATGTTGTTGGGCCACTTCTCCTATCAGCAGAGGGACTGATTTACTTAATAGTTATTCAGATATTGCATACAGTGGTACCTCTGGTTACATACTTAATTCGTTCCGGAGGTCCGTTCTTAACCTGAAACTGTTCTTAACCTGAAGCACCACTTTAGCTAATGGGACCTCCCGCTGCTGCTGCTCCGCCGCCCACGATTTCCGTTCTCATCCTGAAGCAAAGTTCTTAACCTGAGGTAATATTTCTGGGTTAGCGGAGTCTGAAGCGTATGTAACCTGAAGCGTATGTAACCCGAGGTACCACTGTATACCAATGTTTTCAGCAACAAACCATGAGCAGTTTACAAAAATTATAGAGTGGAATTCAGCATTGCACTAATACAATTGTTCCTTCAGTGCAAGCATTTTTGCTTGCCAGATGGAACAATCTCTCCTCTCCTTCCCCTGCATGCTGTTCTAGGGGGTCTCCCAGCCCCACAGAGTATATCTGGGAGAGAAGCAGGGGGAAGCCCCATTGTGCAAGCATAAGTCCCTTTGCTGGCTTCCCCTGACATGCTGCGTTAGTGGAAGCCAGCTAAAAAAACCAAACCAAAATGCAATAACTATAATAGATGTCAAATAAATATCAGAATGCAATAAATACATTTTTAAAACCACCATTTAAAACAGCAAGTTGGAACTGAGTGCAATAGCATTCTCAAACAGACCTGTGTAACCAGCTGATATCTTGGGAAGCCTTTGAAGCATCCAGCAGACGGAGCTTCTCAGATCTTTTTTGGGCGAGTGTTCCAGACGGTTGGTGCTATAACTGAAAAGGCCCATTTCTGCAAGGTTTCCAGATGGTACGGCCAGCAGAGTCTCCTCTGATGAGCATAAAGTTTGATTTGGCCGATAGCAGGGAAGGCAGTCTGCTCGGTACCATAATCCCAAGTTGGTTGGGTCTTTATATGTCCATAATAAAACTTGGAACTTAACTCAGTCGCAAATAGATGGCAGCTGCAGATCCTTAAGAACCAGTGTCATACATGGCCCAGCTAGATGTACCAGTCAGTAGTCACAGCATTCTGCACTAGCTGCAGCTTCCAAACCAACCAATAGAGTTTAATATTTAATGTGCCTAATATGGTGGGGTAGGAATGTTAAGGTGGGACTTTACTTCTCAGCAATGACAGGTGGCTTTTGCTTATCAATTGCAAGTGGTCCTTAGAATAATTTTTTTTAAGTATTCTGTTGAGGTCTTGTAGCATGCTAGTCAAGTATTTGCATTTCAACGATTGCTTAGTAGATTGGATAAAAAGCCAGAACATTAATCAGCTAACGATCTTTAATCAGTTGGCAGTCCAGCTTCTACTCCACTTGCACGTGAACAGGTCAATAGGTCATCCCGCGCAATGTTTGCTGTCACTGGAATTGAGCACATCAGCGCTGCCCTGCTGCCAACTGGCGAGCAATGGAATTGGGCAGCTATGAGGGATGTGGTCGTGCTGCTTAGCTCATTGGACTGTCCTACAACCAAAGCTCCTGCTCACCATGGGGAATGCAACGACTTGGCCATCTGAGTAGGAAAAGTATAACTGAGGCAAATCACTGCTACTATAGTTTTAGAGTCTTAAAACTGCTTAGAATAGCAGCAGGGAGGTATTTTAATGGCCCTCCAGATGCTGCTAGACTCCCTACTCTCATCAGTCCGAGCCAGCATGGTCAATAGTCCTAGATGATGTAGTCGAGTGACATCTAGGGAACCAAAGCTTAGCCACCCCTGCCTTAGACTGTCCTAGCAAGGTGCGCTTGAAGTTGGGGAACAAGCAATAGTGGAGGGCATAGCGGGTCTTTGCTAGAGCAAATTCAGTGTCCTCCAGTAGGTGAAAGGAGCATAGAAGGAAATGCTTGCTAGCCAGGTTCTCTCCTGACGTCACTTGGGAACCATGGGAGCTGCCTTACACCAAGGCAGATGATTGTTTTTGCACAGGCAGCATCCTAAGGGTTTAAGACTGGAGGTGTTCCCAGTCCTACCTGGGAAAGCTGGGGGTGGAACCTGAGACTAAAGCAGATGCTGTACCAATGAGCTACAGCCCTTTCCCAAGCAAGAACCAACAACCATTGGCAAACATGGGCAGGTGAGCAAAGCAGATGAACTCAAAACCTAGGAGAGTTGGGGTAGCTTTCAGCCCTGTTCCACAGCATGCTGTTTGTTTGCTGGAGAATGTGAGATGCTCCCAGAGGCCTCCGACCCCATTCCCTGACCAAGTTTACTTCACCCAGTTTGGCCTCTGTGAGTCTCAGTTCTGCTCCTGCTATGTGCCCCTCTTCCCTCCCTCTCTGCCGCAGTCACTTCCGATGTCCCGAGACACCCCAGCTGCGGGAACCATTCTTAGCCTTTCCGTTCACCCAGAGGAGCAGCTGAGCCCTTTGTTGGGGCCGGGGGTGGCTTTAATTTCTCTTCCACTCTTTTGAGCAAACAAAAGTGCCAGAGGAACATCTCCTTGGAAGCTGGAGCCCTGTTTAATTTGCAATGATCATGGGCTTGGAGTGGCCCAAACTTAGTTCCAGGGCAAGCAAAACAAAAGATTTCCTTTCTATCACAGCTTTATGCTACAGAACAGAATCTCTGAGATTTTTTTTTAAAGCAATTTGGCATTCTTAGGCATGTTAACTGTTGTATTATTGATTAATTGATGGAGTTTATATATCACCTTTCTTCCAAAAATATTGATATAAAAAACAACAGGGTTTGGTTTTTGCTGCCCAACTCCACATGGGACTCTGAGTCCCCTAAGTCCATGATCAGTCAGAGAAGAATGGATGGAGGCAGGATTCAGTGGAAAGCAAAACATAATTTTCTTGGCCCCGCATCACCATCACACTTTGCATAAGCAACTGCAATATAATTACCATCTGATTAAAAGGATTAAGACAAAACAGGTGACGTTGAGCAGCACCGGGGTCTGGTTAGCCATGAGGTCAGAGTGCTGTCCGAAAGCAGCCTTTGAAGCATAGGGTTTGATGGCATCCACTGTGCTTTCTGCCTCAGTCCAATTTGGAGAGAGGTCAGAAGCAGCAGGAGCTAGTGTGTTGTTGTTTTCTAAAGTGCTATCTCTTTCTGCTTAGAAAATTCTTGTGTGCAGAACTTAGCCTCCCCCCCCCCACTCCCCATACACACTCTCTCACTAATGAGCCCCAGCTATTCATTGCTATGATGCACCAAGCATGTGTTCTCTCCCCCAGCTCCCAGTATGATGGCTCAGCTGGTCTCCAGGGGAAGCTAAGTAACTCAGAGGCTGTCCTCACACGAAAACATTACCACTCTCTGGACACTGAGCAGACACCTCTGCCCTTTGCTGCCATCCTCTAGGAAGCCGAACTGTCTTCCTAGACCTTTCCCCTGCATGTCTTCCTGAGCAGCGAGGCAGGTGTCCCCGAATCCCAACTCAGTGCTCATTTGCTACCAAGATGTAGCACAGTATCTAACAGGCTATCGGCTGACTTAGCACAGCACTAAATGCATTTCCCTTTCCCCCAGAGGCTGGTGGAAAAGGGCAGCATATTGAGAGATCCTTCTTAAAAGGAATTAACAGGCACCCTTTCACTGGGCAGGGGGTGATGCGAGGAGGGCACAGCTCAGATCTAGGACCACATTTCCAAAGCTGTTGTCAACACTCTCATTACCTAACTCCCCAGCCATACAAGGGATTTGTGGTCTCTATTACTGCAGCTAATGTGATAAGCTCCCTTTCTTTTGACAGGCTCATCAGCAATAACCAGTTCAGAGCATGATTGTAATGGCCCCATCCAATTACCGAGGGTCAGTCACTAAAAAATGGCACTGGGGGACTAAGTGGTATTTCTTTAAAGTGTTGTTAAAGGCGAGCATTCGGAAAAAGCTTGCACAGACAATTTTTTTTAAAAAACTGGTGCTTGATTACTTGCTCTGTAGTATCTCTTAGAAGGGCCTACTTGCAGCAGGTGGGGAGGGTTCAGAGGGAGAGGGAGAGACAGAACAAATGAGAATGTGGACTACAGCCTTTATCCAAGATCCCATGTAGGATGCTCTGTGGCTCAGTGGGATTTTCTTCTGTGGATATCCTGGTGTTACCTGCATTTTTCATGCCTTAAAAGTGCCCACTGAACAGAGGGCTCTGGAATTGAGACACAGGTAACACCTCCACACATACCCTTCTTCTTCTGTCTCTTGTTGCATTAAAAATGCACTCCAGTTCCCATCCGTGCCAGCCAGAAGGGCCAGGAATTATGAGTTGTAGTCCAACAATATCTGGAAAACCACAAGTTAGTTCCCCATCCCTGGAATTTCTGTTGTTCATGCTGCAATATATATATAGAAAGAACAGAGATCTGTCCTTATTTTTCTGCACACATTCTGCAAAGTTACCCCCCAAAATATTTCAGGAATCTGCACACATTTCTTCTAAGGGTGTCCCCCCTCCACCCCGCCCACCCATTTCAATTTATTCTTTGGAAGCCAAGCTGCCCTGTTTTGATTAACCATCTCATCTATTTCTAATGGGGTTGTTATCCTCCCACCTATGAAGGATAGCTTGTGTTGCCTCCAGGAAGGCCCTGTCTGAGGCAGAGCTCATGTGTCTAGAATTGCATGTGAGTAATGACAAGTGACGCTGGTGGTGCTGTGGTCTAAACCACTGAGCCTAGGGCTTGCTGATCGGAAGGTCGGCGGTTCAAATCCCCACGACGGGGTGAGCTCCCGTTGCTTGGTCCCTGCTCCTGCCAACCTAGCAGTTTGAAAGCATGTCAAAGTACAAGTAGATAACTAGGTACCACTCTGGTGGGAAGGTAAATGGTGTTTCTGTGTGCTGCTCTGGTTTTGCCAGAAGCGGCTTAGTCATGCTGGCCACATGACCTGGAAAAAAACTGTCTGCGGACAAACATCAGCTCCCTCAACCAGTAAAGCGAGATGAGCGCCGCAATCCAAGTCATTCCCAACTGGACTTAACTGTCAGGGGTCCTTTACCTTTATTTAATAACCACAGCATATGACTAAGGGCCTGAGGCCTGACATCACCACCAGTGGCTAGGGTTGTTTGTCCTGCTTATACGGGAAGTGGATTTTTTATATATATAAAAAACTGGATCACACAAGAGTATACATACCTACGGCAAGGCAGTATCAGTAGCTTTTGGGCTGTTGTGAACTGGGTTGCTTTTATAATGCCTTTTGAGTCTTTGTTCCACAGTTCCCTTCAATTATTGCAGTGGCTTCTTTGAGGCATATGTGCCTGAGAAATACAGCAGCTTTGAATGGGACGGAGGAAAAGCCACCAGAGAGTGTGCTCGCCCTGTGGCACACAGGGGAAGGAGAAGGCAAGGAATGAGAGAAATGAAACCCACAAAGTAGGTCCGCACATCCCTGGAATTCAGGAATGACCATGTGAGGAAACTGCCTAGCAACTCCAGAATTAATGGTCTGGAACTTAAGAGTGTGCCATCATGACCTTGCTCAGAGTCACCAGATAGATTTAATTCCATAGCCTAGATCTCCCAGTAGCAATGCACAATCTCTCAAATCTCATCAGCTGTCAAAAATGGCACTGGTAACCAGAGGAGATAAGAATTCCCCCTGTAGAATCAGCATCCTGCTTCCAACAGCGACCAACTTCTCCAACAATTCTATAGCGCCGCCACTCTACACACAAGGAAATAAAAGCAACTTCCACTCATAATAATTGTTGAGCACAAAACTAACAATGTGAATTGTTTTCAATGTACATCTGAACTTTCCCCAACATTGTAGGATTCAAGGGATGGAGTAGGGACAGCATCCAATCTCCCACCCAAATTAAAATAACAACTTCCCAAAAGTAGATATACATATATATATTTAAAAAGATCTGTGTAGCTATTTTGTGCGCAGAGACAAACCTATAGAGTGTATGAACACAAGTGGAAGATTTTTGTTTATTTGAAGAACAGTTTTATTTCTTTTTATTTCATTCATTCATTCATTCATTCATGCTTGCTTGCTTGCTTGCTTTCTATAAAACACACACCTAGCAATGATTCTAGTTACAGGTAGGTAGCCGTATTGGTCTGCCGTAGTCAAAACAAAATTTAAAAATTCCTTCCAGTAGCACCTTAGAGACTCTAAGGTGCTACTGGGAGGAATTTTTAAATTTTGTTTCGACCTAGCAATGATGTCAATCAAGAAACGAAACATACCTTCTCATTACTATCATTTGTATTCAGAGACACACTGCCTCCAACAGTGAAGGTCGAACATAGCCATCATGGCTGGTAGCGTTGTTCTCCACAAATTTATCCAATTCCCAGAGCGGTTCAACAATCCCTCTTCCCAGAAAACCCTGGGATTGTAGCTCTGTGAAGGGAATAGAATTAACAAACTACAGTTCCCAGGATTCTTTGGGAGAAGCCATGACTGCTTAAAGTGGTATGATACTCTTTTAAATGTATAGTGCAGACAGGGCCCAAGTATATGTTGTCTACTATCCACATCTATATGCTTGTCGACACTCTCAAATGATTCCAAAAGATCAGTAAAACAGAACTTCCCTTTGCAGAAGCCAGTCTAATTCTTCTGTGCCAACACTTGCTCTTCTTTATGTTTACTAAGTCTATTTTTAATAACGCCTTCCAGCAATTTATCAAGGCCAAACATTAGGCTAACTGGCCTGTGATTTCCTGGCTCGCTGCCCTCACCCCTTTATAAAAATTGGTGCTGCGCTGGCTTACTTCCAGTCATCTGGTAAAGATGCTTATTTTAGTTACAAATCTGTTTCTGCAAGATGCATTTCCAGAGGGAGGTATCCATGTATTACCATCACAAATGGGTGGCGTCAATGCTAAATGGAAAGGAAGAAAGGAGGAAGAGACCACAAAATTTGAGCTTGAAATTAACATGCATTAATTGTCACAACTGATATGCTATGGAGGAGGCAGGTGGGCTCTCCCCCCACACCCACTGCAACAGAAATATTGCCAGAAGAAAAAAGATATCCACATATTTAATGTTTCAGACACCTTCCCTCAGGTGTGAACATCTTTTTTCCAACCAGATGTCCTGCATAACACCTGGATAAGGCAGGTGCAATCATGGGCACAGCCAGGATTTTTGTTAGGGGGCAGGCCTTTTGTGGGGGGAGGGCAGAACCTCAGTTAGCTATGCTTTTTATTTATTTAGGGGATGGAGCTGCCCCTCCCTGCCCATGGGTGCAACTAATGCACTAAAAATTGAGTCTGGAAAAAGCCCTAAAGCAGAGTTGGTGTCTTACACAGATGTTCTCTTTTCCTTAACAATTCAGACCACAAGGCTGATCTGCTTAACTTTCTTCAAGGCCTATTAGGTATGGAAGCAGACTTCCAGACCTCACCATAAGCCCATCTGATTCATCCAGGGGTTTCCCAAACTTGAGTCTCCAACTGTTTCTGGACTACAATTCCCACCATCCCTAACCCCGGTCCTGCTAGCTAGGGATGATGGAAGTTGTAGTCCAAAAACAGCTGGAGACCCAAGTTTGGGATACAACGGCATTCATTAGTGAGAGGAAGGCCTTGAGCTTGATGACCGCCTGACCCTTTGCCCCCTTTTCCCGATGCCACTCAAAGAGTACACGCGTCCCAGGAACAGGATGGCGCCCCCTGACGCGAGGCCCTGGGAAGCATGAGGCGGCCTGAGCCTCGGCTGCCGACCTCCCCCGAAGTTGGGGGGAGGGAGAGGAAGGAGGAGGTGGTCTGCGCAGCCCTCCCTGACACCTCCAAGTCTCGCTTTCCTTTTGCGCGTCAGCAGCAGCAACGGCGGGTGAAAACTTGCGACTCCGGCCGGAGAGAAGGTCCCTTTCTGGAGAGCTGCTTCCCTGGCGCGAGGAGAACGCGGCGCCCCTCCGGCTGCCCGCCCGCACCTGCTGCTCCGCGAAGAGGCTCGGCCGCTGTCTCCTCCTCCCCTCCCTCCCTCCGGGCGCCCACCCCCCAGCTCGCCGGGCCCTCCCCCCGAAGCCGGTCTCTGAGGCTGCATTGAGCCGCGGCTCTGGCAAAAGTTTTGAGCGGAGCGCCAGCGCTCAGGAGCCGGCGCAGAGCGACCCCTTGGCGGGGAACTTCCTCGACCCTTTGCCCGGCTGCGATGCGCCCGACGGGGAACGCCGAGAACTGAAGCCACACAGGCAGGTAGGTCTGGGCCGGCGGCTGAGGGAAGAAGGAGGGCTGCCGTCTTCGCGGGTTTTTCCTTTTCCTTTGGTCACGTCGAGGGGCGCGAGCGCGTGGCGGGGAGATCCCTCAGCCGGTTCCAGGGGCACCGAAGGCGCTTTCTCTGGGCTCGCTGAGGGCGGCGGTGTGGAAGGGGGCTCTCCCCCCCTTCTTCTCCCCGTCAGCCTCGGGCATAGCTGTCAACGTTTCCCTTTTCTTGCGAGGAATCCTATTCGGAATAAGGGAATTTCCCTTAAAAAGGGGAAAACGTTGACAGCTATGGCCTCGGGTTCCCCGCGGTGAACGGGATGGAGCTGAGCACATGCAACAGCCAGCCTCGTCCCTGCCTTGCGCCCCGGGGAGGCGAGGCGACAACGGCCTCGGTCCGGGGCGTCCACACGGCAGCCGAATATAGCGGGACAGCTTTGTCGAGGGTTAAAGGAAGGGACTTCTGGAGAGCTCCGTTGGTTAGAACGTGGTGCTGGTAACAGCAAGGTCTCAGGTTCAGTCCCCATATGGGACAGCCATACATTCCTGCACTACAGGGTGGGGAATTGGGCTAGTTGATCCTTGGTGTCCCTTCCAACTCTACAGTTCTATGATTCTGCAACTGTTAAAAGGGGAGCAGCGTCCTCTCCCGAGAGGTCAGGGACCCGCATTGAAGCCAAGTATATAGTCAACTTTGGCACAATTTCTAGCAAGCCTGTTAGAATATGCCACACGCCACCCAGTTTGCCTTGCTGGCTTGCTCGTCTGTGGTAAGGTTGCCATATTTCATAAAGTAAAAAAACAGGACACCCCGAAAGACATCAATTCTGCCTTTGTAATGTCCTGGGAAATCCGGACATATAGCAGCCCTTGTCTGTGGACACACAGGGTAATCCTTGACCAGATAACCACACACACACACACACGTCAGTCAGGGACCCCTTTAGCTACTTCTTAAGAGCAATACAATTTTTCTCCCTTCCCAAGAGCAAACAGTATCAGGTATGACTTCCAACTCCCCTTTGATCAACAACGGCTGCAGCAAAACGAGATGACCCCAAATTACTCTGCCAAATAAAGAATGCTTGAAGGTAACCAGGAGTGGTTTCCAGGTGGAAGGGCTGTGAGCTCAGTTCATTCTGGTACTCCAAATTAATTCCCTGGATCTGAATTATTTAATGCTACACTGACTCCACTTGGTGGATCTTGTGGGTTCCCGTTAAACCACCACCACCACCAAGCACATCCTGCAAGCCTGAGGTCTGACCAGCCCTGAAATAGATAGTGCCTTGTTCTCTAGTCCACAGTTCATGGGCATAGCCAAGGGGGTTCAGGGGGGCAGCTGTCCCCCATGATCAATAAAAATATTTAACTAACTAAGGTTCTGCCCCCCCTAACAAAAATCCTGGCTACGCCCATGCCACAGTTTTTTGATGCCCTTTGCTTTGAAAACCCAAACAGGAGAATTGCATCAGTTGCACAGGGAACCTCTGGATTTTGGGAAGAGAAAGTGTGGGGCAGTAGTAGTTGGAGAACACTGCATGGATGAGGGGGAATGAAAGGAGGCACAAAGGGGTTCACAAGTCACATTAAGCCAAGGCATGGAAGGGGCCACTGAGAAAGGGGGCACGTATACCCACCATGGAGTTGTGCCTATGGCTAGGCGTGTGTGTGTGTACCATAGCTGCCAACTTTTTTCTTGCAAGGAATCCTATTCAGAATAAGGGAATTTCCCTTTAAAAAATGGAAAAGTTGACAGCTATGGTGTGTACACACACACACACACATATATATACATAGACACAGTACATACAGTTCCTCTTCTGCCCTGCTTCTCCGCCTCCTCCATGCTGCCCTCTAGTATCACATCACAGGGCTATGTTCTTGTCTCCTGCCCACAGCCTCCTGCAGACACCCAGCCACACAATCAGTCACGTAACACCTAGCAGAACCTGAACCTAATTAATACTAATGGCAATCTGCTATGTGTGCAGGAGAAAAGGTGGCAGAGGGGAGAGTGTGTGTGCCTGTAGAATGGACAAACACATGCCCCGTGTGAACTGTAACCCAAAGGTGAAAAAAACAACTCCGGAGACGACAGCCAATTGGTTTAAAAAATTCTTTTATTTTATGCATGACTGGGATAGCTCAGTTGGTTAGAGCAGGAGACTCTTATGCTCTGGGTGGTGGGTTCGAGCCCCATGTTGGGCAAAAAGATACCTGCATTGCAGGGGGTTGGACTAGATGACGCTTGTGGTCCCTTCAAACTCTATGATTCTAAGGAAGAAACGGAATTGGAATGGCCACTTTTACAATATACAACCCGAGGCACAGGATTGTTTGTTTTAATGTGTTACGCACTGTATTGCAAAATCACAAAACGTCCATATGAAAATCTCTGGTTAATGTGACACACTGCTAAACAACAAACAGATCTGGAAGCCCAGCAGGTTCAATGAATACTGAACTTAAGCTTGGTTATACCCATCTCTGCAAAAGTGGGGTGAACATTGGCGCACAAAGCATAAGGGAGATTAATAATGTATACTGGTCCAGTTACCCATTCAGGCAAATCTGTCCTAAACGCTTGGCATGTGCGGTATAATCCTACATTGGCAACTTGGGGAAGTTAGGAAGGATAAGTAGAAGGAGTTTCCCCTACAGATGTTGTTGTTGTTCAAATAGGAGGTGTTAAAAATGGTATCCAGTGTATAAATGAACTTCTAAAGATTTATATTTAGGAATGGATTGGTTCAGAGTCCACCCTACCCTGCTTGGGATTACTGTTAACGTTATTGCTGTAAACACACGATCTCATGCAAAACTCACTAAATTGCCTATACCAAGAGTAGTGTGTGGCACTCACCAAGGTAGGATAATTGCAGGACACCAGATATAACAATCCCAAGCAAGCCTGACTTTTGCCTTTCTCTTGCTACGATGGACAGCGTTGGGTTAACTGCCTTGCTTTGGGTACATTGCTGGTGAGGACAGAATTGCAGCCTGTGGGGATCTGGCTCCTCCAGTGTCACTAGTGAGGCAGGATAGGAACCAAAAGAGACTTGTAGCAGCAGTCATGGCAGCCTCTTCGTCTGTGCACGAGGAGTAGAAATCGCTTCCTATTGGCTTTCAGGGTTAGTTCTGACCTCTGATCAAACCCAGAACAGCAGTGGGGTTTAGGTAACAGCCCCGCTTCTCGCTAGATTCAGTTTCCCTTGTTTGAGTGTGACGACATGTACAGCAAATTCTTGGAAAAGCTGCATGGGAGCAGACAGTCTCCCTTTAATTAACCTCTTGGTTCTATGTCATGGAATGGAGCATTGAGATGACCTTTCTTAAAATGCCTTGCAGGAATCACTCCTCCTTGCTGCATGATACAGTGGTACCTTGGATTAAGAACTTAATTTATTCTGGAGGTCCGCTCTTAACCTGAAACTGTTCTTAACCTGAAGCACCACTTTAGCTAATGGGGCCTCCTGCTGCCGCTGCGCTGCCGCTGCACGATTTCTGTTCTCATCCTGAAGCAAAGTTCTTAACCCAAGGTACTATTTCTGGATTAGCGGAGTCTGTAACCTGAAGCGGCTGTAACCCGAGGTACTACTGTATAGTCCTCAGCTCCGACCCCATCCCAGTATGGTCCCATCAGGTGGAACTGACAGCACATTTTGTGACTATTTCTGCTTCTATCCACAGAGATGGATTTGAGGGAGTGTGACTGGTTCAGTTGCACTGGGCACAGAGCCTTGGGGACACCGCAGGGGGCGCTGCAACTATGATGTAGAATAGAATGCGAGAGGAGGGGGTGCCACTGAAATTTGAGACCCCAAAGTCTGCCACTTCTATCCACCTACACCCTTCCAAAATGCAATAGCAGAAGCAAATCACCAGAAGCAAATTCTTGTAATGTGATCTTGATTTATGCACTTAAAAGCAATTCAGTTCTTAATGAGAAACCTATAATTCTCCAAAGATCACTTGTGTAAATTATGCGGAGATGCAAATATTTCAACATGATGTGAAACCACAAATATGTTAGTTAAAAAAAAAAGTGATACCGTGTGACAGTTTTTAGGGAATTTTAAATATTTGGTGGCAGAAACACATGACACAGAGAACAGTGTGTACAAAGGTCTTGAAGGGCATTTATGGGATGGGACAGGAGATATACAGAGCACAGACTTCCTTGCCTCTGGCTGCCGAAAACCCCACTTACGTTTTCACAACGTTTTCACAAAGTACTGTCTGCACATTTTCAACCCCCCCCCCCAATAATGCTGATGACTAGAAACTTCGGTGTTGCTTTTTTAAAGTAAAACTGACATTATTGGAAAAAGAAAGATGTCTTGACACCCCAGATTCCATTGCAATTGCAGTTATGAAGATTTTCAAATGCACATGCCCTTCCCAGACTCATTCACCTAATACTGCCTTTCACTCAGTGTGTTAAGACATCCCCATTATCTATCCCCTCCCAACAGTCCTGACCTATTGGATTGTTGAGACCCGATGTGACAATCTCCCATACTCTTTGTCCACTTTACCTTTAGCACATATTTTTCTTGCCCTGTGTATCAAATCCTCTGCTGCTTGGGGCCCAGAATAGATGTTTTCACTGTCTGGCTGTGAACACAGTGAAGAGTCTATTCTCTGTGTGCCACAAAATGCCCTGGATGTAATTGGAGGACAGTGTATCATGATATCACCCATTCATTTGTCTGATATAATTCAGCTCCTCATGTAGCATGGATGATATGAAAATCCTAATTTCTGATGCCCCATTTGGCATAAGTCTCAATATAAGACTCTGGGAAACATATCTTGTTAGATATGTTTGTTAAGCTTGTTACAGTGTTTCAGCTTTGTGCTTGGTTGGCGGCTGGTGCTTAATTTGTAAAATGATGGCCAGAGTTCAGCCCTATCTGGAAGCCAGTCCCTCTAACCAGGAAAACTTATTCTGTAGCCACCAATGAAAACGGAGGGACTGGCTAGACTTGTTGAGCTTGTGCATGCTCAAGAGGCATGGACTCTTCTCTTTGGATAACCAGAACAAGAAAAAAAGAAAGAAAAAAGCAACCCCCTACTAGTGCAGTAATTGGGAGACTCCGTACACACAGCCCTGCCAGTTTGAGTGAGTTGACTGAATCTTGGGCTGGATTTGGCTGTGTGATTGCTTCACTGAATGCTCAAATCAAGACTGGGGGAAAAGTCTCCTGGTGTTCTACTGCACCATCACAAACGCTTTGTAGTTGGACTGTAATAGTAGAGTAAAATCTCAGCTTGCATTGAAAAATTATGACTGGAGAGTGTAGAGAACCTATTGCACCATTGTTTCACTGCTTGGTGAAAAGATTGAACAGATCCACTCAATCCGCATAAGGGCACCCATCTCCAGTTGTGTGATTTGGACCTCAGACTCCAGGATCCAGGACTAGCTTCTCTAGCAGAACCTATGGCTTGGCAAAAACAGGTTCCAACTCAACTTAAGCAGCTCAAACTTAACCAACTCAAATTAAGCAGCAAATCTGGTTCTTCTGTTGTGTCTAGCTGTGGATGTCACCTACTTATTTGGGGATGTTATATACTTCTTGATATGGACCACTCTAAGTCAGGTGGATGTGTTTTTACATGCTTTCAAGAGGCAACAATTTCTGGAAAACATTCCGGCAGGGCTTTGTGTTACATTGCCAATACAAATGGATTGAAATCTGCCTTTATTCATTTGCAGCGTTTCTATTCTGTATTTTCCCCAAGGAGTACCTGTGCTGGGGGCACTGTCATACAGTGGTTCCGCTCCTTCCTCCTGGGCCGTGTTCAGAAAGTGGTGGTGGGGGATGAGTGTTCAGACCCTTGGGCTCTCACTTGTGGGGTGCCTCAGGGTTCTGTCCTCTCCCCCATGCTTTTTAATATCTATATGAAGCCGCTGGGAGAGATCATCAGGGGGTTTGGACTGGGTGTTCATCAGTATGCAGATGACACCCAGCTCTACCTCTCCTTTAAATCAGAACCAGTGAAGGCGGTGAAGGTCCTGTGTGAGTGTCTGGAGGCGGTTGGAGGATGGATGGCGGCAAACAGATTGAGGTTGAATCCTGACAAGACAGAAGTACTGTTTCTGGGGGACAGGAGGCCGGCAGGTGTGGGGGATTCCCTGGTCCTGAATGGGGTAACCGTGCCCCTGAAGGACCAGGTGCGCAGCCTGGGAGTCATTTTGGACTCACAGCTGTCCATGGAGGCACAGGTTAAATCCGTGTCCAGGGCAGCTGTGTACCAGCTCCATCTGGTACGTAGGTTGAGACCCTATCTGCCCGCGGACTGCCTCGCCAGAGTGGTGCATGCTCTGGTTATCTCCCGCTTGGACTACTGCAATGCGCTCTACGTGGGGCTACCTTTGAAGGTGACCCGGAAACTACAACTAATCCAGAATGCAGCAGCCAGACTGGTGACTGGGAACAGCCGCCGAGACCATATAACACCGGTCTTGAAAGACCTACATTGGCTCCCAGTACGTTTCCGAGCACAATTCAAAGTGTTGGTGCTGACCTTTAAAGCCCTAAACGGCCTCGGTCCAGTATACCTGAAGGAGCGTCTCCACCTCCATCGTTCTACCCGGACACTGAGGTCCAGCACCGAGGGCCTTCTGGCGGTTCCCTCACTGCGAGAAGCCAAGTTACAGGGAACCAGGCAGAGGGCCTTCTCGGTAGTGGCGCCCTCCCTGTGGAACGCCCTCCCACCAGATGTCAAAGAGAACAACAACTACCAGACTTTTAGAAGACATCTGAAGGCAGCCCTGTTTAGGGAAGCTTTTAATGTTTGATGTATCATAGTATTTTAATATTCTTTTGGAAGCCGCCCAGAGTGGCTGGGGAAACCCAGCCAGATGGGCGGGGTATAAATAATAAATTATTATTATTATTATTATTATTATTATTATTACATAATTCTATTCTCCCAGGTTATCCTCGAAACAACCCTTTGAGCTAAGTTAGCTTCAGCTTGTGTGACTGGCTGAGTGAGTGGGGATTGGAACCTGGATCTCTATCTCTTCCTTTCCTAGTCCAACCCTCTAGCCACTACACCACACACTTGCCTATCAGATTTTGAATGGGAAAATGTCTTCTGGGGCTGAGCCTGTGAGAGACGCAGTATGTAGACTTTTGCACACCCTGTAGTTCTGCCTGCACATGTGCTTCTTGGCATCAGTGCTTGCCCGCTAAGTGGCAGACAGCTAGGCTCTCTCGAGCACAGTTCCTTACACCACAAGGGCCATGGTGGTGGGTGAGTGAATGCTGAGCTATGACCACTTGGTTCTGTGGGGATATTTGCAGTGATGGGAGGCCCTGAGCAGGGTCCTTTAGGTTCAGTCTCAGCCTCTCCACTGTGCCCTTTGTGCCTCTGCTCCGAGTTGGGCTGTGTCAACAGAGTGATTGCAAAGTATCCTGTTTGAACAAGTCTTACTCACTACGAGACCTTGCAAGTTGGGAAGTTGCCTGGTGCATCAGAATAACAACTGCTCCAATCTTGCCCCCTTCAGTTGGGGGGGTGTCTCATCACCAGCCCCCAAGCAGAGGGCAGCCAGGGATGGGTCAAGTTGCATGCTGGGAGGATGAAGAGGATCCTTTGCCACTTTCTCTGTGTCTTGCAGGCTCATGGTTTGGGTGTTTGCTTAGAAAAGGATTCAACAGTCACCTAACATGGACTCAATTGGTCTGTGCATGAGCAGACACAGATGTATCTATTTCAGAGGCACTGTGTCCAGATGTGCAATGGCAGCAGCAGCAGCAGCAGCAAGCCCCCTTGCCACTAGCCCCTTACTTTGGCAAAGCAGCAGCAAAGCTTCCCATTGAGCCAGTGAGTTATCGATTCCATGTAGAGTTAGCAAAGCAAAGAGAAAATGGGCTGGAGATTAAATAAGGTAAAGGTAAAGGGACCCCTGACCATTAGGTCCAGTTGTGACCGAATCTGGGGTTGTGGCGCTCATCTCGCTTTATTGGCCGAGGGAGCCGGCGTACAGCTTCCGGGTCATGTGGCCAGCATGACTAAACCGCTTCTGGCGAACCAGAGCAGCGCACGGAAACACCGTTTACCTTCCTGCTGGAGCGGTACCTATTTATCTACTTGCACTTTCACATGCTTTCACTGCTAGGTTGGCAGGAGCAGGAACCGAGCAACGGGAGCTCACCCTGTTGCGGGGATTCGAACCGCCAACCTTCTGATTGGCAAGTCATAGGCTCTGTGGTTTAACCCACAGCGCCACCCGCATCCCTGGAGATTAGATATTCGGCCTCAAACAATGTGACAATGAGCCCAGGAAGCTACCAGAATAAGAAGAACCACACATACATCCTTCTGCAGTTCATGTAGCAGGAGCAAATGCTCTCTGCAGGATACCTGGGCTGTAAAGCCTTTGGCCATGTCCTCCTTAAATGGCTCTCCAGCAGCTGTTCTAGCCATTCACCATACTTAACAGGCTGCCAGTGGGAAGGCACAGTTGGCTCTTCAGAAGGCTGTGCCAGCTCTTCAGCCTGAGTTGATGGAATTTGAAAGAGATTACCTGCATCAGAGTACCAAGCCCTTCGTCAACCCCACCTTGCACAGGGGGTGATGAGCAGGATTTGTGAAACCCAGTTTACAGCACTGCATCAGGGCTTGCAAAGTGCAAGCCTGTGGCTTTGCCCACATGGTTTGATTTCAAACCACACAGGCAAAAAACCTCTGTGTGGTTCACAGGTGTTGTTCTTGCCTGTGGGATGAAGTCAGAGATTCTGTGCTGTAAGTCAGAAGATGGTTTGTCTCAGCAGATCCGTTTCTAGAGATCTAACTGGTGACAGGCGTCTTTCATCTGAAAAGGCCACACAGCCTTTTTTGCAGCTGGCGTGTCCTCTCATAGATCAAGGATGGCTAATCTTGGACCCTTCAGGTATTGCTAAGCTACAGCTCCCCCCACCCTTGACCATGGGCCATGCCTGCTGGGGTTGATGGGAGTTGCTCCCTTTCTAGTATAAACTACTGACCATCTCCCTTTAGCCACTTTCCTTTACAGCACATAGTCTGTGTCGCTATATGGGATAAAGTGACCAATGGGGCAGGAGTCAGCACTCTGGCGGACTTTGCCTCCTCCATTTCAATCATGGGTGGGAAGCTCCAGCTCCCATCAGCCCCAGTTAGCATGGACAGTGGGCAGGGGATGATGGAATTTGTAATCCAGCAGCAGTTAGCCAAATAGGGAATGTCACCTGCCTGCCTGCCTGCCTGCCTGCCAAACTGTCCTTTGATCACTCTCATTTTATTCCTTTCTCTCCAGTTGGCTTCTGTTGTTTTCTTACCTCCCAAGGCCAGGAAGCGTCTCATCACATTTTACAATACAAGGTGCTGTGTGGGGATTATCAATAATACTGAGGAAGCTCTTTTCATTCCTCTGCCTCATAGTAGGGGTTCTGGATACTCATGGAGATGAGCTGTTGAAATCAAGGGCTCACCTATTCCTAAAGAGTCATTTTACGTTATAGTACCATTTTTTTACATTAGAGTGTAAACACTTAAAAAGTTGTCTGAAGTTTTCTTTGGCCTATTTGTATATTAAAACAGAAACAAACAAACCCCTGCACCCTCACATCTGAGTAATGTTGAAATGTCATCCTCTTTAGCTGTTTCACAGCTAAATACAAGAAAAGTGCTGTGGAAATTGAATTACCCCGGCCGTTTGTGACATCAGAGTTGTCCCAGCTAATCAGATACTTCTCATCATCATCACTATGATTTAGTCCGTTATTTCTTTCTGCAGCCGAGGCTGATGATGGTGGGGACAGCAGAGGGTAATGAAGATCAAAATTAAGATGCAGAAACAGAGCCATGAGGCCTTTGGTCTGTGGGTGTGCGCACTCATAGGACCAAAAAAGCGGGATAATGGCAGAGGTACAAGTGGTTAATGGATCTAATGACTCTCCCCCTAAGACTGGCTGAAGCCACCTGATCCCTAGTGGGAAATGGGGTGTTAGTGGCAGAGCCAGCCTTAGTCGTTGGCATCGCATCAGTTCCTGCCTCAGACATCCCCTCCCCTGCCAAGCACTGAAGCCCCTGCTGCGTTGGATTGTAGCTTCAAGGTTTGTGCCATTAACGCACTAGGGGCTAATCCTTTTGTGTTTTAACAAGAGAGCAGCTTCCCCCTTCCTCCTCTCCCCACAGCCTCTCTCTTGAGCAATCAAGGGGAGGGGATGGGTGAAATCGTATGTGTGTGTGAGAGAGAGAGCGAGGGGGGGGGGAGGCAGGATCAGAACAGCTTTGATGCTTGTTTGCTGAGAGAAGAGTCTGGAAGAGAGAATGTACTGCATTACATTCCCAGCATGGGTGATGCTGCAGCGCATCTTTCTTTCACCAGGCATAGTTTTTCTTTTCCCATTTTTTTTTTTTTACAGAAACACTATTTCTTCTTCTCCTCCTCCTCCTCCTCCTCCTCCTTCTTCTTCTCTTTTTCAAGAGACAATCCCACCCACCTCTTGGAATTCAGAAACCACTCATGCAGTCCTACTGCAAAAGCCTAAAGCATATGCATAGTTTGCAGCACAGAGATGAAAATATAAAATTATCAGAAATGGTGGTATCTTTCCCATAGGCTGGCCATAGAACTGGCATTGTTCTGAAAGGAAGGACTAATGGTGTCTTCCTAGGTGCACTTATGTACAAGTAAGCACTATCAAACTTCAGAGTAAACAAGCATAGGATTGGGCTGTACTTGAGCTTTAAACTAGTGTACACTGAAATCCTGAGTCACAAAACTATGATGCTCTCCTGAATAAGGAAAATAAATAAGCTTAACACAACAGGCACCTGATAGTTCTGTCAATGGGATTATAGCACCCAACATGTAGGAAATATACCCACACTTGAACCGTGTCTGCTTTGCACATTGTTTGAATAACTACGAGTGTTTTCAGATGGAAGCTTACTGTTGCAAACTGATCGTTCAGATATTGCAAACGGGTTACTGGCAGCAGGTTGTTGTTTTTAAAACTTGTCAGGTTTTTTCATTGAAAGGGTAAGTGTGGAGAAAAGGTGTGATTTTGATATCAACAATGTTCTCCAGATGCCGGAAACCCCCCCAAACATGTGTGCGTGAGGAGCACCAATCCTACCAAAATAAAATCCACCTGGAAGCAGCCTCTGCTACCCAGAGGTTACAAAGAACAACAACATTAATGGAATTCAGTTGACAAATTTAAATGACTCACCTGGACCAGGTGGCATTCACTGAATAATTATTAAAGAACTCAAAATGTGAAGTTGTTCATCTTCAAGGTAATTCTAAACCAAAATGACCCTCATACCACAGGGTTAATAGCTAGTGGAATGCTAATTTCTAAAAAGGATCTTTTAGGGTACAGTCTCAGGAAATTACATTTCTATCAGCCTAGCTATCTGACCCAGGCAAATTGGTGGAAGCAGCATTATTAAAGCTAGAACTATTAAACGTGTAGCCTTGGAAGAAACAGCATTAAATCAAGCTTTAGTCATCTTTTGGTCAGGGTTGGGAAGTCAACAAAGATATAGACTGGTGTGAATTGGTTGATATTATGGAGATTTTTAAAGCTTTTGACTATTAAAAGGTTCCTAAACAGCAAAACATGGTAATATTCAGTGTAAAAGCAAAATGATGCCCACTGGAACAAAAATATAATAAAAATCCTAAATTCCCCAGCTGATGGTGAATTGGCTGTAACTCCTCAGGAAAAAGATATGGAGTTCACAGTAGGGAATTCATTGAAAATGTCAGCCCAGTGTGCTGTGGCAGTAAACAGAATGTACAGTATTATGAATTATTATTAGGAAAGGGACAAAGAATAAAGCAGCAAATTTATTTATGGCATGTTCAGTTTTGATCTCTGCATCTGAAAGGGACGACCACAGTACTAGGAGAGGTACAGAAAAAGGCAATTAAAACAATCATTTTCCTTAAATAGAAAGCGTAAAAAGATGAATGCATTTGGGTTTAGAAAAAAGGTGTCAAAAGTAAGAGGTGAAATTCTGTGTATAGAGACAGTGAATGGGGAGGCATTCTCTTCCTCATGATACTAGAACTCAGGATTCATCCATTGAATGTTGGGTGGCAGTAGAATCAGGACAGACAAATTAAGTAAAACACAATTAAGGATGGAATTAACAGTGAACAAGAGACCTGCAACACAATATTGCAGTGTATCTTCCCTCCTTAAAGCGTGCACAGTCTTCATTTGGTTGTTTTCTGTGGGAAGGTGCCCTCTTAGTTGTTGTTTTTAAAATGTGCTTCTGCAAAGCATGTAGATCCCCTGAGGATCCTGATACCTCCTTTTTGTTTCTCAGTATCTCTATTCTAGCTGTAATCCCGGCAGCACCCACCCGCTTAATTCACTATTAGAAGGAGCCATAAAGAATGCATAGCTGGCACTGAAAATAGCAGTCCTTCGTCTCATTATTATCTGCACTAATGTATAATAATCCAAAATGTACAGCATTACTTTATCATGCTCCACTTCTCACTCCACACCTTGCAAGTGGCAGCCAATTGAGTGGGAGGAGCAGGGAAACTGATGAGTGTGGTTTTATCGCACATTACACAGCCCCTGTATTATGGAAATTATAAGGGAGAATGGAGAAGATGCAGGGCTGCTACGGCATCATCCACATCCTCCCACCCTTAGTTATGGATTTTATTTAAGCTTTTGTTTTTCAAGCCAATTTATATATTCATGGAGAATGGGTCTATCCAGAACCACCCTTTCCTGGGACCTTAAGGTGAAGAGCAGGTAAATAATATCAATGGAGGGGGGCCCACCTTCACCATTCTGCCTGTGAGCTTTTGTGGATTACTTTGAGATAAAGAGTACAGTCATACCTCATGTTACATCCTCTTCATGTTATGTTCTTTCAGGTTACGTCCCACAGCGACCCGGAAGTACTGGAAAGGGTTACTTCCAGGTTTCGCCGCATGCGCAGAAGTGGCGAATTGCAACCCGCGTGTGTGCAGATGCGCCGCTGCAGGTTGCGTTCTTTTCATATTGCGAACAGGCCTCTGGAACGGATCCCGTTCGCAACCAAAGGTACCACTGTACCAGATGAGATGGCCCACTGGTCTATCAAAGCAAGGCAATGCTTAAGATTCTTAGCAGGATTCAGACAGAACATTTCAGACTCCCTCCAATCCTTTCCCCATAGGCCATTTCCCCCTGTACTCTGGACCAGTTGTTCTGTTTGCTGCAGGGGGGTTCCTCTGGGAAGATGGGGCACTGCATTTTGAAGACTTCCTGCCCTGTGTTTTCAAAGGGATGTTTATACTGCTGTCCCTTCCAAGTTAATAAGCCCAGTGCACATTGTACACAGGCAGTAGCAGGACCAGAGAAAGAAAAGATGGCCTTGTTACCTGGATTTCCTCCAGGACAGCTGGGCTAGGGTTTTATTTACTGACTTGCCAGAAAGCCAAAGGCCAAGAAAGACCAACCCTGCAGGATGGGGCCAAGTGCATCTCTGATACCCATATCCAAGCAAACAAGGGAATGTCCCTGCCCAGGTAGAGTCTCCAGGAGAGGGATGCTTCCCATGCGTATTTCCTGCCACTGTATCAGTGGAAGTGCCATGGCTTCCAAGTCATAGAGGAATCTCTGCCGCAACAACATATGCATTAAGCAGGCATCCATTCCCTGGCCCTTTTCTTCGAATTGTGAATAGTGCCAGCCAGGGATGGGAGTAGACAGTTGTCTTGGAGCAGCTGAGATTGAAGGTGATAAGGATTTTATTTTATTTACTCCTCAATAAATTTATTCAGCAATGCTACATTACTTCAATAAATTTCTGCTATGCCCTTTGCCATAAACAACCTCTGAGTGGTTTACACAAATAAATGCATTTATTTGTTGTTATTGCATATATATCCCACCTTTCCTCCAAGGAACTCAAGGCGGCAAGCATGATTCTCAGAACAACCATTGGGGTAGGTTAGGCTTGGGGATGATGACCCAAGTTTACTCAGTAGCTTCATGGCTAAGTGGGGTTTTGAAGCCTGGATTCCCAAGTCCTACTCTGACACTCTAACACACTGGCTCAAAATCTATAAACAACTATAAACAATTACATATTAAAACCAGTACAGTACTACCTCGGGTTACAGACGCTTCAGGTTATAGACTCCGCTAACCCGAAAGTAGTTAAGAATTTTGCTTCAGGATGAGAACAGAAATCCTACGGTGGCGGCGGCGCAGCAGCAGTGGAAGGCCCCATTAGCTAAAGTGTTACCTCAGGTTAAGAACAGTTTCAGGTTAAAAATGGACCTCCAGAACAAATTAAGTTCTTAACCTGAGGTACCACTGTATTAGAATCCAAATCAAGGACTTTTTTTAAAAAATGCAGGCCAATGTGGAAATGTGGAGAAGTGAATTTAAGATTGGAAAAAATGAGAATGTGAGAGGAAATAATGGACAGATTCCCGCTGCCTACATTTGCCAAATAAATTCTTCAGGGTCTCCAGTCTGATCCTATATTAGCAGCTGATGAGCAGTGCGTTTGTGAGATGAGAAGAGAGGGGTATCTTCATCATTTGTGGAGGACAAAGCAGAAATAGGAAGAATGAAGAGCTCGGCTGAAATCCTAGGGGGCTCAGGGATCCTGCAGTGGCCTGGCCTACCAGGCTGAAGGTGTATTCAGGGCCACTCCATCCATTTTCCAAAGCCCGAGAGCTGTGCACAGAGTACTCCTTACATGGGATTCTGTGAAAAGTTAGCTTATAGTGTTGTCTAAAATTCAGGCAAGGACTTCTCCCACCCTATGGCAAATTTTTCTAGGCAATATATTTAGGGTGTTTTCCCCCTTGTCCTCTGAAATGGTAACAAGGAACAGTCAGATGGGATGGGCTTGTGCTTAAAAGGTAGCAAGGAAATTTTATCTGGGAGAGGATTAACAGATAGGTTCTGTTTTCACAGTTAGGGTCTAACTCGTCATCAGGTGTAGGTAATTTTCTCCCAGTTCCTATTGGCTAACAAACCTGAGGCCCAGTGGTATGTGCACAGTGACTTGCCTGACCTATCAAGGTTATTTGTTGTTGTCCTACGCACACTCCCTGGCCCCTTATCTTGCGACACATTGGTAGTATGTTTGATGGAGATGAATAAGTTGTTGCTTACAGTCACAAAGGCCCAAGGTTATTTTGCAGAGGTTTTTAGCTTAGGATCATGATTCAATACTTGTGCCTCTGGTCTATTTACACAAGAAGGGAATCCCAGGGTGCTTGAGCCACACCCCATTGTGCACAATTGCACACTATTGTTGCCAATGAGAGGGAATTGTTTTTTTAAAAATGGGAATGGATGAAGAAGTGCAAGAGGGGTGTGCGCCCAGCAGGACACAGGTAGGATGAGGTGGATGAACTGCTTTCATTTGTCCTCTGCCACAAGCCTTAGGATTGCAGCCTTGGACTTCTGATGTGATTTATACAGGAACTCAGCAGTAAGTTATGGGACATGCACTGATTGTGGACTCAGCAGTAAGTTATGGGACATGCACTGATTGTGGACATTTTGCAGGCATGAACAGTGCTGAAAGCAGATTGCATATAACTGCCCCATTGTGAGCACAAATCATAATGAATGCACAATAGAAGACATCTGAAGGGTCTCTGATACATCTGCTCTTCTGTCCACAGATGGCTGGGTATCATCATTAGTTCAGTTCTGTATATCACGTATGAGAGTTAGCCTCAAACTTTTTATGAACGTGAAGAGTGAACTGGGGAGTGGGGCACACCAGGACATTTGAGTAGGTTTGCCAGATCACAACCTGGAGATCCATACAACAAACCTCTAGAATGTGATCTGGCAAGCCTGGATAGGAGTTACTAAGTCACAAAAGAACAACACAGACAACACTATAGGAATACAGTACAATGGATTATTAGGGACTACCATGAGCCTGAGCAACAGCCTCCCCATTTATCACCCTTGCCACCCGAAACATGATGGATTAGCCTACCTTGGACCAATTAAGTTTTTGCCAGTGTTGGCTGAGTTGTCAAAGTTAGGCAGCGGGCGAAAAAGACATCATCTCTCTCTCTGAAGGCAGATTCTGGTGGCCTTCTGAAAACAATCCTGCTGTGGTGATGTAGCCTTACACTCATCAGTCATCTTCTTCAGCAACTAAATTTCAAGCACTTGCTTCACCTCTACCTCCTGTCTGATATGTCAGAACCCAGAGAACTCCCTCTGGTGCCAGGCATGTAGGTCAAAACTGTCTCCAGATGGCTCTGCAAAGCCAGCTTGGGGCTAATGGTAGGAAGCCAGCTGGGTCAGGGATATCAAATCTAGTACTGGAGGAATAGGTGGCCCTAGGGGCCTAAGAGGAAGGGGGAAAGACAGAGATACCTGTTGGTTTAATGCTTGTGATCAGATTTCCTATGTAATTATGGGTGTTGTTTGGGGGCAATCCAAGAGGCCTAGGTCTTTTGCACCAGTTCTGGATCTCCTTTCCCTTCCTCCCTCCTCTTCTTTTTAAACTTTAAAACAATATTTTGTGCAAATTTTATGCATTGGCCTGTGCCCCCTAATCCTTTAAGTATTTTGCAGTACAGTGGTACCTCGGGTTACATACGCTTCAGGTTACATACGCTTCAGGTTACAGACTCCGCTAACCCAGAAATAGTGCTTCAGGTTAAGAACTTTGCTTCAGGATGAGAACAGAAATCACGCGGTGGCGGCGCGGCAACAGCAGGAGGCCCCATTAGCTAAAGTGGTGCTTCAGGTTAAGAACAGTTTCAGGTTAAGAACGGACCTCCGGAACGAATTACTTAACCCGAGGTACCACTGTACAGTATTTGAGGGTCCTGGGGTAGGGAATAGGCGCCACTTTGCTTATTATGATGCAAAGGCTGACATCTGTACAATACCACTGTACAATACTCCTGTTGGTAATGCTCTCCATCTTCCTTTGGCAATGGACAGTGTGAGCATGCCCTGTTGTTGCATATGTTGCAAGGCATCCTGGTAATCTCACAACAATAACTGATATTACCCCTAAGCTATTTATTTCTGTAAAGCCTGTAACATATTCTCTATACAGCTATCCTCCTGCTCCTTGACTTACCTCACAGACCATTTCATCTAACCCACATTAAAGCAGGTTAGTTATTTTGTTGTTGCCACCATTGAGTTATTTCTCTAGAATTGGACTCTGTTTCTTTGTGAGGCAGATGACCAGTGTTAGAGCACCATGTATAGTGTTGCAACATTCCAGGCTAGAAGTGACCAAGACTTGTGTAACAGTGGGCAGATCTGCCAGTTAGGGCAGCCCCCAAATTTCCTGGAGTCGTTTTCACAAGGAAACCACCAAGAGTGGCCTAAAGATCTTAAAAAACAAATTTTCATCTCCGGACAGGGGTGTATCTGAATTTCTCAAGTAGCAGCAGATTCAGCATAAATATATACGCAACCTTCCCGTTCTGGAAGGAGAACTGATGCAGCCTCTCTCCTTTACTGGCAACAACACAAGCTAAGATTGAGGATGATACTGCGTTTTCATTTAGAATACTCTTGTTATTGGCACCGAAAGTTCTTCTGCAATACAAAAGCGTCACTGCGTTTCTGCAGTTTATCACAGCTGCAGCAATTTCTGAAAGCAAAAAAGGCTCCCAACCCCCAAATAAAGTTTAATAATAATTATCTAAGGAAATTTAAGACGAAGGGTAAGGGGGAATAACAGCAGATAATTGACTAATTTGCTGAGGCAAAGAAACAGAAAATGAGATTGAAATTGACTGGTAGAAAGCTTCTCTATTAAATGTTGTATAACATTTCACAGGTGACTACGTTATGATAATTAAACCTTACAAGGTGCTAATCTCTTAAACTGGTGCATTTAATGTGGATAAGAGTGCTCATCTAGCTTACTTCAGTTTGCTGGGAATATTAGCTCTCACCCAAACTTTCTAGCTCTCATGACTAATGCATTATTTTCTTTGTATTTCTGTCTGATCTTAACCTATGAGCAGATTACAATGTATTGTTGTTTTATTCTGACAACAAACCCGTGAGATAGATCAAGTTTAGGTACAATGACAGCCCCGTTCGCACCTACTAAGTTTTATAATATGACAGGAAATGTACACACTGCAGGTAGGCTCTTTTTTGCCATTTCTTGGTTATATTTTATTAATTTTCTTTTTAAAAATCACATATACATTCCAATACATAATACTTTTTCTTTTGTTTTGTTGACTTCCCACCCCATTTTCCTTGGTGTTTTTTATTACTCCCCTTTGCTGTACCCTAGCTTCTCTCTCTTATATCATAACAATAATACAATAATCTATAATTCCTTCTGTTGTTCATAGTTCAAATCCTGATCATGAATTCATCATACTATAACATTTCTTTAAATAGTCCAAAACAGGTTTCTGTTCTTCCACAAAGCAGATTCTCTGATTCTAGCTGTTAACTTCGCCAGCCCTTTATTTATCCATTATTTATTTATCCATTCTTCTTTGGTGGGAACTTCTTCCCTCTTTGTGCATCATTGCAGGTAGACCTCCTGTGGCCAGAGCATGGAGGCAACCTCTGCCTCTGTATGTTGCAGCTTGCTCTGTTCCCATGAGCGATACGTCCTTACTAGAACTGTGGCTCCAGCCAGGCGCTTTCTCACTGGGGTCTCCAGGGACCAAGGTCATTAGCCTGCAATACTAATTAGAGTACGTTAGCCAAGCACAGAAAAGAGAGGCCACTCTGGCAGGGAAAACATCATTCAGAGTCACAGCTGGGTCAAGCAGGGAGACAAATGGATCCCCCCTTCCCTCTCTCTTTCCCTATGGGGCAGGGCCAAAGGAGTGTGTCTGGGGCTGGAGGACAACAAAGGAGGTCCTGGGCAGTCCTGCAGCTTCCCTGAAGCATTAGGAGGTGGCTGAGGACGGAGCTGGCCAGAGACCAGAAAACCCCTCTCCGACACAGCTGGGGTTGGGGGCAGGAAGAGGCTCCTCTGAGCCAGGGACTGATCTGTCCAGCTGGGCTAAGGGGTGGCAGGGAGGAGACATCAGGACAAACGGGAGCTGTTTGTACAGAGGAGGGATCTAGGCCAGAGGTCTCTGCACTCAGCCTTTTGGATGTCTGCAGCTCTTGTGGTGCGTGAATGAGCCAGGCATTCCAGTGCCTTCGGGGCAGGGGCTTCTCAGGCAAGGGAGGGACAGTTGTTTATTTATTTAGGTAAAGGTAAAGGGACCCCTGACCATTAGGTCCAGTCGTGACCGACTCAGGGGTTGCAGCGCTCATCTCGCTTTATTGGCCAAGGCAGCCGGTGTACAGCTTCCGGGTCATGTGGCCAGCATGACTAAGCCACTTCTGGCGAACCAGAGCAGCGCACAGAAACGCCGTTTATCTTCCCGCTGGAGCGGTACCTATTTATCTACTTGCACTTTGACATACTTTCGAACTGCTAAGTTGGCAGGAGCAGGGACCGAGCAACGGGATCTCACCCCGTCGCGGGGATTCGAACCGCCGACCTTCTGATCGGCAAGCCCTAGGCTCTGTGGTTTAACCCACAGCGCCACCCGCGTCCCGTTTATTTATTTAGAGCAATATTAAAACACTAAGATAAGGAGAAATGTCCACCTTCACCTTTGGGGAGAAGAAGAGTAGGACTGGTTCCTCACCCCCGCCATCCCACTGTCTTTTGGAAGTGATTCCTATATGAAGTACAGCCACTTCAGAGGGCTTGGGCTCCCTTGGGCAGTGAGCCGTGGGTCAACAACCAGGGGTACTCGCAATCCAGTTGAAGAGTCTCTTCCTGTCAACTTTGAGCCCAGGAGCCTGGGCACAGTCTAAGAGAGGCAGCACAAGGGGGCTTGTTCCAGTGGTGGGGAAGGAGGTGGCTCAGCAACACGCAGGTGGGGAACTCTCTTATAAATCCTGGCTCCACAGGGTGGCATTGGGGTGGGGTGAGGATTGCCAGTTTTCCAGTAGGGATCATCCCTAGGCAAGGGACCTGGGCCAATGTGATCTGGAATCGCAAGAGCTGCCCACATCCCCAGCAAAAACTTTTGCACACTGCTGCCACCAAGGCAAGGTTCATCATGACAGATGCATCTGTCTGTCCTACTATCCAAATATGGAGACAGCTCAGCCCAGGAGCGAAAGCAGCATCTGGCGCTGCTGGCTTCCTGATCAATGAGCTTCCCAGCTCCCAAACAGAAGCAGCAATTAGGGACTGCTCTAAGGAAACATGATTTCCCAGGGCTAAAAATAACCGCACAAGGAGGGGAGGAGGGATAGAGGGATAGTCCTGGGAGCAGCCCTCCAGACTATGGGCTGGTTACTGTCCCTCTGACAAGCTCTGAAAGGTTTCAAAATGTCCCTTAGAGATAGGGGGAATTGGACATGCGCCACTCACTCCTTCCTGACCAGTCAAGCTCTAGCTTTGGCTCTCAGGATGCTCTTTTTGGAGCACCAAAAGTATGCATTTCCAGAATGAAGTGCAGAATGAATCTAGAGCAGAATCTTGAAAGCACATGTTTGAGAATCCAAAAACTGGGGTGTATCCAAATGCCAGAACTTCTTTTAGTGCTACAAATCAGTATGCTCTCCAAATGCTTTCAGACAACCACCACCAATTTTTATGTACTTTATTATTATTATTAACTCCAAGACTAGCAGTGTTTTGCTAGTTCCAGCCTTATTTCTTGGAAATTGCACGTGGTGCAATCCTTATGGGACTGATGAAATTGAGAAAGCAGCAATAAAACTTCGAGGTTTTCCATTTACACCCAAGAACACTAGCAGAGTAGCACAGAGGAGAGCATGGGAGGTTAGCTGGATATAATGGCAGGGGACGGGGCAAGGATCACACACAAGCCACATCCATGAATGCCACCTGAAAACTGGGTAAGGCAGCAGTGCTGCCTGAATGTTTTGTGCTGCCGTTGCAATGTACAATGTAAGAATGGCTGCCTATGAGCCAACAGTGCAGAGAAACGTAGAGGAACTTTAGAAGGAATGTTGCCTGCATTCTCCAAAATAAGTGAGCAAATGGTGCTTATATGGAAGAAAAGTCTTTTTTGTGTTGAAGCACACTTCCATTTGTGATTTTGTAATGGGCTTGTTAACGGGATGCGGGTGGCGCTGCGGGTTAAACCACAGAGCCTAGGACTTGCTGATCAGAAGGTCGGCGGTTCGAATCCCTGCGACGGGGTGAGCTCCCGTTGCTCGGTCCCTGCTGCTGCCAACCTAGCAGTTCGAAAGCATGTCAAAGTGCAAGTAGATAAATAGGTACCGCTCCGGTGGGAAGGTAAACAGCATTTCTGTGCGCTGCTCTGGTTCGCCAGAAGCGGCTTAGTCATGCTGGCCACATGACCTGGAAGCTGTCTGCGGACAAACGCCAGCTCCCTCGGCCAATAAAGCAAAATGAGCGCCGCAACCCCAGAGTCGGTCACGCCTGGACCTAATGGTCAGGGGTCCCTTTACCCTTTACCTTTAATGGGCTTGTCAGTTTTTGAACTATCCTCATAGTCCAAAGGCACTACAATTGTCAGGACAAAACTAGACATGACACCAACGATCTAGGAACTGGATCGCCTGTGTTTTGTTTCTTTTTAACTACTGTGGGAGAGAGGCAAAATGGATCAGAGCCGCAGTGCTTGGGGAGGGGTTTTCAACACTGATCCCCCATCTTCCCATATCATTTTTGTGACTGAGCCCCCTGCCCACCCCAAACTGGAGTATTCAACAACAGGTACTTGACGCAACAATAGAGCCCCACATCTCAATCACCTAACGTCACTATGGCACCAGATGACCCTCGCCCCCTCTTTTTGCCCACATGTCCATGCAGAGAGCTCTGCAATTTATGCCCAAGTGCCAATAGTCAGTTGATTGTTGGGGCTCACATAGCGCTACAAACAGAACTATGAAAGCCCTGACAATCAGCTGAGGCCATCACTGCCCTGACTCCTACCAAAGGAATTTCACATTTTGAAAAACAATTCTGAAGTTGTATATTGCCACAACCTATCCCAGGAGCAGGGGAGCTCAAGTGCTAAATGCAGCCCTCCAGACCCCTGTCTTTGGCTCTTGGGATCCTCCCCAGTCCACAACCCTCACCAGCCCTGCTTTGCACCCTCCATGAGTAATAATAATAATAATAATAATAATAATAATAATAATAATAATAATTTATTATTTATACCCCGCCCATCTGGCTGGGTTTCCCCAGCCACTCTGTGTGGCTTCCAACTGAATATTAAAAACAGTACAGCATCAGACATTAAAAACTTCCCTAAAGAGGGCTGCCTTCAGTTGTCTTTTAAAAGTTAAATAGTTGTTTATCGCCTTGACATCTGCTGGGAGGGTGTTCCACAGGGCAGGCGCCACTACCAAGAAGGCCCTCTGTCTGGTTCCCTGTAACCTTACTTCTCGCAATGAGGGAACCGCCAGAAGGCCCTCGGCGCTGGATCTCTGTGTCCAGGCTGAACGATGGGGGTGGAGACGCTCCTTCAGGTATACAGGACCGAGGCTGTTTAGGGCTTTAAAGGTCAGCACCAACACTTTGAATTGTGCTCGGAAAGGTACTGGGAGCCAATGCAGAGTGGCTTTGCCCGGCTGGAATGTGTCCTTGCACTTTGATAATGCCTCTTGGTTGTCTGGGTAGCGAACAGAGAGGGGTGTGTGAAGGTGACTAGACACTAGCCTACTGTACAGAGGAACAGAGAGGGGTGTGTGAAGGTGACTAGACACTAGCCTACTGTACAGAGGAATTGTTTATATTCATTGCTCTGCCCTCTTTGGCCTCAGGCCCTGCCTAGCACTGGAATGTGGCCCCATGGAAGTTTGCTGAGAAGGGAATTTGGCCAATGGCCTCACAAAGCTCCTCCACCGCTGGCCTATTTTTTTTATGTTGCCATTTCTCTATCCCTCTCTATATCATAACAAATAAAAAAATTAAAAATTCTCCAATTCTCCAAAATAAGCTTTTGTGTGCATGCACACACGAAACAAACTTAGTTGGTCTCTAAGGCGCTACTGGACAATTTTTTAATTTTTTTATTTATATCAACTGCATCAGACCAACACAGCTACCTACCTGAATCTATATCATAACAGTGGGGGTCCTGTGAGTTCTGTGTAGATTCTGTAAATACTGGCAATCTGGGAAGTAGCCCTTGGGAAAGTAAGCCCTCCATATGCAGGGATCTTTCCATTGTTTGTTGCCCAGCGCATGCTGAAGAATGGACCTAGTGGATCACGAGGAGCCTTTCATTCTAGGGCAGAACAGGCATTTTTAGGCCAAGTGCTTATTTTTGGCTTCGCAGGACAGCCGGAAGGTCACTCTCGCAATCCCAGCAAAGTTCCGGCCGCATCTGGGCCAAAGGCATGGCCCGTCTGTTCCAAGGCACACGGCAAGAATACTTGGTTTGTGTCCGGAGCACTGTGATCCCATTCAGGAGCCCTTTAACCAGATTAGAGAGGGATTGAAGGATTTAGCTCTGGTGTGAATCTGAGTTTATCCCGGATGGGTTGCCAACACGGCGGGCATTGCCCAACAGCCGCCTACAAGGACACACAGCAGTCTTTCAGCCAAGGAGTCGAGCCTTCTGAACACATGGGGGCCTTTGTCGGCAGTAGGATGAAGGCTGTGGGGTTAGGAGGCAACAAAATCCCTGGGTTCATCCCTGGAGGAGATCCCTGGAGGGCGTTAATGATTAACAGCCTGGTTGGCCTTAAGCTGGGCTATGCCAGGAGCTGTAAACAGACGAGGGGCAACGCTACTGGCACATTCCCCCTCGTTCCCTCCCCCTATGAAATGTTTTCCTAGACACGGACTGCTGGGGAGAAGTTGACTCTGTATCAGGAGAGTCCCTGCTGGCAGGAGCGCAGGAAGTGTCATGGTGATGGAATGCACAAGCCACTGTCCATGAGCAGATCAGGGCTCCAGGCATTGGGGCATGTGTCCTCTTCAGCAAGCCTCAACTCACCCACCATGCAACGCGCAGACAGCCCTACCCTCCTTCCCACGTGTGCTCCTACTGCAGACACCATACACACAGACCCCTGGTACCTCGGTGTGGCATTCTGTCGCTGCCTGCACCACCCCACAGATGGCACAGCTACTGCCCTTTGCTGGATCCCTGCAGACAGCACAACGTCAGAACCACCAGCACAATCCTACTGGTTTTCTGGATCCCAGATACTTTGGCTGAGTGTACTGCCTACATTCAAAGCACCTTTTCACAGACACATCCCAAATCCAGAGAACTGTCGTCTACCCCTTACAGAGATACAACTACCCTCATCCTTAACAAACTACAGTTACCAGGATTCTTTCGAGAAGGGGAATGTGTTTTAAATGTATGCTGTGTATGCAACCATTATTTCCAGAACTCTTTGCTATCTTCCCCACTCCCCACATTTCTGTCTCCCTCTCTCTTTCTCTCTGTCTCATACACCTGCCTTCTAATCCAAAGTACTGCTGTTTTCTGGCCACAAGGCAAGGCTATTTTGCCAATCAATACCATAGACAGAGGTGTCCTGTGAGAGGGCTCATCCTATCCCCAAAGGCACCCATGTTTCCCTTTGCTAGTACCTTGGAAGTCGAACGGAATCCGTTCCGGAAGACCATTTGGCTTCCAAAACATTCAGAAATCAAAGCACAGCTTCTGGTGGGCTGGAGGAAGCTCCTGCAGCCAATCTAAAGCCGCGGAATCCCCATCAGATATTTGGGTTCCAAAGAACATTTGCAAACCAGAACACTCACTTCCAGCTTTGTGGGGTTCGGGAGCCAAAACACCCCAGTACCAAGGCATTTGGGATCCATGGTACGACTGTACAAGAGATCCACTGTCTAGCCTAGCTATGCAAAGGCTTTGGGATTCTTTTCTCGTGCTCTGTTGTTTTGGGCTACCTGCTGCTCCCCAGCACCGGCTGCAGACTTTGGCAAGCTTGCCTGTGGGGCAGGGAAGTCTCTGCATGCTGGTGCTCTGAGGAGACGAGCAAGAAAAGGGCAGCCCCCCTGTGCTGCATTGTAGTGGATCAAGTCTCCCTGGGTACTTGGCCTGCACCCAAATCCAGCCCTGAAATAGCTCCCCACCCCTAAAGAGGCTCCTGTTACAGTGACTGGCATCTGAAGCAGCCCCCTAGATTGGGCGTCCTCAATTCCTCCTGGCTGCAGTGAGGGTCAGAAGGTTCCCCGCACCAACCAGAGGCAGGGTCAAACCACCACCAAGCACCTGATCTGGGCGGAGGCTGCGGTGGCCATATTCACTCCTAGCAGGTCCCTGTCAGCCCAGAATTTCCTGGCACTGGACAGCCTTCCTGGATGTAGCCCAACAAACCCAGTTGCAGAGTGCGTCATCCACCTTGGGGCCAGGGTACTGGAGCCGAGAGTTTGCAGAAGGGCAGACTTAAGTGCTCCTCTTTTCTCCTTCTATCTTATCCTTCGCAGGGCTCTGCTAAACCGGCCGCAGGACGTTCTGTAGGCAGCCAGCAGCTCTGGGAACATCCCAATGTGGCTTTGCAGCCCTGCAGAGGGATGTCCCAACCACGTCTTCTCAGTATCCTGCTGGCACTGGTGGTGTGCCCTCAGGTAAGGGCCTTCGTCCCCAACCCTCCCCAGCCCCTCTCCATCCCGGCCTGAGAGGCACATATATATCAGGCCGGTCCTCCTTTCTGCTGTCTTTTTTCCTTCAGGGACCCTCAGCCCAGATCATGGACTTCCTCTTTGAGAGCTGGAAGGCCTATAGCGAAGAGTGCTACCACAACATGAGCCTTCTGCCACCATCCACTGGTGAGACAAGCGCCCCCTGGAGGTTGGGAATCAGAGCACTGAAGTCACGGGTGGGGGCAAGGAGGGGGTTGGACATTTATCACTCTGAAGTGCAATGGACATTTAAAGGCACTGGTCAGTTTTTCCACCCAGCTGCTTTTCTTGCTTGTTTGTTTGTTTAAGCTCAGCCTCCTTGCTAGGCAATGAGCAGCTGAGTGCTGGGACCACATGCATCTGTGCATGCTGTGGAAACGAGACAAGAATTTTGGAAGCTTAAGGGGCATAGCAAACTGCCTTACACTGAGTCAGACCACCATGCTAGCTTGGTAGAGTCTATACCAGGTGTGGTGAACCAATGGCTCTCCAGATGTTGCTCAGCTGCAACTTCCATCACCCCTGTCCATTGGCCATGCTTGCTGGGGCTCATAGTCGTAGTTCGACAACATCTGGAGGGCCAAACGTTCCCCACACACTAGCAGTGGCTCTCCAGGATTTCAGACAAGGCATCTTTCACAGCCCTACTTGGAGATGTCAGGGATTGAACCTGTGGCCTTCTGCATGCAAAGCATTCTCTCTACCACTAAGCTACGGCCCTATGCCAAGCTTGAGGGAGAAAATGAGCTACCTGCAGTGCTGGGTCCCAGAGGCAAGAGTTGTTTCATAAATCAGCATACGCAAAAGATGAGGGTTCTTTTTCTTTTTCCTCAAGAAGTTGCTGTAAAAACTGTTTCAGACAGCAGTAGAGCACAAAGAGTAGGCTGAGGCAGAGTGGAGGTGAGGTTTGTGGATGAATTACTAGGCAGTTGTGTGTGCAGACACATGCATGTGAAGCTGGCAACAAGGGTCCCATATGTGTCCCAAGGGCAAATTCTGCTGGTTGATGAAACACGTGAAGGACATGAACGTGGGGAAAGTTTCCTAATTAAAGAAAGAGTGAAAAATAAGGACGAAGCTGTACACATATTCAGACACACATATAACCCGCTGTTCCTACCACCGTATCACACGCAGATCCTAAGTTTCCTCCTCTCTTTGACAGAGCTGGTCTGCAACCGAACCTTTGACAAGTACTCGTGCTGGCCTGATGCACAGCCCAACAGCACTGTCAATGTTTCCTGCCCCTGGTACCTGCCCTGGTACGACCAAGGTGCGTGCACTGGGGGGAGAAGCAGACTGGAATGGGCCTGTGCCCTTGGCAGGGGGGGAAAGGAAGGAAGTGACATGGGAGAGTTACTCAGGGCCCAGCCACACTTTGCCTTAAGTCCATACCTCTTTGCGCCATTTTCAATTTGGTCCAGGCCTGGGTGTTCCCACTTGTGATTTCTGCCTCTGCTTTCCCTTGAAACCCCATGTTTTCCTGTTCATGCTTCCTATAATCAATAGTCCGCTTTTAAAGTTGTCTCCGCCTTCAGTTCCACTCACCTGTGGCAGAGAGTCAGAAAATCAGAAAAGCCAGATACTCAGGAAACTGGATAATCAGATAATCATTCAACATGCACAAAAGGAGCCAGGACATTTCCACTACAGTGGTACCTCGGGTTAAGAACTTAATTCGTTCCGGAGGTCTGTTCTTAACCTGAAACTGTTCTTAACCTGAGACACCACTTTAGCTAATGGGGCCTCCTACTGCTGCTGCGCCGCCGCTGCACGATTTCTGTTCTCATCCTGAAGCAAAGTTCTTAACCTGAGGTACTATTTCTGGGTTAGCAGAGTCTGTAACCTGAAGCGTCTGTAACCTGAAGCGTCTGTAACCTGAGGTACCACTGTACAGGGATGGTCCATCCCATTTCACCACCTGGGGTGAAACAGAAATGCGCTGTTCCCTGCTCCCCAACTTTCACTGTTGCCAGAATGCCACCTTCAAAGCACTGCCACTCATCTTCCCCACCCCGTGGGGGTGGGGAGTGGCAATGCAATGCACAGGAACACCACTTCCTTGCCAAGTTTGGTGAGAGCCAAGGCATTCCAGGTGTTGCTGCTCGTCTTCTCTACCCCAGGAGATGCCATGCACCAGAACATCTCTTTTTGCCAGTGAGAGAGGGTTGTTCTAGCAGTGGCAGAAATGGTGGGGCAGGCAGGGTGCCTCCAAAGCACTTTTGCCATCTGAGGCAGGTGCTTCACCCCGCCTCATTGGTGAGCCGGCTCTGTTCCAATACATATTACAGTGGTACCTTGGTTCTCAAACTCAATCCATTCCTGAACTCCGTTCAACTTCCAAAACATTCACAAACTAAGGTGCAGCTTCTGATTGGCTGATTGGCCATGGAAACAATGCCGACAGCAGAAACGGATGATCAGCTTTCGAAAAATGGATGCAAACAGGAACACTTATTTCCAGGTTTGCGGGCTTCAGGAGCCAATTTGTTTATCAACTAAGCCGTTCAGGAACCAAGGTACCACAGTATTTAATACGTATTATTACAGGCAGAAAATAAAGCTGCCTTTGGAACCATTGCAACCAATAAAAGCAAACGAATTGGGACACACAGATTTTGCACATATATCACTTGATCACTGTTTTAATATGAGCCGCAAACAAGGAAGAGTAAACTAAAAAAAAAACACATTTTAAGCATGTTGAGGAAACTAGAAGTGGGGTGCTCAAAGCTGGGGAGACAACTGGAAAAAGTATCCCAAAGGGGTAGGCAGGGAGAGAAGGAAAGGAGGTGGGAGCAGACTTCCCACAAAACAGCTTCCTGGAAAGCATGCAGAATCCAATTCAGGAACTATTTTAGGACTGGTTCAGAAGAGAGACACATTTTTCTTTGGGTTTTCCTCATGACATTTGTTCCAGTTCAGCAGTAAACAACAGGTTTCCCCAGGGAAAGTGGTGAGACAAAGCAAAAACCTATGGACCTGTTATAACAGAGTGATACAAAATACTAGAAATCACGGGACAAACGAAAGTGTGGCTGAGCCCTAAGAAGGGGAAATAGACAGGAAAGGAATGAAGAGGGATCAGGATGATAATAAACTAGAGAAGGGTGAGGGAAAAGTACTGAGGGTGCAGGAGATGGGGACTGTGGGAAGGCACAGAGGAATAACAACAAACGGTCAGAACAAGTATAGGGTGGAGTTATTATAATAATCCTAATAAGATCACAAAGGATAAGGCAATCAGTGACTACTAGCCATGTTCTGACTTCATGGACAGAGGCAATATGCCTCTGAATACCAGTTGCTGGGAATGACAAGTGGGGAGATGGTTGTTGCACCCAGGTTCTGGTTGATGGGCTTTGTGTAGACAACTGGATGGCTGCTTTGCAATCGGGATGCTGTGCCAGATGGGCCTTCTGATTCAGTCGAGTTCTTCTTCCTCTTGCCTTATGCCAGGCTTCCTCAAACTTGGCCCTCCAAATGTTTTTTTGGCCTACAACTCCCATGATCCCTAGCTAGCAGGACCAGTGGTCAGGGATGATGGGAGCTGTAGTCTCAAAACATCTGGAGGGCCGAGTTTGAGGAAGCCTGCCTTATGCCTTCATTCCCTACAGTGAAGCATGGCTATGTATTCAAGAAGTGTGACCCAGATGGACAATGGGTGACCACCCCCGAAGGGAAGTCGTTGCGTGATGCTCATCAGTGTGTGATGAACAACGAGACCATCTTAGAGCAGGTGAGAGCATGGCTATCTAAATGAGTCCTGGGGGCTGTCTGCAAGAACATTCCCCGCCTCGGTTGACTCCATTGACTTTGTACTCAACGTGCTATACCCATTTTAAAGAGCAGATAGATTACCAGGATTAGTACCATCCCTTTGGGGCCTCAAATTGTCTCTTTCCTCTCTTTCGACTTCCAGGAGTGGTTTGCTAAGATCTACGGGAGCTTCAAGGTGATGTACACGGTTGGCTACTCGGTGTCACTCTGCACTTTGATCCTTGCCTTGGCTGTGCTGCTGGGCTTCAGGTGCCTTGGGAACTGGCCTGGGAGGGGTGGGGTGATGGTGATGGTGATGGGGGTGACCACATTGAGGGGCAGTGCCCAAAGCGGTAAGGGGGAGGGAACCGGGAAGTGGGATAGTAAGACCAGATTTCATTTGGTCCTCTAGAAGGAAGTGGAATGGCTGTAGGTCTGCCTGGAAAGAAGTGAGATGACAGCTCAGTTGGTTAAAGCATGGTGCTGATAATGCAAGGTTGTAACTTTGATCCCTGTATGGGGCAGCTGCATATTCTTGCATTGCAGGGGGTTGGACTAGATGATCCTCAGGGTCCCTTCCAACTCTACAATTCTATGATCCTATCAGGCTGGGTGGAGATGGAGCTCTTTTAAGTTGGAAGGGATCCGTCCACACTGGAGATGCTGGGAATTGCTCTTTACATATTAACGTCTTTGGCAGAAACCAACACTTTGCATGCTTTCTGACCGAGTGAGACAAATTACATACAATGCAGTTTTGTGTTTCTTTAAAAATATATTTTATTAGAGAAAGCTGAGGTGGATTCATTCAACCCTCTTTTTTCACCACAAGGTTGTTGCTGCTGTTTTACATTTACTCTGTTGGGTTGATCCATTTGGATCCCTAATCGCGCAGCAGGTTCAGCAAGTGCACACATTGAGAATACAAATTAATTTACCTGTCTCCAAAAAAGTATAAGATCAGGAGTGTCACAGGTCTCTCTGCTAGCAGGCACCAGATAAAAATTATCCCTGTGGTAGAGAAAGCAGCCATGTCAGAATGCAACTTTGGGAAGTACGGTATGCATGTTGCTGTGTACTTGTGATGAGAATATATGACTGTGTGGGTGTGTACTTACGTCAGTTGAATGAAGTGTGTGTGTGTGTGTGTGTGTGTGTGAGAGAGAGAGAGAGAGAGAGAGAGAGAGAGAGAGAGAGAATATGGCCCTATCTGCACTATATATTTAAAGCAGGATCATACCCCTTTAAACTTCCCTGGTTCTCCCCAAAGCTGTAGGATTAAGGAGTTGTAGGATTAAGGATGCTGAGACCCCCTCCCAGAACTACAATTCCCAGAGCTCCCTGGGAAGAGGGATTGATTGTTAAACCTCTCTGGGAGTTGTAGCATTGTGAAGGGAATAGGGGTCTCTTAACACCACCCCTAACAAAGTGCCTTCCTGGGTCACGTTGGTCTGGATTTAATTAAAATATTTTCTGGTCAAAATCCTCAAAATATTTCCAGATTGGCCAGGAGCTCCTGGTAAGCCACACGACAGTTCACCAGAGAGCAGAGCATGGGTGAATGCGTAGGTGTGGAATGAGGAGCAGAGTGGAGAACACAAGGCATGGAGGAGCGGGGTGGGGGTTTAGTACAGTGGGGTGAAAGAGAGAGATCAGGGTGCAAGGGCTGGGAGGAAGATCTGGGAGAGAGGCACTGGCTGCATGGTGCTGGCCATGCTGGACAGGCGTTGTTGACAAGCTCCCTGCTCTCCAGCAAGCTGCACTGCATGCGCAACTACATCCACATGAACCTCTTCGCCTCCTTCATCCTGAAGGGCATCTCGGTGCTTATTATCGACAAGCTGCTCAACACTCACTTCAACCAGAAGATTGACGACTACAGTGTGGGTCTTTGGCTGAGTGATGAGGTGAGTTAAACATTCCTGGTCCCCCCCCCCCTTTTTTTACACTTCCTTAATTTTCATTTCCTTTGTTCCCTTTCCCCAGGGAGCATGAAGGTTCAGTTGATTCGCCTCTGCACCACACATAAACAATTATGGTAACCCAACAACCCCTGCCTACACTACTTGGTAGCTACACACTAGGGCCCACTCCCAAGTAGTTGTTTTCACATACAAATTCACAAGAGCCAGCAAATAAGGGGGGAAAGGCATAGGATGTTTTCTCAGAGCTTTCACGATGCTTAAGTCAGCTTGTAATGCATCCATAATGTCCCAGTTAAAACCTAAGTTTGGCGACTACCGTATTTTTTGCTCTATAAGACTCACTTTTTCCCTTCTAAAAAGTAAGGGGAAATGTGTGTGCATCTTATGGAGTGAATGCAAGCTGCGCAGCTATCACAGAAGCCAGAACAGCAAGAGGGATTGCTGCTTTCACTGCGCAGCGATCCCTCTTGCTGTTCTGGCTTCTGAGATTCAGAATATTTTTTTTCTTGTTTTCCTCCTCCGAAAACTAGGTGAGTCTTGTAGTCTGGTGCGCCTTATAGAGCGAAAAATACGGTATATCGTTTCTCTGGTGCATCCAGTCATGAGTTAATAACATACCCCCAGAGTGCAAGAGCAATTTCTGGTATCTGGAATTAAACTGCTGGAAGGCTGGACCGTGTGGGCTAAGCCCTGCTTCAAATGAAGCCATGCCAATAGCATCCCCAATAGCACCTTCTTCAACCCTCCTCTGGTTCAGTACTCACCTTCACTCATGGTTATGGGAACCAGAACCACCATGCTTTGCTGTCACCAAGCAGCCTGAACCAGCTACATTTCCAAACTTGATCCAAGCCATTGCCTCGTTGCCAAGTCCTACGCATTACTGCCACTTGAGACCTCCTGTACTGGTGGCTTTTGTTTTTAACGTACCAACCACAAAACTATGGAGAGTGGCAAACTGCTGCCCCCATGAATCTGCCTGCTAAAGGGACATGTCCACTTTGTGTTGAAGCTGATCCAGGGGTTGGGTTGTAGAGTGGGGGAGGGTGGGGGAGGAGAGCTTCTCGCTGAGAGTTCCTGGACTTTCCTTGCCCTTCTCACTGACCCCTTGCCATTCCCCCAGGCAGCAGCCAGGTGCCGGGCAGCCACTGTGTTCATGCAGTACGGCATTGTGGCCAACTATTGCTGGCTGCTGGTGGAGGGGCTCTACCTGCACAACTTGCTGGTGTTGGCCGTCTTCTCCGAGCGCAGCTACTTCAGCCTCTACCTCTGCATCGGCTGGGGTGAGTATATGCAGGGTTGCCAAGGCCCTGGAAAGGACGAGTGACTGAGTGTCAGAGGCACCTTCGCTGGAGCAGAAACAGCAGGGCGAGAGTCACTGAGGGTGGCAGGGAAGGAGAAGCACTGTGGCTGGAGATTGCGCTAATCTGCACTGTTTATTATGGCAGGGGTGGGGAAGCTCCAGTCCATATGAGCCAAAATGGTTTCCCTCGAAAGACGTCAGGTGTGGGGCAGGCAGAGATGCGGCTTGACCAGGGGATGTGCTGATGGGCGGTGACTTCACGTCTGCTGATTAATAGCACTTCAAAGAAATTTGGCTTGTGGGGGGTAGGGGAGATAAGGCCAGGATTCCCACCTTTATGTTATGGGGACGGGGCATATGACCTTGTCTCAGAGTTATGGGATGGGGAGAGTGTGACACAGAAGGTAATGATGGTGACAATGGTCAGTGTTGGATCCAGAGCAGGGCTGTCCTGTGACATTTGCCGCTGTAGGTAAATCACCCCAGCAACACCCCTATCTCCATGATGACACCCCCTCTGCAGATCCGGGGGGCTGGCCCTGCCCCCTGCCATACGTGTACTGCAGCCAGCCCCACCACTACAGCAGGGCTGGACTTGGGTCTTTCAAATTTCAGTGGCGCTCTGTATGAGGCCAAAATTCATCGCACACCCCCTTCTCTTGCTGCTCAGTTTACCATGTTATACAGTGGTACCTCGGGTTAAGAACTTAATTCGTTCTGGAGGTCCGTTCTTAACCTGAAGCACCACTTTAGCTAATGGGGCCTCCCTCTGCCACTGTGCCGCCGCTGCACGATTTCTGTTTTCATCCCGAAGCAAAGTTCTTAACCCGAGGTACTATTTCTGGGTTAGCGGAGTCTGTAACCTGAAGCGTCTGTAACCCGAGTTACCACTGTAGTTGCAAGCCCTGCTGCATCCCCTAGGCTAAGCACCCAGTATGGTGGAACCAGTCACGCTGTCCTAAATCCATCTCTGACAGCACCTGCACCTGCAATGCTGCCATGATGCAGTGGCAGCAGTGAGGCTGCAGCAATGAGGGCACAGTGGCAGTGGTCTGTGGCAGTGGTACAGACAAAGCCCCGGCAGGGCTGGCAGCGGCACAGTGGTGGGGCCCAGAGTGTCATTTCAGTGGACTGAAGGACTCTTAATGTTTGTGGAAGGGACTGAGAGCCATCAGAAGCTCCCACTGGAGGAAGGGGGAAAGGGTCATTTTTGCCTATTTCACCCCTTCTCTTCCCCCTCTCACTGTTTTAGAGGATCCCCTACGCCTTCAGTTGTTCAGAGTGCGCAGGGGGGCTTCAGAGGGAAAGAGGAAGTGGCAAACATCACCTGCCCCCTGCCTCCAGCAGGAGTTTCCTGTGAATTGAGTTGTGCTCACAGAAACTCTGAGTCCAAGGCAGATAATGCCTCATTGCTTGACCAACACAGTGCCATTTTACCCAGAGTTTATTCCTCTAAGTAACAGAGGTGCCTTTGCTTTACTTTTCTGTACATTTAAAAAAACAACTTTGGAAGAATGATAGCCTCCACAAGCCCTCCTGTGGGTGAAAGGCCTAGATATGCCATTGAATGAGCATGTTGCTTGATCAATGGCTTTCTGCAATCACTGTCTTTTAATGGCAAGAATTAGATTATAAAGTCCCAAGTGCTCCTTTATCTAGAGCCTTCCTGAGTAATTTTTTGTCTATTAAAATCTTGCATGTTCAGACTTTGCAATGGTTTCAGATTAGCTAGGAATTGTGAGGTTCTGGTGAAGCCAGCATTGAGCATCCCTACCTTACTATTTATTTCCTTTAAAAAGAGAAAATCAAGATATGCCTGCTTGAATGTCAGATTTGACCCTTGTGACTACCAGCTACCTACTAAATAGCTGCCTTCTTTCTTTCTGAGCGTGAGAGACTAAAGGGCAAACAAGACGTGTTATGAATGATGCATGGGCTGCAATTGAGAAGAGCAACAGCATATTCTCTCTCAGTTTTCCTGGTAAACATCCAGTAAAAGATAGATGGATGTGATGTCATCATCCTCAGAGTTTGCCAACCCTAGGGATGAGTGAATCAGTCTGTTTGCAGCCTGTGTCACTTTTGCAAGCATTCTGCAAGAACACATTAAGCTGCAATTTTAAAACATAATAATTCCACGTGACAATTCACATTTCTTCCCATACAAATAGAAGCATAAGGCTGCTGTCATGCTGGAGTTCACATGGCAGCCAGGCCAACTCCAGCATAACAGCATGCAGGTAAGTGGGCAAGCAGGCCATTTGGCAAGTAAGCAGCGTGGGTGGAAAGCGGCCCAGGCAAGGTGTTGAATAGAAGGGAAGAAGTGGTCCACAGAGAGGTTTGACAAACCACTCTCTGAAACATCTGTCCCACTCTGTTAAACATGGCTACAGCAAGGTTTAACAGGGGGCAGGGGCTTCAGAAAACAGCTCTCTGAAGTGCCTCAGACTTTCTTACTTTAAAAGGTGGGGTTGGGGTGAGCTGTGAGGGGGGAAAGGAGGGGTGTGGGATAAGCAGGGGGTGGAGCTGTTAGGTGGGGCAGGGGTTTGGGGCAAGCTGTGAAGGAAGGAAAACTGTGAGGGGATCAGCCAGGGGGTGGGTGGGGCATAGGAGCAGCAGCCCCTATTAAACACGTAAACATGTATCTGAACTTAACATTCTTTCAAAAGATGCATTTCCAAACACCTCTTGTCTCAAAATACATATTTCTAAACGTTTCCCCCTTCAAAAGACCAATTCCTAAACACATTTGGACACGTATTTTGAGGCAAGAACTGTGCTGGAACATTTGGGAAGTGTGAAAGATGTCAGCTAACTAAGTTCAGATCCACACATTGGCCTGGGAGGCACCGATCAGGTGAGCTCATATCAGAAATAACAGAAACAGAAGCATGCCAAGCCCCACCTCCTGCACTTGATTGGCTGCTCCTTACAGCAAGGGGGGGGGACATTTTGGGTACGATAATGACGATAATGACACCGTCTCATCTGTCTTCTTTCAGTAAACATTACTGGGGAGACATGGGAAGGAGACAGTGCTGTTCTCCGCAGTAGTCATCCATCCCTCATGACTAGTAATGTTTGCCCCAAAGGGCAAGCAGCTCTACATGGAACAGCACATTGTACTGCAGCTAAGGCCATGTAGAGATTGTAGTTTTTGAGGGCATTCTGTTGTTGATGTTTTCAGTAAAAATGATCACCCCACCATGGTCTCAGATCAAGTAGATTTTTTTTAATTATTTTTAAAAATATTTTATTAAGGATTTTCTTGTTTTACAGAAGTAAGTCTAATGCCTCATATTTTTTTTCCAATGTAACATTTTTAGAAATCCGTTTCATTTGTTGAGGCATTAGGGGGAGAAGGAAAAAAAGTAAAAAAGAAAGGGGGGGTGGAGAGAGGGAAGATGGATGGGGGTGGGGTCGGGTGGCGGTGTTTCTATTATGTTTAATGTATGTAGAGTTTGGTGTCAGCGTTGCTTGTGTTGTTCACTTGTGTTCCTTTGGTGGTGAGAGAGGTTGGGGTTGGCCTAGGGTGTGATTGTTTGCTTGTGATTGGCTGTGGTGATCTTTGTTTTCGTGTGTGGATCAAGTAGATTTTTGAGACATTGCAACAGTAGCAGCAGCAGCAACAACAACCCGATAGCATCTATTTGACCAGAGACAACAGTGGGTGAGAGATATTTACACTCTGGCTAACAAGTGGTTCTTATCATACCACTGTCTAATTGCTAAAGAGCTACTGCCTGCATGGGACTTCTGATGCCAACTCTTGCATCTTATCCCTCGGGTAGTCAACCTAGTGCCCTCCAGATGTCCTCAGACTTCAGCTCCCATTAGCCCCAACCAGCAGGGTGAATGATCAGGGATTATGGAAGTTGTAGTCCAAATAAATTTTGAGGACACCACTTTGGCTGCCTGCATCTTATCCTATCTATCTTAAAAGCAGGTTTAATCCATAAACTGGGCTCCTTTGGGAGGAAGGGTAGGATATAAATTTAATAAATAAATATACTTTTCCACATTCTGTTTTGAATGTGTCTGATGGTGCTTCCACATGGCAGTCTATTGTGATCTCAGTGCTACACATGCATGCAAGCTTTGCACGGTGCCCACACAATGCTGATATTGGGTGTTGTTGTTGTTGTTGTTGTTGTTGTTTTGAACAACATAAAAGGAAAAAAGGTATACTATATCATATGGGATGGCGTTTTGATGTCATGTGGTCACTGCCCAAAACTTGGTCTACACGAACATCACTGAGTCTGCAGTAAACTCTCCCGTAACAATGCCATTTGTGCCTCTTGCTAGCTGCTTCCTACTAAGCAATTATACAGACACAGTTGTATCCAACGAAGTCAATTCATGAGCAGAATGGCTCCCGCAAACACAATGGGATTTCCCTTCCCTCTCCTCCCTCTTCACACCCCTGCCACTGCCTGCAAGCCTACTCTGGAGATTGGGAGAGGGACCTGGAGCAGGTTTGGGAGGAGGGCACAATGCAGTGGGGGGAAGGAAGCCCCTCCGCAATCTAGAAACATCCAGGTCTTGCCTGGAAATCTGAGGTTTTGTCTCTTTCCGGTGAAGCCACGCCTAAACCACACATGCCATTTGGCAAACGTATATGTGGCAACCAGGCCAGGTTGGATTGTCTCTATGTTCATGGAGCCTGGGCTGGGAGACAAGATCTGTCAACTTAGATTGGCCTCTTCACCTAGAGAATGTATAACTCCAAGCAAATTGACTGCAGTGATACTCCCAAGATTTGAGGATCCCTCGACTCCCTGCACCTCCTGGTTGCGTTTAATGAGCCACTGGCAGATCTTGAGTCAGGATGAATCTAGCGCAGAAACTCTTCTCAGGTTAAATTCCTCTGTCCTGCCAGACAGAGGCCGTTCCTTTTAAAATAAATAAATAAATAAATCCTCTCTCTCTCTCTCTCTCTCTCTTTCTTCCAGGGGCCCCAGTACTCTTCATTGTGCCATGGGTAGTGGTGAAATTTCTTTATGAAAATATTCAGTAAGTTCCAGGACAATGTGTGTCTCTGCTGTGCAGACTGCTTGTAGGTTATCTGTAATGCTTCTGTCATTGCCAGGCAACTTAACAGGTGACATTCCTATGAGGGCTATGGGTGTGAGCAGGCCACATTGTACTAAGTGTGAGCAGTGGGGGTGGGAGGTGCTGCAAGGAAGAGGACAGTGTGCCAGGTCACACTTGTTGCACACGATCCATGGTTTCTTTCTTTCTTTCTTTCTTTCCTGAGATGCTGGAGTACCAATCATAACATGGGGTTCTGGTGGATCCTGCGTTTCCCTGTGTTCCTGGCCATCTTGGTGAGTTCTCTTTATTCCTCGCTTGTCTCAGATGCCCACTGAACCGCCCACAATGGCTGCCCTTGTCTAGCAAAATGCAGAGAGGGAACAATCATTTCCCTGCCTCCAGCCTTCTTATTTGGTGTTCCTGAAAAATGAATAGGGCAACCTCCAAGTAATAAAATGTCTAAGGGCCACAATGTGATGCACCTTGTCAGGCCAGGGGTAGGTTGTGAACCAATTTTGGCCTGAAAACCACATTAGCCACGTTGGGGGTATGCACACAGAGGCACACAGCCCACTTCCTTAACTGATGGATGCAGATCAGCTGAGGGAATTATCAACCGCCTCACCGTCCATAAAATGATGAAGTTAATGCCAGGGGAGAGGGCACACAGCATCACCATCAAGGTGCTGAGCAGGGCAAAGGGGCTTAAACCAGCACTGTGTCAACTAATTAACTGCTGTTTTTTTGTGCTGTCAAAATACTGCTGGGGTGGGGTGAGAAAACATTTCTTTGGGGACCCAATTTAGCCTCCAAGCCTAAGATAAGCCACCCCTGTTGTCCATGTTACCAACAACAATAATTTAGTATGTATATTATAGACAGCACTTTCCCTAAGTGCTCAAATCACAAAACGTTATTAGCAAGCATATGTACCAGTGATCCAGTAACTGTTCTGCAAACGTCTAATCCTATAGCCCCAGTGATGCATAGACATGGTCACAGCCTGGATGGGGCACTTTGGGGAGACCTGTGCAAGCCACTGAGAGCTTATGATGGGTCCAGAATTAATAACAGTAGTAATCGTGGCTAAAATTAGACCCTTATTTGCTATGCGTGTCTTTTGACTCTCCTGCAGTCCTGCCTCTTCCTCCCACTCAGACACACTCTCTCACTTTCAGATCAACTTCTTCATTTTCATCCGTATCATTCAGATATTGGTCTCTAAGCTCCGTGCCCACCAGATGCGCTACACAGACTACAAATTCCGGTACTGGCTCCTGCTCCCACCCTTCCCTGCTCTACAGTGCCATAGCTTTTCCCGGGATGGGAAGGTTCTATTATCATCCTGTTTACGCCATCATTGCCCATGGCATCACAGCCTTTGTAGGTTAGGGGTATCCCTTCCACACGTCCATGGGTTTGGGGGATGGGTACACTGACTTTTTAAAGTGGCCTTCGATACGAGTCTAGCAGGTTTCTTTTCTTGTCATTCATAAGCCCATTCGTTCCTCCACCAGGTAGGTGGTTCATACGGGGTTCGGGCTGAATACTGTGGGATGCTGCTGCCTTTTGCTTGTGATGCATTCTAATTAGCTGATGCCCCATTTAGGCTGGCCAAGTCAACACTGACGCTCATCCCGTTGCTGGGAATCCACGAGGTGGTTTTTGCCTTTGTCACCGATGAGCATGCCCAGGGCACGCTGCGCTATGTCAAGCTCTTCTTTGACCTCTTCCTCAGCTCCTTCCAGGTGAGGCACACCAGAAGCCCATTCTTTGCTCAGGCCCATTCAAAAACTATAGAGAGACAAGCCTTTCTGGTTGCAATTATTATTTAATGTACGTTTCTGTGTATAAGACTAGGTTTTTTCTTATAAAAATTATGCTAAAAAGTGGGAGTTTCTTATACATGGATAGTGCATAGGGCAGACATTTGATTAGCTGCTGCCGTGTCTGTCCACGGCTGTTGGATGTGTTATTGGTTGCTGTGTCAATGGCTGGTGTTGATTGGCTGAAGCTGGGGCAATAGGACGGGCGATAGGCAACTTCTGCCAGTGAGGGGACAGATGAGCTCAACAACCCTGTGCAATCCCCCCCAAAGCGCAATCCTCCCCCCAAAAAGCTCAAGATGTCTGAGCCATCTCCCCCCATCTTCTTAAATTTGAGTCCCCCAAAATAGGGGGCGTCATACATGGAAAAATACAGTAAATGGCATTATTCTGATTGACTTCTCTGCCTCTTTAGGGAATGCTGGTGGCCATTCTTTACTGCTTTGTGAATAAGGAGGTAAGTGTGCTCTAAACTGGGGTGGGGGTGTGGTGGAGGAGGGAGATACAGGACATGCAAGCTGCTGCACAGGTAGGAATGTATGGCAGCAAGGATGATTTCCACCTGTATTATCTGAGTGGTATTGGAGGCACAGCTGGAGCAAGATGCAATGTCTTTTGAAATACTGTCAGAGATGAGTGACCCACCCAGCTTAATTCAAGTGGTAAGAAGGCAGATGCAGTCAAAGCTCCTCATCCGTGTGTGTCTCTCGCCCATGTAACTGGAACTGTGTAAGCAGAACACAACCAGGGCGGAGCTGTTGTTACAAGTACAACGGAATCTGTGCAAGTGTTGTTGGTTGTGTTTGCTTCTTTCTGTACCCATTTCTGTTGCAACCGACCAGCTGCACATGGTTTCAGAAAGGGGCATGTGCAATTTTCAGTGGACAGAGCAGTAAGAGAGGTGGTGCTTAGCCCTTTCTCTGTCTGATGCTTTTCCACCGCATCCTCCCATCTCCAATATGTCAGATCTTCTCGGCAAAGGTCTAGTCTGCACTGCTAATTTTGGGATTTGAGGGTGTCATGTGGCAGGGGGAGATGTGGTAAAAATGGCAGTGGGAAACATTTTAGGCACCCTTCTCCTTGAAAAATTTTCCCTTCTGAGGTTGCTTTTCACTACATGAAGCACACATGTTCAAATACACGTTTGTATGTAACTTGCAGTTGTGAGCCCTTAAACTGGCTGTATTTCTCATATGCATGAGATTAATACAGAGTTTATTTATAAAGGTTTATAATCCTGCCATTTGTGGAAAAGCAGCCTACAGCAGATAATAATATTTAAAAATACAACCTCAAACCAGTAAATAACACATCCTCCCCGCAAATGTTTCTATCTCCATAGGTGCAGTCAGAGCTCATGAAGAAATGGACGCGCTGGAAGCTTGGCTGGGACATAGAAGAGGAATACAAGCACACGTACAGCCACACACCCCATGTCCGCAACGGGGGTACCAGGACCGGCGAGAAGCACAAGCTGGTTGGCAACTACCTCAATGGGCTGGGCCGCAGCCAAGCCACCATGCACACCAGCACTCAGTACCTGGAAAGGACAGCATGCAGTGCCAGTGAAAACTTGGCAGTGGCCGAGCAGCCCCATTGCTACGAGTTCCCTGACACAGCCGAGAGCAACCTCTGAAGCTGACTTGCCCGTCTGCCCCTGGCTGATGGGGCCTGTCTCACTCTTTGCCCCCTGAGGCAGCCGTCCTGCAGAGCAAAGAGGGCAGCTGGCAGCCCATGAGGCTGGGGGACACATGACTGGAAAGTGTGCCCTCTGCCAAGCAGCTCGGCGCTGACTAGATGGTGCAAATTCCTTTTCCGTGCTGGAGACATGCTTACGAGAGACCCAGCAAGACGAGCTGCCTTGCCTGTCCGCATGCCGAATGCTCCAGGACATGAGATCCAGGGGACAGCCCAGCCACAGGGCATCCTGACAGAGGTGACAATGCCAAACAAGCTTTGTAGTGGGAAGAGATTCTGTACCATTGTTAGGAAACTTTGAAAGCCTGCACATTTATGATTGTGCCAGAATCAGCACTGATCAGACTCCTTAAGGATCTCTGATTTCCTCTTTTTAAAAAAACAACCACCAAAATCCAGCAACCAAGTTTCTAGTCCTCATAAATTACAGAGAACAAGCACTATCTGCTAAATGCACACACACACACACACACACACACACACACGGTCTGTGCAATTTTTTTTTTTAATCAGTCATAGGGAAGGATATATCTAGAGGCTATCATATGTTTCTTTCATTTTCCCCAAACAAATTGTGCAGCAAAACATGCAAATGTATGTATAATTGTCCTATGCGAAGTGTCCCATTTGCAAAAGGCCAAATATAGTGGTTGCAAAACTTGGGCTCTCCAAGTACAAACTTTGCAGATCCATTTTTGCACATATGAAAATGTCGTCTCTGGAACAGAGACATCTTTGCCTTCAGGGCACATGGGATGGCATACCACTTAAAGAGATATTTTGGAGCCGTGCAGAAAGCATTGCCTGCAGAGTTTGGAAGGAAATCAGTACTACCATTCAGTATATATATCTATGCGGAAGTGACACGGCTCGCTTGGGTCATTGACTTTGTACGTGGCTGTACCATTGCATCCGCACTGTGGGCATGCTTGCGCCTTCTGTGCTGGGTGACTCTGTAAATCTACTTGTGTGGGCAATACAAGCTCTGAGGGCCACTTCTGTGTCTGCGTATGTCTGCCTGTCAGTGCCAATGTTCGGGTGATTGAAGAACCCAATAAATTGTGCTGTATGTCCTGGCAACTTAGACGGTGCCTCCTGATGCACTGAGATGTTTATCCTTGCTGGGGCCTGGACTGCCTTTCATTCACCAGCATGGACAGGAACAGGTGTCCTGCACCAGCCTTGTCCTTCAGAAGTACTAACCTTTCCAGGGAGGCCAAGCAGCAGCTTTAAATTAGAACCACTGCAAGAAACAGGTAATTGCCAACTCCTACCCCTGTGTGATGTCCCATCCAGTCCCCAAGTCCCTTTACAAAAGTGTTTCACTAGCACCCTCTGATTCCAAAATCTCCAAGCAGCAACTATTGGTATGTTCTTCTTTAAGAACACTGCATTCCACGCTGTCCAAAAAAAGCTTCTTTTTTAAAAAAAGGTTTTCAGCATATGTACATTCACATGTGCACGCATGCACAAATGTGGCTTCTGAACATGAACAGCCACATAATAACTCCATGCATACGCATCTTAGTGATGTGCCATAGCAGGACACCAACTGCAGTATGGAAGAAGTCTTCAGTGCAGGCATGTTAGGAAATCATCAGAGCAGTCGGAGGCCACCAGCTTCCTGCTACCTCCCTCTTGCCCATTCCCATTTGTAGCCAGACTAAGCACTGGCAGGAAACAATCACCTTCAGCTGTGGCAGGCTTCAGGAGGCAGGTGGTCCGGTGGGGCAGAGAGCAGATTTCTCTCCATTCCTTACCTGCTTCCAGCCTGGTTTCTTCCTCTTCCATCCCATCACAGGTCTGCCCGTATACTATGGTGTGGATTCCCTCTGTGGGCAGAGAATGCTTTCTAGCCATGGACTTGTTGTCTGGTCTTAGACAGATTGCTTTCTTTCTGCCTCTGCAGCTTTCCTGTGAATGGGAATCGACTATAAACCAGAAATGTAATTTTCATTATTTTCTGCTGCGTAGCAATTGTCTGGCCTTGAGCAAGTATCTTTTTTAGCCCTTGCTCCAACTGCTAAGTCCAATAGGACTGCTCAGGGGGTCTCCATCACAGGTGGTCATCACACGGAAAATATCGGTAGGAGTAGCATTTTCATTGTGAAGGCCTTGTTCTCTTCTGGTGGAGGGAGACATGTACACATAGAATGAGCTGGAATAAAGTTCAGGCAGTGCAGAATTGTAACAGGTTGATCTAAGAAAGGTCCCCCTAAAGCTGCCAAGGTGTATTTTTAAGATTAAATACTGTTCACATTATCTGACCTGGAATAAGGCCTGAATGCCAACTGAAAGGGCCTGGGGCAAGGTTACTGCTCATTGTGGATTCTTACAGACATCTGTGGAAACAGTTTGAATGCTTATACAAGCCTGAAAAAAAGCATTCATCTTGACATGTAATTTGATTCACAAAGCATTATTTGAGATAGTAACAGCAGGCAAAACTTGAAGATGGGACAAAGAGATCCTACTGAGGAAGAAGAGAGAGCAGGTAAGCTTGAAAATGAACTTGCAGCACATCCCAGATCCTTTTCTGTTAGGAAGGAACCTGTGACGCTCCAGATATTGCAGGACTACATGATCCTCCCTGATCATTGACCATCCCAGCCAGAGCTGATGGGAGTTAAGAGTCCAAAAACATCTTGAGGGCCACAGGTTTCCCATACCTGTGATATTAGATCACTGAAATCATACTGACTGCTCAGCTCTGCAGCCCTGCCCAGTCATGTCCTGAACCAGGTACTGAACACACATGGCCAATGATGTACTCAATAATCCACTAGTGGCGTCATTTCTGCAAAGCACCACACTTGAGAAAGTGCACGGCCCTTTTCCTGACGTGGGATGATGACGCACCCATTGTGCTCACTTTGGATGCCTGCTGGACGGGTTACAGAAGAAACGTAAATTGTGTAACATCTTTCACAAACACATAGCACTTGTCGTCGTGTCCCGTCCCCGTCCCCCCGTGCTACGTGCGCAAACAGGAGAGCATAGTTATGTCACACACTCTCTCCAGTTCCTTTGTGCCTCCACCTAAGGTGCTTTGGCAGCATGTGACTTCTAAGTCTCCCTGAGCTAGTTTTAGGAACGGGACAATCCCCTTGTTCATGGGATTAGTCTCCCTGTCTCTCCCCCAGTGCACCACCTCCCAAAATGTCCCCCCAAACAGGGAAGCATATGCCAAATTAACACTCCGCTCGCTGCTACGCATGCACACCCTCTTCAGTTTGACAGTGGGGTACATGCACACAGCCAGTTATTTGCTTGGCATTCATAATGCCTGTGACCCTCCAGTGAACGCCTTCCTCGTTTCATCTCCCACTGGTTTTAATTCAAAACAACACCTCGTTCCCAAGCCGTGAGATGTAGAGCTTTTCCTTCCCTCATTTGGGAAGGAACACAATCCAGTGCCCTCTGCGCGCTCAGCCAGACCGCAGTCACACCTGGGGCCTGATTGGCTTAAGACCCAACAGACTGTAAACATGTCCCAGAGCCAACATCAATGGCCACAGGGTACCCACGCCTTCTGTTTAGGACTCAAGAATCTGAAAGGCACAGCAGGCCCAAGTGACCATTTAATCCGAGCCTTCACTCCGTGTTAACATGCAACAGGAGAAGAGACGCAAAATCCCGCAAAGTAGGGCAATCTCTGCAATCTGGAGAAAAATGCTTTCTGCTCCAAACGATGGCAGTGATGGCTGTTTTGAAAATTCAGACATGCTGAACTCGCAGAGCTTATCAAATGCTCTCTTTTATTCCAGCAAGCATTTTAATTGAGGTCTGATTTTAAAGGTTTAACCCATTTTTAGTCTTATGCTATTGGGTCCCCTGTACAACTGCTTAGAGAAGGCTGTGAGGAAGCGGCACACAGTTGCTGGTATCCGTCTGTCTGGGGAGACAATGGAAGAATGCACTATCAGGCGTAAAGTCAAACTGCTGGAAAGTTACAGTGCCTGCTGTGGATGTAGAGACCGATATAGGAGAGACATGTTTTATTGCAGCTGGGGCAGATGAAGGAATCTGGTTTAATGGTTGCAGATGCAACATGGCATTTCTTTTCTCTGTGCTCTTCCCAGCAGTCTAGAGGATGTGATCTAGAGGAGAAATGACCGCTTGGATACATGAACTTTCTGTCTCCAAGCGCTGCAGTTGTTTGCAAGGGATTCACACATGGTGGGGCATACAAGTGTCAGACAAACCGTTGAAATAAAAAAATTGAGTTGCTATCTTGCATATAAGCTCACACTGCACATGGAATACAAGCACAGTGACCAGAAGTGCAAGTTGTCTTTGGAAACATAACAGCAGTATTTGCCTGGTTTATTGTTTTCCTCTCTCTTGCAACCTTTACACCCAAGAGCAGACGAGAATGGACTCAAGAACCACCACCTCAGCCATCTGTTCACAGGCCTGTGGTGAGCAAGGGGCACAGACTGAGCTGATGTCTCCCCCCCACCCCCTGCAAGGAAGCCACTGCCGTCACCGGGTGCCTCTGACTGAGATAACGAGCCTAATTGAAGCAAATTGCCGGAGCACAAAGGCACTTGATGCAAAGGTAAATATGGCTGGTGGCGGGTCAGGCGCATGGCATGGATGGCTCGTTCTTCCCAGTTGTCAAAGTATCTCAAAAGTGAAGCCCAAGAAAGATGCCTCGTGCCTGTCCTCTGAAAGGGAGCGCCCACAATGCTGTTGCCTTCAAAGAGGCTGAGAGATTGCTGTGACCACCACAGTGGAGGTAAAGGTAAAGGGACCCCTAACTGTTAGGTCCAGTCGTGGACGACTCTGGGGTTGCGGCGCTCATCTCGCTTTACTGGCTGAGGGAGCCAGCATACAGCTTCTGGGTCATGTGGCCAGCATGACTAAGCCGTTTCTGGCGAACCAGAGCAGCACACGGAAATGCCGTTTACCTTCCCGCTGAAGCGGTACCTATTTATCTACTTGCACTTTGATGTGCTTTCGAACTGCTAGGTTGGCAGGAGCCGGGACCGAACGGGAGCCGACCTTCTGATCGGCAAGTCCTAGGCTCTGTAGTTTAACCCACAGCACTACCCATGTCCCACCACATTGGAGAGAGGGGAGCAATTGCACTCTGGTTCTGTAATGCTCAAATTCCAAGACGAGCAATTAAATACTTGATAATGACGTGTCTCCCGCCGACTCAGTTCCAAGATTATGTGGGATGGTGGACAATGTCACCATGGCAGAACTTTCAGTAGCATGTTTGTGGACTCAGATGTGGACTCAGATGTTGTAGGTAAGCACCATAGGGCCAGCCCATAGCCAAGGGGGCTGGCTGTACCATCGTCATGAAGAGTCCAGGGAGACTGACTTTCGACCTTCACAGATACGAATCCTAGGCAGGCCTTGGACTCCTGGCAGCAATAATGCATGGTTGGCACACACCGTCCTTATCTCCCACCCTATGTAACTGTGCCCAAATGCAGAAAGCTGTGTCTCTATTGGCACACTGAGTAGAGTTGGCAGGATAAATTACAGCCCAGAGAGCACAGCACCCTAGGCACTCCTGTCTGTCGTGTGGGCGATGCTGTGCCTCTGACAGCCACTTAGTCTCCAAGCGCAGACAGAAACTTATGTAAGAGCCCCATCGGGGTCAATTTCACGGTCCAGATCCTAGAGCCTAGGGAGCAAGCAGAGACCCCACCCACACAACACAGGAGGTGCTGGCAGACATTCCTTCCTATTCCTGGCATGGGATGCTCTGATCTTATCAACAAATGCTCAAGATGGGAAACTCTGGACTATGGTGTCATGAACTTGGCCCAGAAAGGTGATTTAGAAAGAGCTAAAGTTGCTGCCACTCTCTACCCCACTACACACACACACACACACACACACACACAACCTATTGATTCTTGGGGCCCATAAATTGTACCCTGCCACATGTGTCTCTCAGAGGACTACTCCCAAAACAACTTGTGTCAGCCCAACTTCAACACATCCCCCACTAGCTCCTCTTATCACTGCCTGCATTTCCCAATGAAGTGAGGCCCTTTTAGGGAGATTTGTTCTCCTCGGTTGCAAAGTTCTCTCACAGTGCAAAGAGCAGAAAGTGAAGCGGTTTCCTGGGCCCCACCAGTGCTGCTTGCTTCCCCAGCACTCTTGGGTTCCATGCACCACAGGGCAGGGCAGAAGATCAAATGCACAGACATTTTCTCCCAGCTGTAAAGGACCATGGCACATGTCATCTGAAAAGAATGGGCTTCCATGGTAACGGGGGATGCTCTGACAAGAGCAGCACTAGCTAGGCAGGAATCCAGACTTCTTAGGAGGAATGAGTTACCTGCTGGTGGACACAGGCATGACTAAACACTAGGAGACAAGGACTTATCACAAAGTACATATAGACCAGCTCTGCCTAAGCACAGGTGAGCAACTTGTGATTGTGGAAGGGGGATGTTTTTAAGCCAGGCCATGCTGGTTCATATACACACATTACCTTGCCCACAGGAGTGATGGACTCTGGAGCTAGCAGACTACTTCATATGGAGAGGAGTCTGTAAAATTAGCAAGCAACTGCACAGATGTCAAGGACTGGTACGATCATTCCTTTGCTAAATATACAATTACTGAAAAGGAGGACAATCAATCTTGAGTCTTGTTTCATATAGGAGTGGATATCCACAATCTTTACACTAGCCTCAGTCCTGACTGATTTCCCCCATCCCTCTGTGCAAACAGTATCAAAGAATAAGATTTCAGAAGAGGAGGAGAGAATAAGAGCGTCAGAAGAGCAAGGGGGGGAGGTAGATGGGGCATGTGCAGCAATTCATGTGTCTTGCAAGGTGTCCAAGAAAAATATATAGGAAGAGAAGCTATAGCTGTCCCATCCACCACTCTGGTGTCAAAACAGTGAGACTTGAATTCCTTCTCAAATCTTTTCTCGGTTTAATTTATAAGATTCAGCTAGGCCTGCAATTGAAACAGAGCTGAAACAGTCAGAAAGAATAACTATTTCCAGCATTATTTCATTTGAATGATGATTCAAGGCCCACGTATGAAAACATCACTTTAAAGTGTTTTATAGAAATGTGTTTTCTATTCTGCTGCAAAGAAGTTCAGTAAAACCTCAAAACGTACTTTCACCACTTAGGCACATGCATTTCTGTGGATTAAAAGAGACATCATAATGTTTACACACTTTTAAATGCTAGCGCCTTAGGAATAATGTATGGAGAGGAAACGCACCATAATCAGCCTAATGAGTTTGGGAAGCTGTCATTCGGTTTCTGTTGCTCTCTTAGGGCCTTTTATTATCTCAATACTATCTTGTTTGTAACAACTCAGCGTTAATGGTAGTGATTCATTTTGCTCTTCACAGCGTAAAATTTGGTCATTAAAAGAAAATCAGATAACTGTCACAATCCTAGCTCTCTTACCAAATAAAATAAAATTAAACTGTTGGCTTCAGGAAAAATAAACAAACACATGCTAAACATATTCAGGAGCTATGTGGAATAAAAATATTTCCACATTATACAAACTCCTTTTTAGATGGGAGCTAAGGGAAGCTAATGGATATGTAAACAAAGAGGACAAGAACCTTAAAACTAAACCCAGCCAAAATTAAGTACTTTAAAATTTCCTTGATTTCAGGAACGGCACTTGCTTAACCTATCATTATCAACTGGATTTTGAAAAGCTTAATTAAATCATGCTTTGAAAAACAACAGCTTTGAATTCCAAAAAGTCACTGAAACCTATTTAAAATTATATATTCTGCAGCTCAAAGCAGAAAAAGTCATTCAGGTATCTAGATCCCCTTGTCATGACTCATAGGATAAGAGAAACTAGTTCATTCATAGATCAGGTTAAAAGAAGAATGAGCCTTGAGATGAATGGGATTTTTCACCACGTAGAAAAGGCAAACTGCAGGGTGTCTCACAGTTTACCCATTGATTAACTGGAAAAGGGGATGGAGAGGAAGTCTGCACAACCGGAGACAATCAGTTTGATTTAGCACAATTAAGCTCATAAAATGCTGCAACAGACTTACACACAGATCTCATAAAATGCCTCATAAGAAACAATGCAATCAAATTCAAGGTTGAGAAGCACAAGTGTTGGGATTCTAGAAAAATGAAGTATGCAGAAAAGACATCTGATAATCCTTACAGATAACACAGCTCACTGAGAAAATATCAGCTTGATGTACTGAACAGTCATCAAAGAGACAATGTCAGGAACTGTTAGGGGAAACATAAAAATAAAACCAAAAATATCACAACCACATATATTCGGGGTGTCAACCTAACTTGAATACTGTGCTATTTTCACCCCATCTCAAGAAGCTACTAATTTGTCACAGAAGAATTGAAAAAACTGCAGTGAAAAGCACATGCGAACACACACATCTGTGGGGGAGAAAGCAGTTTCCAGTATTTGCAGTACAAGCAACCTAATTTCATTCTGGTATTGTTTGAGTTCACTTTTGTTATAGGGCATTTGCCTTTTGTAATTCCAAATATAACTTGCATTCACTGCCCCACTGCTGCCATGGCACCTCCATCCCTCAGGTTGCACAGGACATTCCTAGAGATGTGCAGTCAAGCTTTGGTTCCAAGATGCTTCCATTGACCATCCTTTTAAAAACTAGTCATCTAGAGCCAAATGTATGCTTGTACCTTGTGAAAACAGTGCTGCCGCCCCAAATTCATTCTGTACTTGCAAGTATAGACTGAGCAGGTACAAGAACACCTACACAGATCAAGTGTACAGACTGAATTGTAGAGTTAATGCAAGACATCCACTATAGTAAGTTGATGCAGAAATTTGGCTCTATTCCAAACACACATCTGGACCACATCACCAGGGATTCCATCCATGCCTATGAGGGTTCCTAGATCCTTTCACGCAGACCACATAACCGAATGCGTGTTTTGCGTATCTCAGCTCTGCGCCAAGAGCAGTGTAATGACTACATAATTAAAGGCTTAAATGAAGGGAACAATGTTTTCTATCAGGGGCTGTTGGCCAAGCGCGTCATTAGAACTGAGTCACAACAATGAGCAACTCATTTCCAAGAACCACCCCCTCTAGATGCGGAAGAGGAAGGACTTATTGATGCAAAGTGCAAATAGAACAGAGTCCCTCCCAATTTCTGATAGCGTTATGTATTTCATAAGGGGTATATATGGCCAATGACAGATCTGTTCTCCTTGAAAAATCTTCAGGGCATTTTAGAAGCCAATTCCGTACTTAGTTCTCATCACTATTCTGATTGAAGAAATCCAGCAATCAGTCTGCATACATCATTCACAGGGGTTTCTTAGCCTATTGTCATAGCAAACTGTCTTAGCTTAACAGGAGCCGTGTGGTTATCTGGCTACTGTCAGGATTGAATATGGAAAGTCTAGGATTCAAAAGCTGGCTCAGTCCCAAGCTCATTGAGTAACCCTAGGCAAATCACTTTCTCTCTGCCTACCTAACCTACAGTACAAAGGGCAGGGACTGTGAGGGCAACTCCAGGCTGTATTTTGCAGGAGGGATTCAAGTGCATACCAATTAAAGTGGATTAGAGTGCTCTGTCACCATAGTGCAACAAATCCCTTTTTTTAAATGGATTTTTGTGATTAAGAAAGCGAAGAGGAAATGCACTGGCACGAATGGCTAATGGAAAGGTGTATGAACACCCTACAAGCAAATCAGAACATATGCTCAGTAAAGACCACACATAAACTAACCTCTGCATAAGGTTAAATTGTGCAAGTAAATGAGGATGAATGCTCAATAAATAGGTTGTCTGGAGGAGCCCTGAGGTTAGCATCCATACGGAGCACCTTGGAAGGGCAGCATACATGTGCGGCAGATAAATTATCGCTTTAAAACTTCTCACACACAACTAGATGGATGGTTGGGTGATGCTGTGTATTCTCATCTGAATGAAAAGAGCTGAAGATGTGTTTGGAGGACTCAACCCTCAGCACCTAGGCTACCTTGGGCATAAGGAAGACTAGGCTTGAAAAATTCACACTTTCTATGTCAATACAGTAGTGCCCCGCAAGACGAATGCCTCGCAAGACAAAAAACTCGCTAGACGGGACTTCCGGGGTGGCACCATCGGTAATGGCGGACTCCCTCTGAACTGGAGGGACCAGCTCCGCATGAAACGGGTCTTTTCCGCTGCGGCGAAGCGGGGACCCTTCTGGAAATCACAGGCGGATGAAGCCTGTGACCGTGGGACTCGGCGGGCACCCTTAGCGCCCCCCCAACCCGCAAAGGAACCCACTAACGGGCTCCAAAGCGAAGAGGGGGAAGTGGCGCTGTGCTGTGAGTCAATTGCTTTTTCTGCGGAGCGAAGCCGCATAGCCGTTGCCGGAGAGCGCTGCCTTTTTCCTGGGACAATTTGGCATCTAAAATAACCACCCATGAGTACTGGAACATTGAACATTTGGACTTTAAATAAGAACTGGCGAAATAGAAAGGAATTTGGACTTAAAAATTTACCTTAATTTGGTACTGAAACGGTAAGGTCTAAACAGGAAGTCAGCCTTCCGTTTCCTTGTAGCCAGAATAAAGCAAAGACAACATAAACTAGAGCTTTAAAAATCACTTTCAAAGGATTGGTTTTCATCATTTAAAATCGCTGAACCCCCCCTTCGGCAGCAGGAGAAGAAGGGAGATCTTTTTTGGGCTGTTTAAACCTGCAGAAGTGAGTTTAAAGCAAAGTAATTTTCCACCGTCCTGATCCTGGAGCGGGGTGTCAGAATTGACGTTTGAAGCTCATTGACCAGAAACAAATGTCTTTGACAGATAGTTAAAAGAAGAGAAACATAGTGATTCCATTGTTTCCTTTCGCATTTTAAAAAGAACAAATATGGACAAAATACCTTAAAAAAGAAACTTTGTTGCTATTGTTTTTAAAAGAAAGAACAATCAGAAGATTTCCCCCTAGAGGGGGACTGTGAAATTGTAACTAATTCCTGGGAGCTTGCAGCTGCCACAGATTACAACCGTGGGAAAGGATTTGTGACCTTGCAGGACAATGTCTTCAGAAGCACTGTTGGGTGCTCTCTGCAAAATAAATGCCCTATTGGATCAGTTAAGCCAGAAGACGGATTTGATGACTAATGCGGCCAGAACCTTTGAACAGGTAGTGGGAAATTATATGGAGCCCACCCAGGAGCTAAAACAGGAGTGTGCCATGACAGAACAGCTGAGAGAAGAGGATGCTGCTGAATCTTGGGCGCCAGAGACGGAGGGAGCTGCGGCCCAGCAGGAACATAAATTTTTGGATTTGACAAATGAACTTGGAAAAAACCAGACTTGGAAAGATAAAGTTTGGTTTGGTTTGGAAATGGGGGGTTGGACAGACCCCCCCTACACAGGGAGATTTGGACTTTTCGAGTCTGGCAATGGGCCGTCAGATGTTTGGAGCTGTGGGGGCTCTCAATTTTGGAGGGACTCTGAAACATGTTTTTAAATACCACATGGAGTCTAGTCTGGACTATGGAAAAGGGGCTGATTTGTTGAAAAGGGTCAAAAATATTACCAAGCTGGAGTTCCCATGAATGAAAGGAAAATATGAAGAAGAGCTGTGGAAGGGACATGGAAGAGACTTGAGGGCCTCGGATATAAGATTACCAGGTTAATGTGCTAGATTAATAGGATAAAAAGGACTGACAAAACCCGGGACCAGGAGGAAGGGACGCTGGATGAAGATTGGATTCTTTATTTCTTTTTTTTATTATTATCATTAGGATTGTTCTATAAAATTGATGAATGCTAGAAAAATGTTGAAATGAAATTACTTGGCTCTTGTAAAATGTCTAAAGAATTTGGTAAGAATGTTATGGTTAGGAGAAGTTGGTAAAAATAAGATTTAAGTTTTAAACTTTAAGGTTTTCTATAAGATAAGATGAAAATAGATTAAGGTAATGTAATGACAGAATACTATGAATTATGGAAAGGATTTGCTGCGATTATTATTAATCAGGATACAAGAAAAGGGAGGAGGAGGAGGTCAAAGAAAGAAGGTACTGAAAGGGGAGAATTTGAGAATGATGGTTTTATTTTTTATTTTTATTTTTCTGTCTTGTCTTTTTTTTGTGTGTAATTTTTTTTAAAAAAAAAATTCAATAAATATCATTTTAAAAAAAGAAAAGAAAAACTCGCTAGACGAAAGGGTTTTGCATTTTTTGAGTCGTTCCGCAAGACGAATTTCCCTATGGGCTTGCTTCGCAAGACGAAACATCTTGCGAGTTCTTGCGAGTTTGTTTCCTTTTTCTTAAAGCCGCTAAGCCGTTAATAGCCGCTAAGCGCCGCTAAGCCGCTAATAGCCGTGCTTCGCAAGACGAAAAAACCACAAGACGAAGAGATTCGCGGAACGGATTAATTTCGTCTTGCGAGGCACCACTGTAAGTATTTAGGGAAATCTTCATGTTTCAAAGATAGCTCTTGCTGGTTAGTTTGTTTATTAAGACCACTTTGCTCTTCCTCACCCAGGAAAGGTCAAAACCACTTCATGATTTCTAGAACTTAACTCCCCGCCCCAACTATGCTGGATAACTGGAGAACAAGTGGTGCCATGATAAAAACAGACTGCAGAAATTGATTTTGCTTAGCACAGAAAATACTAAGAGGTGACATAATCTACTATTCAACTACTTGAAGGCCTGTCAACAGCAGGAAACAAATAGAAGAGCTCTACCAACCACCCAAAAGGTTGATGCTTGGCTTTAGGAAGAACGTTTTAACTCTATGATGATAGAAGACTATACATGTTCAGTTAGGAATATGGTGGAATATGCTGATGGTGCTGAACTATTGTACATTTTAAAACTTAGTTCCCTATTACTGTAGTTTAATGATCAGTATCCTGCCTCAGAATAAACCACGTACTCTTTGGATATTAGGCTTTGCAGGTGCCAGTTCTTCCTTTCCAGGAGTTCTTCACTCTACCTCTGGGACACAGCAAGCTTAGACTCAAATTATTTCTAGTTTTTTTATAAGCTGGGAATAGATCACAAGGCATACATCTACCTATATTAACCTTGTTTGTACATTTTTCTGTTGTGCAACTGGGACAGCATACTGAGCAGGTCAGGCCGTCAACTCAATCTAGTCTGGTACAGTTGATGTTCTTGTGACTGGTTTCTTTTTCTTGTCTATTCACTCCCTAATGAGAGCCAAGACTTCGCCAACAAGGCATGTTTCATTTGTATCAGCACTGCCATCTTCAGACAAAAACAGGGAATGTCCCACAAATTTTATCCAAACTTATTTCCCCATCAGGACAGAGAAAACATGGGAGCTCAAGGGCATTGCTTCACACTTTGGCTCCTTTCACTTGACATGAGAGAGAAAACAGGAATGAGAGAAGAGGGTGCTCTTTGTTGGACTCAGTTTTACGATATTTTTATTTTCAGCCAGCCAAGCCACTTCCATTTTGTTTATGGGCAGAAAGGATTGCAGCCTCCTTACATTTATGGATGAAACCAATTAAACAAGTTTCGGTCCATCCAGCTAGAGCTTGGGTACTCCAAATTCTCTCTCTTGTGCCATACTGTTATCACACAAGTTGCTGACTTCCATGTGGAAATGAAAGTGGAACAAAGAAGGCCTCACACGGATTGACACACCACTTCAGGGCCCCTGCCGCCCGCTGAGCAGATCTCACCTTATCCACACCTGCGCTGCTGTACAGCCACAAGATAATACCTGCTCTTCATTCTCCTATAACTTTTAACACTGTTTTAACCATGTTTGGCAACGCACCATCCCCTTCTATACACGTTATACAAATCTAGTGAAATCATGAATCACTGTGATTTCAGGGATATCACAGATTAATACAAGTCCTGCAGCAGAATCATGAGAATATTAATTAGCTACCAAGCAGCTAATTAACAATAGGAAAGGTGTCCAAAGCAGACAAGCAAATAGGCAGAATAAATAAGGCAATTTTTTAAAAAAGCTTTCTGTTAGTGTATGGGAAGTGGGGACAGACTCAATATGCAGATAGGCATACCTGTGTCATCAGGGATGAGCATGGAATAGATGCAAAGGCTTTACTATCCTCATATCTAAGGGTCTACATGGATGGGTGAATTCACTGAAAGGGATTTAGTGAGAAAGCAGGAAGAGGATTAAAAACACAGAATAGGAAATGTGGCCCTGTTGGACAGAAGAATATTCCTTATTTTCTGCGATCAACCAAGCGACATTGATCTGTATAGATGGATAAAGAACAACTAGCATGGGGATGTCTCAATGTCCCGTCCCCCGTCCTTGTGTATTTGGATGGATGGAGCAAGATCAAACCACTCCCAACTCTTCCCAGTTAATGCAACACAAAAACCCCACCCTTTGTGTTAATGAGTGCTTGCTGACACATCAACTAGGGAAACTGTTCCACCCACATCAACATCAGATATTTGTTTTTACTGTGAACTCTCCACAGGTTTAAATCTATAGTATGAGCAACACCCTTTTTCTTTATTTCATTAGATGGGTTTCTCTTCAACGTGCAAGGTATTTTAGGACAATTTCAATGCAAAACAAATGCACAGTATTTTTGTTGTTGTGAGAAAGCTACATGTGCCCTTGCCTCCAAGCCAATTGCAAACTCACTGCATTTTTTTATTTAAAAAAAAAAACACAAGCTACAGTATTTTGCTACTGGGAATTTGCGATTTCCTTTTATTTACCACAACTGTTGCAGGAGTGAATACTGTACTAAAAGTGATAAGCTTTATACTAAAAGTGATAAGCTTCCCTGACCCCATCATTTTGCCACTTTTTAAAAAACCTGAATCTTTCTGTATCTTTTCTGAATCTGCTGTATCTTTCAGGAACAAGCATATTCACACAAAATCCTGTTACACAGAGAGAGAGAGATTTGTAGAGCAGCATGGCTGCAACCTTCTTTTTGTAATGCAATACCTTTCTAGAATAATTCATTTTATTTTCCTTAGAATTATGGTTTTGAGTGAAGGTTTTGAGCCCCCCACCCCTCTGAAATGGAGTGGTGGTGGAAAGGCTATTCCCTGCAACAATATTCCTGTTCCTCTAGCGTTTCATGTCTGAAGGGTATCATGTCAACTTGTGCAGGATCACAGCCAGCATTAACAGCAAGGACTATTAAATCCAATTACTTTTGTGATTTGGTAAAAGTCCTCACTTTTTCAGCGGTGAAAACATTTTTTTATTTAATGTAATTAGACCCACTATGCCAAAATTTGACCTCATAACCCCAAAAAGAATTCTAGGCCACAAAATGCAAGGGGCGGGGGGGGGGGAAATAGCTCATAAACCTCACAGGTCAGACTCTCTAAATAGGACTGTGTTTCAAGAGATTCACAGTGGCCAGAGGTGACAGGGTTCAGCCTTGGTGAAGTGATGGGGGAAATCTTGCATCTGGTAAGTGTAATTTAGATGGCAATAAATCCTCTGGACCAAAGGACGAAAACAGATCTGGGTATATTAATAGATGCAGCATTTAAATCCCAGTCCCCTCAGACAGCAACAGGGATGTCTCATGCTTTCTCGCAGGACTGTGGTACCTTATGAGTGTGGAAAACAGTGCAGGTTTCCAAAGCCATTAAGTTGGCTTCCACACTCCTATGTATAAGGTGTGCGGCTGTAAAAAGACAGTGTTCCATGTTGTTAATTCACGTACTCTTCCAGTTCCACATTCACAATCACTTAAGCTGAATAGAATCCCCCACTGCTCATGTAAGTGTATGCTAAAAGGATGGGGAAAGCACACTATTTCACAACTTTTGATCATTGAGTATGGCTGGGTAAGAGGTGACAAGCTCATCTCAAGAGACCATGAGCATGTGCCCTGAAGTTCCACAACAACGGGAATCATGCAAAAACAAGATGACGTGCGATCCATCTACAAATACAGCCGCCACGTTAAGTAGAAGGCAGAATGTAGGGATTGGCAGCTGGAGGCCCAGGGACAAAATCCAAGCTGGCAAATGAATAGTCATTTAGCTGCAGACCAAGAATACACACACACACACACACAAATGTACCTTGGACACTTTATTCCCAAGCACCCACACTGGGGTTAGTTTCCGTACTCGGTTAGTGTTAAACTGCCTTGTGAAACCCAGCCATATGGGCGGGGTATAAATAATAAATTATATCATTATTTTTATTATTATTGCTTCATTCACTCGCTTTCCACAAGGCACCCACATGATGTCAGAACCCAATTGTTGTCCCCCCCGTGTTTCTTCTATGGTTCTTCTGCCTTTTCTCGGAGCTCAGAATATCTGCTTTTAATTTTTTAATAGAACTGGTTCCAGTTTTTCTGCACACGCAGATAGCCATAGCTAGGCTTTTCCAATTCCAATGTGTGTGGTGTCTTATCAGGCAGGTGAACATATCAGCAGTATCACACATCCACTATCACCTCTATAAGGGGCATCATTTTATCAAGAATTCTTTATTATTCCCTTAGTTCCGATCATTAGCATCAAGACACTTTTTTGGCCATACTTATTTAAAAAGTTAAGTTCTTCACACAATAAAGTCAAAGTGAAAGTGCCATGGTGCTAACTTTTAAGATTTAAGACTCACCCCTCTTTCTCTTCATTGCCATCGTTTCAGCATTGCAGATTTTCCCTATCACTTTTAAAGACCTAAAGGTAATCTCATTATTGCACTTAAACAAATAAACTAAAAAAACTGACTATAGGAAATGGCTGCCCAAATGTCTTTGTCCTCCTTTACCCATATAGTTGTGTGACGCACAATAATGTGGATTGTACATAGAAGGATATACACATATAAAAGTTTCCCCCACCATGTTAATTTTGTATTTTTAAAACACAGCATTATAAATTCTCTGGTCAAAGTCCATACCAAGCCCATCATTCTTGAGTGATTAAGGGTCAATTTACATGATAAAATGTTTATGTTGAGAAATCAACATGAGCTGATTTGTTCCATATAATCTCATCACATTCCGGTCGTGCCCACATTTGGAATATTTTTGGGGGTGGGTGAGTTGCAAAGGTATCTGGTCTGAGGATGCAGCCACTCAGGTGAGAGGTTGCAGGGGACACTGCCCAGTCAAATAAAAGGAAAGACTCAAATTATGTAGGTGTAACTTCACACAAACAGCCACATGGGTTAGCACTAATGAACGACCATTCTGTAGCCTTTTCAACAAAAGGGACAGATGTGATCAGCACATTTACAGTCTTTGGCATCCCAACACAATGAGTTGAGGGCTGACATCTAGCCTCAAAGATTCACAAAGCACTGCATATTCCTGTATCTATACCTGTATCATCAAAAAGCTGGAGCAGGAGGACTAATTCTGAGGCTGATAATATTTTCTGAAATCCTTAAAGCCTGTACACATCCCAAAATATCTGGTGTAGAACAAGGGACATAACTACATATTACCAAAAACAACATGTCTGGTTCTCCTTGTTTTCCTCAAAAATGGGGGGGGGGGGGGCCTAGACATAGGGCTGTTTTGGGCTGCAACCACATTTTCCCTGAGGCAGCATTGCACTAAAGCATAACCTATTAAACACAAGAAAGAGCAATAATGATTAATGGAAAGAACTAACCTCTATGGACTAACCCCACAAATAGAATGTAAACCTATCCCAAGTAAAGATTTACACTTTCAGAGTGTCTTGGAAAACTGCCCTCTTTGTTTAGCTTGGATCAACAAATAAGATCTCACTTAACTGGGTTAATTCCCATGTTGGCTTCATATTTCAGCCAAAAAAGAAACCCTGCAATACTGCATGGAGGGAAGCGCATGATTAAAGGTGCTGAAGGATTTACTGAAACCATCCTGTTTAACATTATCACACCATGGGCAACCTTTATTTTCTTCATTTGATCTTCTATATCTTCCTTGACGTCTCCTTGGCACTATGCTCCATGTTGCTTTCATAGCTACGTTTTTGTGCTGCCTGTTGGCAGAGAAACACACTCTGTTCTAATCCAATTCATGACATGACATTTGGTCAAAGTAAACAAATTGGTCAGGCTGGGTGCAAATATTGCCCACTTCAATCAAGACTGGCAAAAGCGCTCAGCAAGCTGGGTATGATTTCAAAGCTAGCATAAAGATATATTTGGGAAAGCAGACTGAGATAAAATATCCACAGCACAGCAAACTACTGAGGATTCCAGCATTACCGCATTTGGGGGTGCTGATTCAGTTTGCTGCGGTAGGAAAATCCTGCTAATCCAACTAAAGGTAATAATATCACCTGCAGCCAGATTACAGTGTGAAAATAATGTTAGCTTCCTGTTGACCCTACAGGCACCACTGCTCCAGTTCCCAGACTTCAAGGAGGAAAAATACCTTACTAAGCAACACTCCCTACCCTATTGCCTTAGGGAAAATGGATGTCTGAAAGTCTCCACCATTCTGCCGCAGAGTCTCATACCGGTATGTGTTCTGTGCACACAAAAACTTCTTAAGGTGTCAGCTAAGACTACTCAACATAACCCAACACCAGATAAACCCCATGCTAACCCTAATAAGCACCAGTGTTTCAAGGAAACACTGTAGGTGCCTACTGCCAATCACACAGAAAATGACCATGTCATTAGCCAAGGAAATAGCAAGTTGTGAGAGAGACCTTGCTTCACAGTAGGTTTCACCTCATAGCTAACATGAAGCACTTTCCCTAAGCAGCCTGCAACTCCACCTCCTTCACAGCACGATGTGAACACCATTCTAAGGTGCACAAAATAATGTGTATCCAAATGGCAACTGTTTACCAAGCACTAGGATATCTTTCTGAATACTGATAGCTAAATACATCACACCTAAGGGACTAGATATTTCATAGTTCCTTCTCCCCTACAGGATTGCAAAAGGGACTTGAATGCCCTTCTGGAGGCTTAACAATCACAACAGCATCAGGTTAGGTTGAACTGTAAATTACTCCAACAGACTAAGTTGCAACTAGCCCAGCACCAATGGAGAGTAATAGTCAAGTAAAAACACAGGAAGCTGCCAAGCACTGCCGTTAGGGCAACAAAAGGAACAAAACAAATCCCCTTCCTTTTGAGAAAATTCACTCTGGCTCAGGTGAAACAGTTCAGAACAATGCGAACATGGAACCCAAAGAAAGATTGGTAAGCAAGCCCCGTTCATGGGAACCCAGCTAGAGATGCAGGATAAATTCTCAGAGCAGAATGTCAAAATGACTAACCAGTTTTTATTTACAACACTCCTTAAAAGACAGACACAGACCAAGAGGGGACATTACAAAGGGAAAAGAACAGCCACCATGCCCCTTGCCTACCCAACTCTGAGCAGGGTCCCAACATCACTGCCTGAGCTGGACACAAACATGGGCACTACTGCCACTTGCCAGTGCCCAGCACACACCAAGGCTGTCCCCAGCCCTGCTGGGGCACAGGGGCTGGGCTCTGGGGCTAGCTCAGAAATGCTACCTGCCCCCCTGGCTGGGGCTGCAAGTCAGCAGAGTGTAAAGACAGCAGAACCTGGAGTACCTGCTCAGCTCAGAATAAGGGAGTCGACTCAGTTTTATCCTATACAACAGAATCCCAAAAGAGTTTTCCCTTGGGAGACTTTGTACCTGGGTCCCTCAGCCTCTATCTTCAGCATTTCGCCATTGTTGTGCCACAGAGCTGAGCAGATAGCATATGGAGATCGTAGCACAACACTCTTTCATCCTCCAGTCTAAAAGCTCAGGTACTGTATGAGGAGTCAGTCTGAATTCTCACAATGTATTGATAGGGTGGACTACGAAAACCCATATTGCTTCTGTCCCATCATTCTCTCTTAGCCTTGCCCTAAGAAGGGCTGGGCTTTGAGATGGGTATAGGGAGAGATTAGATATTGTTCCTGATTCTTCTGCCTTATTCCACACTCCTAAAACAGACAGGGTACACACCAACCTCTTGGCCACCATCAGAGTAAAATGTCATTTACTAAGGGGAAAAGGTAATTTCTGGGGCCAATTGTAGAATGAAGGCAGGCGGGCCAGGCCAGGCCAAGGGAAGCTGTGAAGAAAAGGCAAGAAGCCTATCCTTCCTTAGGGAATTCAGAGCCAGCCCCAGGCACAAGCCAGACCAAAGGAGGAAACCAACACAAAGTCATCAAATTCATGTACCAGTGGCCACACGCCAGCACTTGGGGCTGAGGCAGGCCGAGCCATTTTAGGATTTCTTAGCATCCTGTGTGTTCCGCCGCTTTAGGTCACTCAAGTCAACAGGTCTGAAAGCTGTCAAAAAAGAAGAAAGGAGACACAATTTAGGGTAAGATTCCTGACTAGCAACATTGCTTTCCATCAATACTCCCTCCAGCCTGCCTGGATAAGAGCAAAGATGCTAGCCTCCCCACCATCACCTAACAGTTAGTACCCTAAATTGGAATTCAGATCACAGGTAACCTACACACCTAATTAAATGGTTTGAGTTGGTACCCCAGACCTATTCAACACAGCAGGCCATTACTACAACCCAAACCCAAGGGGTCTCCAGTTCGACCTAGAATGATAACCTAAATTCTGCAACCAGAAAATCTCTAATATGCAAGAAAGTAGGTACATCTATATTCATGTACCTAATCAAATTCATTGACTATAACACTACCACTATATGTTTCCAACTATCCTCCTATACAAGAGAGTTTTCACCGTATGTCAGAAGAGCAAGAAAGATGAGGACAAATGGGCTTCCCACGGAAACAAATGTCAGAGCCTGAGGCCAACTGCTGAAAAGCCCCTTTCATGCATAGCCATCTAGCTCAACCCCAGAGAGAACCGGAACAGGGCTTGAATTGAGTCAATAGACAGATCTGTATTGGAGCAGTCAGTCCAGGCCATATAAACCTTTAAAAGTCAACACCAGCACTTTGAACTGAGCCCTGAAACTATCTGGAAACCAATGACAACAATGCTTCTAGTGATGGGTTTCAGTTAGGATTCTTTCAGCTGCATCTTGGACTCTATGTTTTCAAATGCTCTGCAAAGCCAGTCCTACATCAGAGTAATCTAAACTGGCTGTCACCAAGGAGGTGTAACCATGACTAAATTAGACCCCTCTTTGAAAGGGGAAAGCTAGCAAAAGAAAACTCACTTTTCAGACTGGGGTTTGGCATCTTCTCCACATACTCCTCCACAAGTCCCCGTTCACCACTTGCCATCTGATTGCGGAGATCCCGCTCCACACACTGCCATGCTGCAGAGAAGGGGAACAGTTAAAGTGGGGATAAAACTTCACAGGGAGAATACGGAAGAGCCCTTTCCTTTAGCCCAAGAGTACTGCCAGCTTTTGGCACCTAAGACAGCCTAGACACCAAGCAGTGGTCCCACCATTACTACTGGAGAAGTCTTTAAATGCAAATAAAGAAGCAGGGAGGCAATGACAGATGTTTGTAATGCTGGATGCAGAATCAGAAGACAAGTCTCACATACCCTCAGAACTATCCGTCAGTTCCAAGAGTTGGATTCATATCTAAACATTCCAATGAGTCTCATCTTCATTTTCTTCACTTTCCCGCACCCATCTTAAATACACGAGTAAGGAAAAAATAACACCAGAACTGGCAACCGCATGAGCAACATATGTTATATACAGGGTAAGAGGTAAGGAAATGTGCTACTGACTCAGTGGAGATGCAGCAACTGAAGAGATCAGCCTTCTCAAATGTAAATACTGCACCTTCAGAGATGAAACGCACATTCTCCTCATGTGCAGGAGTGAAGATCTCACTGCTGTTGCTTGGGGAGCGAGGGCTGCTGTTTCTCTTGCCATTGTATACAACTCGGGAGACAGGAGAACTGGAAGTGCAGTGGAGACCCCAGTGAGAGAGGAAACAAGACACTGATCTTTGCCACAAATAAAGAAGCAAAAAAGGAAGATTTATACTAACTATCCTGGCAAAAGGATCCTTTAGCTCTACAGACCATTCAATGTGGCTGCTATTACGCTTTTCAGAGAGTGTGACCAATACAGACTGCGGTTGTGCTTAGTTGTCATTTACATCAGGAGTAGGCAGACTTCAGGCATGCAAAATCTACTTCTTTTTTTAACTAGAGCTCAATGATCCAACTATCACAGCCAGCTCACAAGAGTTGCACACTTAGAATTGAAGAACACTGAGCTCAGGAATTTGTTTTGAATATGAGCACTGAACTAAACTGAGCTCACAGTCCTTCTATATAAAAATCTACCTTGGGTTACCCCACCCTTTTCATCACTTGAGCCACATTACTTCGGAGGGATGGTCATTTTGTTATTGTCAGTGCCAAGCAACTGGGAATCAAAAATCCTTACCGCTCTACATCAAATCACCCAGAGATCTATTCTGATATCCCTATGGCCGACCCCTGATTAGCATGACACCTTCTTATGTACAAAGTGTTAAACAGTTATTGTTTCAGACTCAAAACTAAAGTTATATAAATAAAGAATAGAAGCTTGGAGGAACTGACATCCAAACATTACCTAGTGAAGCTGGGTGGGGAGGTGAACACAAAGACCCATGCTAATGACCAGTTAAAGGTTCAATCAATTATATCCATTTACCTTTATTGCCCACACCATTCCTGAACCACTGTCAGCAGGTAGCAACACAGAAAGATTTTTGGTGCATAACCATGGTATACACAACCACCAAAGACAGCAAAATCAGCACTGTGGGTTGAAAGTCTCCAATCATCGAGGAGTCAATACATTCTGACAGCCCGCTCAGTATTAACACAAGTTCAATTCTCACAGCCCCATAACTTTTCTCACCTCGTCATGGCTGCCTCTTTCCCAGCCCTGGCCCAAGTCCTGGATGTGTGGCTTGGCGGTGCTAAAACAAAGACAAGACACTGAGCTCAATGGGGACGGACCCTCAATAAATCCCACGGGTGGGGACAAATTGCTCCGGTACCGACTTTGGGTGGAAGCATCTATGCCCACCTCTGCTATTACATTTAAGGAGATTGCAGCATCTTACAGGCATAGAAAGCAGGATCCCAACCACCCTCCTACCACACTACCGATAAGTCCCACCCCATCGCTAAAAATCCCCGAATGTGTCAAAAAGCCCTGGAGCCCCCCCGACCACCACTTCGGGACCCCACCGCCCTCCTCCCTGCTCCGAGTCCAGTTCCTAGAGGCACCTGCGCCTTGGGGAACCCCAATACTTCCCTCAACAACCCCCCCTCCAATCCGCAACCCCACGCTACCCTCAGGCACGGAGATGGGATGTCAAGCTTCCTGAGGGAGGTGCGGGGAGAGGGAGGCCCAAGCAGCCACACTTCTCCCGGCCCCGAACGACAACAAGGCAGGCGTGGAGTTTGGGGACTGCGCTACTAGGCCCAGAGGAACAGAAAGGGAGCACTTCCACGGGGGGCCGGGGAAGAAAGGGCGCCCCACTCTCCGCGGCCCCACCCTCAATTCCCCACCCGCAACCCTCTTCACCTGGGCCCGGGTTAAGTCCCGGCTTCTCTCGCTGCTGCCAGGCCCGGGGCGGAAGAGAGCGCCTAGGCCGGGCTGCGCGTGCGCACTGCGGGCGAATGGGCCCGGGTAGCCCCTGCCCCTAGTACCCGAGGGAGGAGGTTTCCATGGAAACGCAGCGGCTGGGCAGGGAGGGGTATCCATGGAAACGGGAGTGAGGGGTGGGGAAAAGAAGCTCTGGGAGACGCGGGAGAGGGTGGGGAGGGTCTCCAGAAACGGAAAAATGGGGTAGAAGCCGGAGCGGGACGGAGGCTTCTTAAAAGAGATCGCCTTTCCCTCCTTTGTGAGCTTCGGGAAGTCGGCATTGCCCAAAGCAGAGTCGCCGCTTCCCCGGCTTGGGTCAGGATCTAACTGAGCGCTACCCCCCCCACCCCCACCCCCACCCCAGTTTACCGTGTGCCCCGTTTTGTGGACATTTGAGGCTTCTCTCCACATCCTGTTTTCATAATCATTACGCTGTAAATCTACGCCAACTAAGTGTGGACAGTTCTGTGATTAGTGGGTGGGTGGGAATCATTGACATGATTTCACACGTTTACATTAACATTTTCCGTGTTTGTATTCGAATTGCGATCTGAAAAGAGCCTTCTCCAGTTTTCCGAGATCTAGCTCTCTTTGGGATGGCATTTAGGATGCATGGTTGACAGAAAGGATGGAGAAATTTCCCATTAATTAGGAAATGTTAATTGTTTTTCTGGTGTAGGATTAATTTTAGACCTTGCCCAAGCCTTCAGGATAGGGCACACTATATAGATTGACACTTCAAATAGCAATACAAAAGCAATCCCTTTCTCTCTCACACACTTGTATTTTTAAAATTCATTTTTTAACTTGCCCATTTGAATGGGTTTTTGTCATTACACAGTGTTCTGTAGAAGCATTTTAAAGTGCTGCATTCAGAAGGGGAATCATGGGAGTGGAGACTTCCTGGTTTAGTACAACTCCAACACATTAGGAACTAAGGTTTCAACAAAAGTCTCCTAAATGTAACCAAACAAATATAGGTAAAAATAAGAGAAAACCACTTGTTTTTGCTTACTAGACAAGGGCAGATCAAAGATCCTTGCTGGACACTGAAGCCCTGACTTCTGACCAATCCTGTACAACACCTTGCTTATCATCTTATTGGGCATTGTCTGTGCCTATCATCTATTGCCAGGGCTAAAAGTTATTTAAAAGTAAAGCTGAGGATCTCAGGATGTTGAGCAGTGTCCCCAAACTTAATGCATGTGCAGTGTATTATAGAGTGAGCCCTGACAATAGCTCTGCATGGTGATGTATGCTTAGATGGCAACCACAGTGACACCTAACCAAATATGTAGGAAGCCTGAAGTAACTGTGAGTTGTGCAGAGCTGCCCTACTTCTGTCAGAGCATGCTGACCCAGATGGTGCAAATGATTCACTACTGATTTTCACCAAGAGACAAACTATCCGCCTGGGAAGTAGTATTTAGCACTTATCAGGTGTCTCTGAGTGGACAAACCTCCAAGCATTGACTCTTCTCCAAGAAATGTCACATCTAATTTTCTTCCCGTCTTGTTCATGCATTTGCCAAGTCATTACTAAAGCCAACTCAAGTCATTTGGGACAAAAATAGCAAGAACTTTATTACAGGCCTCTTATTCCCCTTCCAAGTGATAGGTTGCAGGAACGACACCACTGTACCTGAAACCTATCAGAAAGAAGCAGCCACAAACAAAAGAAGCCTGATTATTTAATTTCTTCAAACTGTGTGGTGTACCATAGACTGTGCAATTATCAGAAACAATGCACAGCTGAGGGCTAATATCCACCATCTTGCATTGCCATTTCATTCTTCTGTCTTCCAGAGAAAAGAGCATGCAAAGATTCATAGAATTGTAGAGTTGGAAGGGACCACGAGGGTCATCTAGTCCAATCACCTGAGCTATAGTATGTTGCACATATTATAAGTGCTGCAAAAAAAAAAATACTCAAGTTGCATAATTTAATAATACAGAACTGTAGAATTGGAAGGGACCCCAAGGGTCATCAAGTCCAACTCCCTGCAGTGCAGGAATCTCAACATCTAATCTGAAGCCATACCAGACCCTGCTTAGCTTTGCAAATGTGCTAACAATTTTATTACTGCACCACTAGGAGGACATTGACCCTTACTTAACAGAATGAAATAACGGTGCAGCAGGGACAATGTCTAATGGACAACTTCAAGGTAAATACATGTCCTCCATCAAAGTTAAACAGCTAGATGTGTATGAATGAGAACTTTTAGGCATTAGTCACTATATCTTGTTCTGCTTTTTAAGCTGTTCTACTTTCCTTTAGAATTCATTTCCTCATTTCATATCCAAAATCTCATGTGCAGCTAGGGAACAGTCTAAGGGCAACCTGGGAAACAAAGTGTCTGGGCAGGAAGTGTGGCTACCCTTCCCAAGAGCAGAGGGAATAAAAATAACCCAAGGTTGTAGAAATTACTTTATTGAAAAAATAAAAAGCTGTTTCAGAACCACATAAAAAATAACAGTAGAAAAGCAAATCTAGGAGCAAACATGTGAGACTTTATACATGACATTTTTAGGATAATATATACAGCAGAAAGATACCAGCTTGAAGTTGGGGCTATTTTCTTTTTGTGATAATTGTGTGAGGATTCTTCAGGCCTGAATAGGTTGAATGTCTTTGAGAAAGCACTGTTCAAATCAGTCACTGCCAGATAATAATTGGAAGGTGTATGTTCACACAAATTGGTACCCAGTCCAGTTCATTTCATAATCACCTGTGTGAACCTCCTGCACAACAGTGCCGTTTGGGCCAGTGTGTCCCAGCCATTAGACTCATTTTAACTAAAGCCTGACCGTAGCAGGTACCAGAAAATGGGCCACATGGTAGAGAAGTTTACATTTTCTGGAAGGGCTATCCCAAGCATAGCTCTCTGATAAACCCCAAGGTAGCCACTCTCATACATACACATTACAACCAAACTGTGGTCTCTTTTAGGAGGCCATACACTCTTGCCAACGTAGTAGGGGCAACTTTGCTAGCCTCCTTGCAGCATGCAACAAATGCTGCTGCCTGCCATGGAAGCTGAACTCCACATGGGAAAGAGCTGAGCGGCACTAGCTTAGTCTACTCGGGCTGCTTTGAAAAGCTCCACAAGCTCCTTGTACTCTGGGTCAATTAGGTCGGATGGCTTCTCCCCTTCATCATTGGTAGCATCACGCTGGGCACCAAGAGAGATGAGGTACCTGCAGGATTAAAGAATGAGGTGATGAGACGAGGACATAATTGACACACATACCCACATGCACAGTTTGGTTCATACATGCACTTTTCCCTATGCTTTCATATACAAGATGATACAGAGGACTTGTGAATTGGCTGTTAGTTTCAATGTAAAGCTTTCCTCTTTCCATAAAGAGACCAGTCTTCTCTTATATCTGGTTTCCATTCTCACCTTCTTACTTGAGATATCCTATATATTTGGGAGATATCATAGGTCACTTAACACGCCAACGCAAAACATCACTGCTAGTGTCCGAAGACTAGCACTACCTATAGGATGGTCATCTAGCCAACAGACATGTCATCACCTCAAGTCTAAGCCTAGCACTCACTGTTGAGCAAGCCCTACTTCCCTCCCCGTTTTCCTTGACCAAGTTTGTGGCCTGTCAAGAGAGGGTGGGCATGGCTAGACTAGAGATTAAAGGTTAACATAATTTGCATCTCTGACCTTGCAATATCAGCGTGACCATCACTGCAAGCCATGTGTAGGGGTGTCCAGCCGTCCTCATCTTTCTGATTGATGTCAGCACCATATTTCACCAACAGCTTGACGCAGTCAAGGTTCCCAGAAAGCACAGCTTCATGGAGGGCAGCCATACCTAATGGGAAAAGGTAATGCATCAGCCACAACCTGCAGATCTTAGGAAAACATCCCACAAAAAGGGAGTTATGCTAATATGCTTGAGACAGTGGGGAGGAGTCTAGAAGCAAAATGCATCTTTTTTTCTCAGGAAACTAGACCAGGGCCTTTACATTTTTAAGGCTGCATTACCTTATAATTGTTGGGGAAACGGCACACAGAGGGGACAATTTTTGGCCCACCAGGTTCTTTGCATGGAGAAAAAGAATATTATTTTAACCAAAGCTGAGTGAGTTCCAGAAACTTATTTGGGGAATTAAGTAAGCAGTTTGTAAGAACAGCACCTCAATCAAGGCTTCTATGGCCTTCTGCAATACTGAGTCAATGTTATGAAAGTCTAAGTGTGATGGAAGTCAGTGAGAAGCAAACACACTCTAACAATCTACTGGGCCATAGTAGCTGTAACTGTTGAAATTCCTGTGACTACTGGATTCCTTTTTTAAGTGCAGCCTTTCATGCTGAGATCATAGCTGGGGGAAACGGCTCAAAGAAACACTGATTCAGCTTTACGGCTGGGCATGAAGCTGCTCTGTTCATCCTGCCACTGGATATATTGTTCTGTTCTCAACTCAGCAGCCATATTTTATTCACACAGGAACAAGCTGCATTAGCAGATTAGTAAAGGGATTTAAATTTTCTCAGAGAGTGCGCTGTACATTGGCATAGTTTTCTTAGCATCTATCACCTTAGAATCTGTTCAATACTCAAGTGTCTAGCAAAAGGATTTCAGGTGACATAGCTCCCTATATTGATGTAAGTGTTAGAGGAAAAAACATGACCTAGTTTGTAACACACAGCCTGACTTTGGGATTAGGCATCTGCTAGTGCTTAGGCTTATTCAACCACCCTTCAGTTAGGTTCACCCACGTCCTACTTACCTGAGGGGTAGATAGTGTCCAAGGTGACCTTCCTGGCACGGATGAAACGGCCCACCTGCTCCAGGTCGCTCTGCCTAATATGGTCCAGGAAGAGAACGTCATTGGGGAAACGCACAGTTTTCAGGCCTCGTGTATATCGCCTATACCTGGGAAGTGAGTCTGGGTAGTAATACTTCATTGTGGCAGAGGTAGAAGGAAGAGCAAGAGACCAGCGAGACAGGACTGAAAAATGGTGTTGAGGAATAATAAAAAAAGCACACGGCAACCCAGACGACTTTGAAGTGCCTTGAGACCCAAAGGATTCTCTTCTCTGTGACGCTTGCACCTGAAAGACTGGTGGGATGTTAGCTATGATTTCTGCTCCTGATGGGACTTCCTTGGAAAACACTGAGCATGTGTGGGTGATCTCCTGTTGAGGACTGACTATTTCCAGCGGTGTCTCCTGTTATATATCTTCCCCATGGCTATTTTGAGGATAGTCCGCTCATGCTATTTGCCATGAGATTTGGTAACTGAGCTGCCCTGCCCTCCGGCCTCCCCCTTTTGAATATAAGTCAGGGTTTCAATTTACATCCCACCTGTCGATGTGCAATAGTTAATGGGTCAAGCTTGCTCCACAATCGGCTTGTGTAGATCCCAGAACCCAGCAGCCCCAGATTCTGCAAACCACTGTTTGCGAAGTCCACTGTTAGCCCTGTTTTCTGGAACCTCTTGACAACCTTTGTGGGTTTTCCAGAATATACACAGGAGAGAAATGCATGGAACTTCAGTTCTACACTGAAGTTCAGTTCAAATTGTGCAGATAGCAAAACTTCAAAATTTACATCTTTTAAAGGAAACTACACATTTCCTTAAGTTGTATAACTCTAACTTGCTGCATTTTGTTGTATCTTGAGTTTTGAATAAGCAAGAATATTACCCAAATTATGTGGTGAAAATGGTGGAAACTATGAAAGCATGCATTTCCTCTTTTCGAAAACATCAATGCATTTCCACCAATTTCCCACTTCAAGTGCTGCCATCTCACAGAATGAAATTGGTCTCATATGCCAAACTTAACAGCAAAGGGTTGTATCCCATCAGGTAGACACCTTGTTAGCCACTTTGATTAACTTCTGTGTGTCTCCTCCATTATGACTGGCACTGGATATAACCCTACGTACCCTAGAAAGGCATCTCCCAACCTTGGAAACTTTTCTTTCTTCAATCAGCCAGTTGATTCCAGACGTAACTGGCTCAGGGCAGAATGGCCGCCATTCCCAATGATATCCGTCCTCCTGCCCCTTTAGAATTGGCCACCAACCAAAAAGCATCCGCATCAGAGCAGCCTGATGAGAAGAGGTTTATCTTCCCTCTCTTCCTGAAGAAATATGCCAAGTGTCTGACTCTGTAAAAATAAACTAGAATAATCTACTTTCCTTGGGTACCTCAGCAGGCACTGGATGGTAAACAGTGCAACTGCAAGGAGCAGTAATGAGACATCCCACAGCTCTGCTTTTGTTATTCTGGGTTTTGTAAGGAACCCCCTGTTTACAGACACTGTGACAATGAATAAAAGCATGTCCCATTTGCCTTTGATATTACAAAGCATGAGAACACTACACAATGAGATCAGGATGAGCAAATTACTGGGCTAGAAACTGGCTTTTCATCTCAGAATGAAGGCAGCTAAAACCAACAACCCAAAGACCCATAGCTGGCATGGAGGCCTTATTTCATAAACTAGCCCTGTTCATATGGGATGCATGTATTCCTCATAGCAACGATTTGAAAGTTTGCCTTCTGCAGCTTGAAATGAGAGACATCCTGCTAGTGTCAGAAACTAAAGTGACATATTGGGCAGGGGACCAATGCCGTCACACAACTCCCCCTGCCTATGGGCCCAGCTCTCGGCTCTTACCTAGCCTTGGATCAGCCACTCTGCTAGAAGTGTACATTTTACACTGTCATTTGAATACTGCCAAACACATTTGTGCATATTTGCATATATATTTTTAATTTTGCTGTAGAAAGCCATTTGAAACAATCTACAAGGCAGACCCTATTTTTGGAGGCCCTAGCTCGCCTGGCATCCCAGCTGAGCAGAGCGAGAAAACAGTCTCCTGCCTTCCCTTCAATCAGCATGCAGCAACTTGTTTTCCTTTGCTAGGGCTGCTGTCGCTCCCCATCATGTGACAGAATTACATATTTGCTTACAGAAATATTTTTCAGCAGAAGTGGCCAGCAAACACAACACCTGTCAGGATTCTGTGCGTATGACAGGTAATAGCTGTTCAGTATGTGTGTCTTTGTACACCATTTCTTGGAACGAGAGGGAATTAAAAGCTTCCTGACCTTTAGAATGTTGTCTACACTGAGAATCCTCAACTTGCCCAATGGCTCTGTCCTTTGGCAGGCTGGGCAAGGTTCTTCTGTACACACAGGATTGGGCAACAATATCCAAGTACTGCTTTCTGGTAATGACCTAGCAGGTGAGAGAAGAACTACAGAAATAAGGTGCTTCCAAGTCCCCAACCCTCTGAGTTGTTCCAGAGCACAACGTTCAATGATGATACTAAATGTCTCAGAGATCAAGAATCCACAGGGTTGTAGGGTTTCTCTCCCAATAAAAGTGATCAGTCAGGGTGACCAAACCTGTTTTTGTAGTAAAGCAGCCTGAAAACAATTCTGAAATTGGTCTAGGAGCGATCATATCAATTTCCCTATCTTGCCATTTTAAAATGAAACTAGGGCCTCAACAGAAGCAACAGCCATGCTGCCTGAAAAATCCCCCAGATCATTCAGAAATACATCAGATTTGATCTCTCTCGTGGTTCAATGGGGTGATAATCACCACCAGATCCTTCCCCAATCACTCAGTAGCAAAGGTGATATTTAGAGCATGCCCACCAGTATGTGTTGGGTGCACAATTTATTGAGACAGCCCTATGGTACCCATGAAATTCCAAGCAGGCCTAGGCACAACAGGCCCTGCATGGATCTTGAAGTCCCTCAGCACTAACGTCCTGAAATTCTTCACCAAGTCAGGCAGGTGGGTGGACAGGACACCAACCACATCCCTGTCCTGTATCTGCCACCCAACAGAGGTACAAACCCTCAGCTCCCAGCTCCCAGATGGGCTGGCCCTTCTGGCACGAATGATGAAATTTAATGCAGCAACCACTACATCCCTTCCCTGTGGCTCCAATCTTGCCTGATGCTGCACCAAATACCAAGATAGGCAACACAAGCTAAGGTCAGGGCCCTCCAATTCACCTACCCATATCTCAGTTATGCGCACAAGGTCAGTCACCTCACCCATGATCAGATCATAGGTGAGTTGTTTTGCCTGGCATCAAGCAACAGCGCGGGACAGGTAAGCATGGATACCCAGTTCTCTGTTGTGGAGGTGGCTGACCATGGATGACAGACTTATAACAGAAAAGGACCAACAGGTGCAATAGTTCCACTTAACTCAACGCTCAAGTGATGACGAGTACGGTATTGCTTTAGAAAGCACTCTTCAGTTACGGGATTTTAAGCACATTGTTGCAATGGAGTAGCTTGGGGCACTTTTCAGAACATCAAATGCCTTTAGACTTGCTATCCAAATTCAGACCTAGCAACTGCAATAGCATCCTCACAATCTTGCCATTGTACTGCAGAGTAGGGGGTTGCATGTGTTAGTTTTTCCTCTGCAGGTCGAGTCCCAGCGCCTTAAGACTCTACTATATGAGCCCTTGCAACATTGGCTGAATACAACAATTCCACTGGACATGGGGGTATGTGCTTGCTCCCTCGTTACATAAAGAGTAAATTCCTAGCATACGCAACCACAAAGATATGCTTGAAAGGTGAAATCTCAGAAGCCAGAGTAAGGTCTCTAGAACCTTGCTGAGTAAGGTCTCTAGAAGCCAGGGGAAGACTCAAGCCTTGCAGAGCTTCTTGACGCTGCCCAGGATGAATAAAAGAATTATGCAGAGTATGCGGTCATACTAAGTTGCCTAACTTGCCTGATTTATGTAGGTTACGGAGGTCAGGTGACGCAGAACGCAGCTCAGCTTACAGGGGACTGACCATCCGGGAGCACTATTACACCAGGGTTCCTATCCTGCACACCATTCAAAGACTTGGCCATGACGTACAAAGCCCTTTAAATAACTTGGTCCTTACATAACTTGCAAGTCACACTCTTCCTTAAGAGGAAGCACTTGCTTTTTTTTTTTTTTTTTTTTTTAAATCATCCAATCTACTTCAGCAGACATTAGGCATCTACTCTACCACTTACAGAATTCCTTCCCTGTAAAGCTTTGGAAGATAGTTTGGTAGTTTGAAATGCCTTTCAAGATGAATTTGGTTCGAGAAGAGAGGGGAGAGAAACTTCCATTTTGTATTATTGTATTACAGGCTCTGCCGGGAGCCTATAAAAGATACAAATTTGGGTTGCTCCTGAATTTTACCCTTTCGGTCAATAATGTAGACATTCCTCAGTCTCAAAAGGTACAAGCAAGCCGTTAGGGCTCTGAAAGATCAAGCTATTTTGCCTTTAACAGCCTTCAAGAGGATGGTGGAAGGGTCTGTCACTTCTTACGGAGGCATGGTTTCTCATATCTAATTCTGTTGGGAGTGACATTCTGTTCCACATCTGTTCTTAGAACCATGTTGGAAGTAGATCTAGGAAAGGAAATTTGCCAACACTCATGGGAGTTCTCCTGGTCTTCTAAACTATTCACCTACCTCCTCTATCATCCAGGAAAATTCACTTAAAATGTACAGATGAGTGAAACTAACACAGTGCTACTTTTCCAGAAGAGGTGCCAAGCTTACTATGAACGCCTCCCTTGGTTCTCTTATAATGGCAATGGTGCCTACCTGAGAGGTGCCAGAACAGTTCCAGCTGAAAAGCCCTGGCACTATACCCTAGTGAAAATGTCACAAATCTTGTGAACACCCAAATCCTTCTGCTGGAGGCACTGTGAGGAATGTGGCACTTATATCCATCCTTTGTGCCTTTGCTCAGCTGTAAAATCTATCTGGATACAGGTATTATAGAAGATGGGTGTGATAATTCATGGCCCAGATTTAGGTTTGCTTTTCATGTTCTGATCAAACCAATAATCTCCTTCCAAAAGAGCTAGTTATCTTTATGTTGGTAGCCATAACACTGAGTATAACTCAGAACTGAAAAGATTGGGGGCAGGGCTTGAAAATGTGGTGTAAGTCAATTTTTTACTGCAGTTTTTGAAACATTCACACATCATTTAAAAGTGCAATGAGGCAAACTTGGTCTTCAAGACTTCGCAGCTGTATGGTAGCCATTTTTAGCTCCCATGTCTGGTACGCCCCATTAAGCTCAGGTACCAAGCCACAAAGTTTTTGCTTGGAACTATATGTAAATATTTCCTCTTCTTTTTTTCCCTCTTCAAAAACAAATATCTCTTACTATACTGTCTCCTTCTGCCATAATTTACATTTTATTACCAGATAGAATTCCAATTTTCCAGGGACACAGCCTGCTCTACCACCTTATTCAGTAGTACATACAGACCGAGCTCATCTCCTGAGTTATAGCAATTAAATGGAAGTGGAGAGAGTAAGGTCCCCCTCATTTGACCCTGTACATTTCCTGGAATGTTGCATCTAGGGTTCCCCACCCCCCCCCTACAAGTACAGTTTTGCACACAGCTGAATGCAGATAAAATAATTCAAGCATTTTTTGATGTAATCAATGTTTAAATGTACAGATTAGTTTTTTTATTATCTATGAACGGTTTGTATCATTCTATATTCCGTACTTAGTAGGTAATTTCCCACTACTGCCATTTTTCTTTAAGGTTTTGCTACCACATAGCATAAATCCACCCTCCAGATACTTGCTATTGGACTTTAATAAGCTGAAGTCAAAATAGCCAAAGATGAAAGTGATAGTATACCTCTGGAGCGTACCATGTTCGCTTCCCATGGAACATACTGTTCTTCAGATACCTAAAGCAATACTTTGCACAAATTAAGTTACTTTGTTCAAATGTGCATTTGTGCAAAACAGATCTGAATTCTATAGTAAGAACATGCAAAAGGCTGGACATAAGTTTCCCCCAGGAGGGGGGAATATTTATCATGCAAGCAAGTTTCAGCAACAGAAAAAACCTTAAATCCACTTTCATCCTTCCTGGCCTAGATGAGAAAAGAGTTCTCATAGAATCATAGAGTTGGAAGAGACCACAAGGGCCATCGAGTCCAACCCCCTGCCAAGCAGGAAACACCATCAGAGCACTCCTGACATATGGTTGTCAAGCCTCTGCTTAAAGACCTCCAAAGAAGGAGACTCCACCACACTCCTTGGCAGCAAATTCCACTGTCGAACAGCTCTTACTGTCAGGAAGTTCTTCCTAATGTTTAGGTGGAATCTTCTTTCTTGTAGTTTGGATCCATTGCTCCGTGTCCGCTTCTCTGGAGCAGCAGAAAACAACCTTTCTCCCTCCTCTAAACCAGAGTTCAAACAAAACAGCCAGATACACAATATAGTATTAAAATCAACTTTTATTTGGCCAATGAGTTCCATTCCTTTTAGCATCATAGACGCTCCAAACTAATTCCAATTCTGTCAACATACATTCTTGTCCTCCCATCACTCCTTGGCTCTCAAGTACCCCCACAAAAAAAACCTAGTTATTGAGTGTCCTTTTTGTTTCATTCTGGTAGGCCCCTTCCCAAACAGCTCTGTAAATGCCTGGGAGACCCATTCACAAAGCAAATGTATAAAGAGCAAGTCGTATTGTTTGTTCAGGGGGCAAGGTGGCAACACCAGTTAAGGTTTTGCCTCAGGAGTAATTGGGTCCTTTCCCCCTCAAGGACAGTCTTTATGCCATCCTAATCTTTGGAAGAGAGAGATACATATACTGCTCAGTATAAAAGGGAAGCAAGACCATGCAATGAGTTAAGAGGACCTGCTCATTTCCCTTTCCACTGCCACCACCGTGGTCAGCCCAGTAGGTTCCTCCACACCGGAGCAGCCCCAAAAAGAAATAGTAATTGAAAAACAGCCGAGACAGTATCCAAGACCCTGCTGGGCCAACAGCAGCTTATGACATTTGGACAAGTGTGAGTAAGTTTTAAGGCGGCATTACTGGTGAGGCTCCAAAGTGAGTTAGGCAATGGGACATGTTGCCGTTTCAATCTGCTTCTACCCAGATCACAGAACACTCTAGGAAAAGAAAATGTACATCACAGTGTGTAAAGGAGGGGGGAAAGAGAAGACCCAGCAGGGCTGGCTACCTAGGCAGATCCCTCTTCCAAACTGAAAATAATAATAATAAAAATTAAGTAGAGGAATCAGTTGACAGACAAGTTAGGATGAAGGGTTACTTTAGACCATTCCCTGTACTCTCAGACAGCATCTGCCTTCTGGTTCAAGTTGGTTCTGGACTTGCTTAACTGCATGAAGTGGCAGCCACAGTGTAGTGTCTGGGGATATGCAGATTGGACTTGTCTTTACAGTTCATCTTTTACAGTGTTTGCGTCATCATCGTCTTCTTCTGCATCTGGCTCTTCAGCATCCTCTAGATCTTCTAGATCCTGTTTAAATGAAGAAGCAAAAGCTTGGTCAGCTGCAGCTTCTCTCACAGCCAGTGCCAAGGAGGCCAACACACAGTTAGGTCCTGCCAGCGCAGCTGTCATTGCCCTTAATAACATGAGAAACTCATGTAACTGCCTCTATGCTCAGAACTTTGCTCCTCTGGCAGACAGAGTGCTGCCTCCCAAGATGTGCAGGCCAAGGAAAGTCCATGCATTCCATCAAGTCACTCAAGGCAAAATAAAATAAAAATGGAAACAACCTACAAATTTCCATATACCAGGCAGAAGGAACCTGTAAGACAATGGGGTCAACACCAGGTCTGTTGGCTTTCTGTTTGCCCTATACATCTCAAAATTATTTGAATGGATAAAAAAACCTGCTGTACCAACTTTAGCACATTCTCCATTTATATAGCATTCTGAATCAGATGAATGCCATCACATTTGAAAACCAAGTTGGTGATTTTAACATTTTGCTCAACCAAGAAGTGCACAAAAGACCTCTAAGAAACTTACTTTAGAATTAAAACTTCATTAACACAACCATGTACAGTGGTACCTCGGGTTACATACGCTTCAGGTTACAGACTCCGCTAACCCAGAAATAGTGCTTCAGGTTAAGAACTTTGCTTCAGGATGAGAACAGAAATTGTGCTCCAGCGGCGCGGCAGCAGCAGCAGGAGGCCCCATTAGCTAAAGTGATGCTTCAGGTTAAGAACAGTTTCAGGTTAAGTATGGACCTCTGGAATGAATTAAGTACTTAACCCGAGGTACCACTGTACTGTTAAAGTAAAATCTGATCTCACTTTCACACACAAACACACCAAAAATAACTGATACAAGTGAAGCTGCGATAAAGGCAGCTGTTCCAGTATCTGTCTTTGAACTTTCTAAGCAAATATTAGTAGTAGCTCCAGAATAGGTATAATCATAGGAGATGATCCTGACAGGTCACATTCAGGTTCATTATCAGGGAAATGCTCCATTCACAGTAATAAGCAAAACAAGTGGAGATTCAGTCCGAATGACTGATGCAGTACTCTATACTGCAAATCCAATTGGCTGTTCCTTAGATTTGTGATCTAAACCCACCAATGTTCTGTTCTTTCTTCAGAAGTGTTGACTTTCAGTGGCTTGCAAAATCCTCAGTGATTTGCATACCCTCAGCCAATGATTTCATATACACTATACCAGAGGTGGCCAACTCCCAAGAGACTCACAGAATGAAAAACTGGCAGTGATCTACCCCCTTTTGGGGGGGTTCAGGTCATAGTTGTTGAGCTCACCAACAGATCGCTGAGAAAACAACAGCTTCACTGAGTAAACTCCATCTTCCATTCTGCAGATCATGCAACAATGGAGGGCAGGGTGAGGCCGAATTCTATTTTACCAGCGCTAAGGAAAGGGACCCAGTGATCGACCACGATCTACCTAAACCTCCCGGGGATCTACCAGTAGATCACAATCGACCTCTTGGACATTCCTGCACCATACCATTCCACTGCATTGCCTTAAAGAATATAGACTGGCTACCAGCATACTGACAAGAAGCAAAGAATATAGGCTGTTATCTTCAACAACAGCCTATGCTGAATAACAGACAGATGTTTAGCATTATCCTGTTCTCAGCATCTGGTACCAATGCTTTTTGAATGGAGTACACACTGTGCTGTTGAGCTAGCAACTATCAAAACCCTGCTAGCACACTATTCTTCTCAGAATGAGAAAATGCAAAAGCACTTGCAAGAAATACACAGGGCCAGCCAACAGCCAACACAGCACCTCCAAAAATCAGCCATGAGGGACTGGAATACCATTCACAGGAAGGACAGAATTTGTTTGCCTCCAATTCAATCACATTCTTCAATTCAAAATCTGTTTCCATGAAACCCAGATTCAAGGACCTGCTACAATCCAAGAAGATTTAATGGCCATTTTTGGCCAATTCTTTTGCTCAGTACTCTTATGTTTTTATACCCAAACTTCCACCGGTGACATCTTATAGAACACAGGTTCAAAAGCTATCTGTCTTCAAGGTGTTGGAACCTGACAAACAACCAAACTGAATACAAATCCAAATTTCCAAAGTGTACAGAGATGATAAAGAAACAAGCTGAAGCAAAATGGGGCTGGCCAGCTCTACTCTGCTAGGTCTCAGCTACATGTTAGTGCCAGGTCTGTGCCTGAAAACCATATAAGTGATAGCTAATCATAGTGTCTATCACCAAGATGCTGAATATCAAAGCCAGTTCACTCTTAAATCACAAAGCCTGGTGCAAAGGCTTAAGCTCAAAACAGGGACAAAGGAATCAAATCAGGATATAGCTTCTGTGTATGCATTGCTCATGGTCACTGTACCAAACAGCTGGCACCCTTGATAACTGTAGGTCTAGAAGTGTAGTCTACAGAGCTTTAAATCACACAGAACCCACCATACAGGGTCCGGGAACATGCAGAGGTGCAAAGGCTGGGTCACCAGTTGCTCCCTGTATCCAATGGAAATGGAGGAACGACAGCCCTGAATGCACAGCAATTCTAACTTGGGCTATGAGCTTTACCCCCTCTATGTTCAGCTGCTACTCCTGCTGGGCAGCAGCACCCAGATAAGCCTAGCAGTGCTGCAAAGAGCCAGTAGCATTGCTAGCACAGCAACAGAACAAGCAAAAATTGTTACACATGCTGGCAGCAGCGACTACTTGACTCAAGCAAGAGGACACTCGCACCTGGTGCTGGAGAAAGAGCCAATTCAGTGTAGGGTCATCTCTCGAGAACTACAGATAGTAGGGTCAACGCTGGGAGGAATGTAAAAAAAAGTCATGTTCTTGAACATTTGCAGTTGATCTGGGAATGGTGGGGCTCTCACAGGCTGACTGCCTGTTTGTGTGGCCTGGTTAGTCCACATGGAATGGCAGGTATTCAGGAACACCCTTCCCTACCACCCCAGTTCATTCTGGGTATTACCAGCTGTGCTTTATTTACAAGTTGCTAAGGAACCAGCATTCTCGGCTGTCACAGTAAGCCCGAAGTAGCTTTGCAGGACAAAACTTCCCTTCCTCGGGGATCGCATCTGAACCCTGCCCTAAAACAGCTACACAGGCCAGTGCCCAACAGGGCCTGGGTTTAGATACTCACATCTTCATCTACACCACCATCCTTTCCGCCGCTTTCCAGGAACTTCTTAAAACCTTCCAGCGTTCTCTCGCCGTTGTAGTCTACAACCTGCAAAAGCAAAGGAGGAAGTGTGTCAGCAGTCGAAAGGCAAAGCTGGGCACTGGGGGCTGAAGAATCACTTTCTGAACAGCTAAGCAAAAAAAAAAAGGGATTGGAAAATTCACCTTCACCCATATGAGTCGAAGAAGAGCAGCCAGCCACTAGATTCCCATGATCACTGCGAGGAGAGAATAGCCCGTACATAAGCACCATCCTCTATGAAGCAATCCTCCCCTCTACAATAGCAAGAACCCCCTGTGAACCCACCCTCAGCAACTCAAACCAAGGCACACCCTGGGAGGGGAAAGAGAAACACCCAGGGGCAGCCACCCACACAGACCGACCACCGGTCTCCTCACCGTTCTGCCAGGGCCTGCGGGGAAAAACTTGAGGGTAGGGAAGCTGTGGACTTTCACGGCCTCCACTTCATTGGCTGTGGAGTCCATTTTGGCAATGATGATGTTTTCATGGTCTTTGTACGTCTCGCCTAGTTTATCCCAGATGGGAGCCAGCTGCTTGCAGTGGCCACACCAGGGGGCATCTGCAAGTCAGAAAGGGGACAAAACCCAGATTAGCATCTGTTCAACAAGAACCACTCACTCCTCAGTTCCAGTTCCTGCCACCTAAGAAACATTCTTCGCTAGCCGAACCTGTGCAACTCAAGACAGGATGCGCCGAGGTGCGAGTGCATGTGGGCTCAGCTACCGAAATACTTACAGAATTCCACAAACACGTTCTTATTCTCATCAAAGGCCACTTCTTCAAAGTTTTTCCCAACCAGAACTTTGACAGGTTGTTTGTCCCAGTCATCAGAAACATCTTGGCTCATCAGATGGGGCTGAAACAGACAAGCAAAAAGGAACCCACATGAAAGCAACAGCATGGAATGCGCCAACAGGAAACCCTCCCACCCACTGTTCCAAGACAGGGCAGAGCAACTGACAAAAGCCAGAGGCTATAAAAAGTCAGATTAATATAGACTTCCTCCTTCAAAGTCAACCCCCACCCCACCCAATGACCCAGCCATGTCCTTCATGAGCTGCTGCATGAAGGATGCGTGTTTACAGGGAGCTGGCATAGGCATGCTGAGCAGACAGAGCCTACTCTGCTTCAGTTAAAGAACAAAAGAAATGCATGGCAAGATATATGCACAGCAAGCAAGAGGAGATGGCTGCAAGAGCCAGATTATTTCCAATATTTTTACAAGAGGGAGTTAGGGCTGGGCAATATCTGGTTTTCAACATCACCAGCTAAACACAATGTCTAAAATAAAGATGGAGCTACAGTATGTACAGGCATTGGAGGGCTTCATGGTTTTTCATGCAGGATTATGTTTGCATAGCACATGTACACACACACACATACACGATTCACAATATATTGCCAGGTCAAAAATTATGAAACTGATATCACAATACGGATTTATCAGTTTTGGACAATATATCACCCAGCCCTAGAGGAGGTCTAGGATGTTTTCCAGAGCATTTTAAAAATGAAAGTGACCTATTAGACCATTGTGTCAAAATTGTGTACAGAGCCAGCTGTCTTGTATAGAAGTCAGATCATTGGTCCATTCAGCTCCCTGATCTCCAGGGTTTCAGACTACCTCTCCCAGACCTACCTGGAGGTGCCAGGGATCTAAGCTGGGACATTCCGCATGCAAACAGAGGGTTCTATTAAGTGTTCTATCCTTCCAACATGCTTAACATTCAATTTGTCTTGAAGCCCATCTGAAAAATCCCCTACAACTTCCCCTAGGCTACATCTTTCATCTATCAACTGCTTTGAAACTCCCAACTCAAAACTGTTCAACCGTAGATCTACTTTTGCTTGAAGACCATGCATACTGTATCTCATGAATGTGAGATGTCTTCAAACAGGCCAATGCTGAACATAACCTTCTCTGAGGTTAGAGGTCTTTGGAATGTTTCTATTCCTATCTGCTTTCCAGCACACAAACCATCCCTGTAGTTTTAAATAACTTCAAGTGTCTTTTCAGAAGTGAGGAATGCTGGCTATGCTACACATTAAAAAGGAGGCATATGTTACATCACCTATGGGACAGTACCACCTTTAGTGTGAAGGTGGGGGACTGCATGATTCAATGACCATATACCCCCAATCTAGCAGAACGCTACAGAGCAGAACAGAGTTCTAGCCTTTCCTTCTCCAGAAATGCACCAGCTTCCTATCTACAGAGTCTGATCCGGGGGAAGCATATAGATATGTAACACTCAGCCTTTACAGCCAAGTGGCAGGGGCTTCGTTGACCACATGCTCGCACTCATATGTTAACAGGCTGACCAAAAGAGTACTACAACATGAATATGTATTAATACAACCTAGAATGTATTTTACCTTTTATGTCATGCAACACCTTACTGTCTATGTGTTCCAAAATAGATCTACCATAGTCCTGTATCCTATTCAAGAATGTCCATCAAGCCAGGTATCACAATACTTTTTCTTCCCTATCATCAACTCAGCTTTCCCAATTAGAAAGGTCATCCTGAACTTTTAGCCTCGTTTAATAATCCCTTCCAGTTTTTCAAAGGACCTGCTGATTTTCTTTAAAGGTGTACTTGTCCAGTCGACTGAGTAATTAAGATGAAGGCTGCAACTTCACTGAACAGGAAAAGGAATAATGGGAGGCAAGGAAAGTAAATGAAATAGGCAGAGCCAGGAAAGAGCCCTGCAAAATTCAGGTGTGGGGCAGAACAAAAGCAGTAGCTGGCTCTGTACAGCTGCTTTGGTCTCCAGATTAAGATGGAAGCCTCCCAAGCGCTCGTGCCACGTGAGGACAAGGCCATGCAGCCATTAAGGCAGAGGTAGTTCTTAAGAGCTGGTGATGCAGTTCTATGAGCAGCTCCCAGACTTGTCAAGCTCACTTTATCAGCATTTAAAGGCTATTTCCATACTGGCACCGTGCCCCACTGGCTTTGCCCTTTGGGCTTCTCAGCATGAAGTCTAAATACTGGGCTGCTGGACGTGCTGCAAAGCCAGCTTGAAAGACTTCGTGCCACGTGACTGTTCTCAGGTTTCGTGTGATTCGTGCTGCGGGGATCACCTCACATGGATGCCTGTCTCAAGAACAAAATACAAAAAAGGAAGGGAAAAAAGAATTACCTTAACTTTGCCCTCCAAAAACTTATTGCAGAAGTCCCTGATGTTTTCTGGAGTCAGCTCTTCTGAATCCGGCTTGTACTTGGTCATTTCCTCCTCCAGGGTAATGAGGCGGATGGCAGGGCACTCCTCTTTCTTGAGGCCAAAGAACTCCAAGATCCTCTGGTTATCGCCGTGGTCACTGTCTATGAAGATGAACAAGATCTTGGCGGAGGAGAGAGGAAGAACAACAGTGGAATTGAGGCATTAGACAAGTGCATGGCACAGGCAAGAAACTAGCTATTTATGTCCTCCTTAAGTAACTATTCTTTCTCCTGCCACCCTAATTGTGTTTCATGCCAAACTATAAGCCTAAAGCAAGTTCTTGTCCGCTTAATAGTTGTCAAATATTTAGCTCAGTGGTTTTCAACCTTTCTGATTCCATGGCTCCCTTAACCAACCACAATCTTTCTGCAGCTTCCCTGGGAGAGTCACTTACACCGGGGTTCCATTACAGGGCTCGAGTCAGTGGGGACTCCCCCATTCTGCCCCTTTGCTTCACACGCCCCATTCTGTCCCTGCCATCTCCCCTGAACGTTCCTCAGAGTAAAAGAGAGAGATAATGCAGGAAGATATGAGCTTGCAAGTTAATGAAAGGATGGTTCCCCACCCCCCCAGGGCTCCCCTGAACATTCCTCAAGTCTCCCCAGGGTGTTTCAGTACAACCATTGACCAAGCTTATTCCATTCAAAGACTTCTTTCTAGAGTTGTCACCTGATTTGCTGGGGCTATTCAGGAGCAGTCTATGCTGAAGCAGCTTGTGCTACTTTTCATGTTGCTTATCTATATTCTGAAACTCCTATGATCCTAATCCATGTCCTCCCTGAGGAGCCGCAATATTAGAACTGTACAGTCATACCTCTTGTTATGTTTGCTAAAGGTTAAATCTTTTCAGGTTGCATCCCACGGCGACCTGGAAGTACCAGAAAGGGTTACTTCTGGGTTTCACCACTCGCGCATGCGCACACGCTCAAAATGACGTTGCGCGCATGCGCAGAAGCGGCGAATCGCGACCCGCGCGTTGCATTCTGCTCATGTTGCAAACGGGGCTCCGGAACGGATCCCGTTCACAACCAGAGGTACCACTGTAAGTGCCAGTGTTCACCTGAGAAGCCTAGGGAGCAAAGAAAGGATTTTTAATACATCACTTCCTGGTCCTCACCTTCCCTTTGAAGCTCTCTGCTGCTTTTTTGAAGTTATCCAGTTTTCCCTGGTAGTCTGTAACACTCTTGGGCAGGAACAACAGGATGTGGGTCTTGATCTCTCCTCCAAAGATTTTGGGTGCCGTCTGTGGAAGAACAAATAGATGCATGCTAGGGCCAAGAGTGTTACCGGTTGCCAAGATTATGCAAACTCCCCCCTCCCTCATTTACAGTTCATTCTACTTGGTATAATTTGTATGGTTAGAATTCTCCACTCCTGATTGGTAGACACAGATCAAGGTGTGGGGGTTAGGTCACCCAGCCAGCCAGCCAACCAACCAACCAACCAACCAACCAACCCTGCCTTGCTAGAGAGCCACTTCCATACCTGTTCAGTGAATTCAATCACCAAGGGCAGCTGGTTTGATTTGATGAAGTTCAACAGATTCTCTTTTGTTATCTCCCCTTCATAGTTGTTACGTCCTTCATCAAACTGGAAACAAGCACAAAGGGACTCGTGAGAATAAATCAAGCCGACTTACGGTTGAGATCAATCAAGAGTTACAGTTGGGTCATCAGCCTACTTATCACCAAAACGCAGGTTATGGGCAGACTGAGTGTCTGCCACAAGGCAGGCATGCAGAATTTGGTATTGAGTAAATCATTTGGTTTCCTGAAAACGTCGGTGGTGGTTTAGGCTTCTAACCCTTATGTCTATGAAAAAATGTGTGCAAGTATGTAGGACTAAAGGCTGGCACAGCAAAACCGAGAATGGCTCAGTTCACATTCAATCCTAAGCCAAGCTATGGCTTGAACACACCTGACTACCAGGGATGAGATTGTGGCCATTTTGCTCCTCCTCCAGTCCTTCCGCCACTGCACTGCTGTAAACCACAGACTGGTTCAAGCTCACGTGTTATCCAAACCTGGGCTTGGATTCTTGTGGTGTGTGAACCACGAACTCTGGTTCAAACACAACACTGAGCCAAATCACAACTTAGCTCACAGCAAATGCAGGAGGAGCAGAGAAGCAAAACGGCTCTCTCCAGTAGCCCACATGCCATGTCATAGTTTGGACTAGTATTACATGTAAAACAGGTCAATAGTTTGAGGAATGGGACTTTAGGGCCTAACATTTATCTTCTGCCACAACCAGGCTATTATTCAGATTTATGTAAAAAAGGCAAACATGGAGTCCAGCTTGCTTTCTATCCATTATTTCTCCAATTTTTACAAGTACAGAATACACAATCCTGAGTGTTATATCTGCAGGGCTCCCACTGACAAGTCTTGACACAAACTACGGTGCACATTTCACACTACAAGCAAGGCACAGAATTCCTCAAGTTAAAATCCAGGGTAGAATCTCTGCCAAAGCTCTCATCTTACTAACAAGCTAGGATTCAAGGCTCCATAGGAGTAAACAGAGCAGTGACTAGAAAGGAGTTTGGGACTAAGTGGATTGCCAGATTCTTGCACCGGGGTTCCATTCTTGCACCGGGGTACCCACTACCTCAAAAGGGGTTTCATCAATATTCTACAGTATTTTAAATACACAACTCTCAAAAGTCACAGAAGCAGGTTGCTCATTTCCTGGCAGGCAACAGGTTGTGCAGGTCTGCTGGAAGCAGATATATTTATCTGATTAACAGAACCACTAAAAAGGAGGTAGTGTCCTAGGCAGCAGCACACAACATGGAACCAGTAAATATATAGCAGTTTACTCAGAGGACAACACATCCCTGCAGGGCTATTGTTAGCCAAGCAGGAACTGAAGTCAGAAAGCACGCTATCATTCCTCTGCCAGGAATAATTTTGCTGCAGAGCAACACCTATTACTGTCCAGGTTCTCAAAATCTTTCCTGGCACCCTGGAAAGGGGCAGGGAGTAACAGACATAGGAGAATCAAGGTTATCCACCAAGAAGACATGCAAGGGAAAGCAGTGATCCCATTGGCTGGGCTCCCTAGCGACACAACTCTGGGGGACGCACACATAGGTCCCTGTTTGAGTAACTTTCCAGGAAAGTTATACAAAGAAATCTACTTCAAGACAACATGAAGCTTATGCAAAAGACAAAGAAACAAAAAGCAAAGTTGGGTAGTTGTAGTGCTGTGTTCAAATCTCACCTTAGCCATGAACTCAATAGGTAGCCTTAGGTAAGCCAGTATTCCCTCAGACACCATATATATATAGTAAGAGCTACCTGCCTTCACATTGGCAGGTTAACCAAAAATGCTGTTGGCACATTCAGAAGTGTTTTATAAAATGCCAGTTTTTAATACAACCTATCCCTGAAGAACAGTTTATTAGAATGCACCTGGCAAGGAGGCACAAGTCAGCGTTCACAAAGAAAGAAAACTTTAAAATGTGCAGCCTTACCAGGGACTAGATGTTCTACGGTTCTGCCAATAACACCTCTGCTTATTTATGGGTGCTACATAAGACTTATAATAAACCGGTTCCTGGCTTTCATGCACCTCCAGTGAGATGCATTTAGAACAGGCTTCCTCAACGTTGGCCCTCCAGATGTTTTTGGCCTACAACTCTCATGATCCCTAGCTAGCACAACCAGTGGTCAGGGATGATGGGAATTGTAGTCTCAAAACATCTGGAGGGCCTGATTTAGAACCTACCAGCTCTGCTTTTACTATACCCTGTAATCTTAGCAGAAACTAGCCAACTTAGAGATACCTCAAGATTCCAAAAGCAGTCTTGCCACAGTCCAGAAGATTCTGAGTGCCACTCTCACCAGCCCCAATGTTTAGAGGCCTGCTAGCGGAAGACCATACAAAGACTTTGCGAACACAACAGGGCTTTACTCTATGTGTTTGTGTGTGAACAATCCCCAGAACAACATGTGGGGAGGGAGGGTATATAACTATCAGCAGGGAAAGAGAGGCAGGTCATTCCATCAGGCAAGCAGAAATTATCACGCTGACAGAGCTATCTGCTTAGCGCTACACAGAATTCCTCCCAGTGCTTCACCACTTAACAGCTGCAGGGGCATTTCACGTCCTGTCCAATTCTGTAACTGCTTACACGGTTTCGTCTCATTCCAAACAATATTCCCGGGCATCAGTGAGGTCACTTCATGACACTCAAGCTCTATGGGGCCATGTGCAAATGTGGTAGGAACAGATTCAAATATAGCATCTGCTGAAAGTTTGTTTCATTTTGGTTGGAAGCAAAAAAAATAAAAATAAAATGGCAGCACCAAAGAGTTAACCGTGTAAACATTCAAGCATTTGACAGGTGTGCACCTGAAGAGTTCAGAAGCTTGGGCAAGTGTCCTTTTGGCAACTAAAAGGGATTTGTTTTTACTTTGGCTGGTTGAAGTCTCAACAGCTCCGAGACTGAGGAGCAAGAAACGGAGAATAAGAGTGAGGAAAGTTCTAAGCCACTCAGAGAAGTACCCCCTTTAGATAGAAGAGCTGGCCAATCAGAAATTTACCTCCTATCCTTTAATAAAAGTGCTGGCCAAACACAACTTCCCCACCCCTTTAACAGACTGAAAGGTTTCGAAAAGCAAGTATTCAGCTTAACATGCCAAACACTTGAAGGTGGAAAAGCCTGTTTGAAGCAGGGAGAATTGACCTTAAAGAGGCAGTCAGGGTGTAATCTACAGGCTAGAGATGCCTTTACAGCAGGAGAGAGCATGCGTTGCTCTACTCTTCTCAGGTGGAGAGAAGGGTATGGACACTGTGGGGTCTCCATCCACTTTGTAATGGCGCTCATTCCCACTATCAAAAGTCAATGCCCGCAACTATAGTAAGTTCTGGAGGATTCTGGAGTCTGAGATTTCCTCCCTTAATGGTTGCTCCGCTGAGGGCCCCATACCTTTTGACAAACCACTTTGGCAACCTAAATATTGATAATGGCATGAGTCAAGATCTTGCTCTTGTGGCTTGCAACACAAAGCAGGGGTGTTTTTCCCCCACAAGTGTCCCTGTTTGGAAGTTTCCCCCCCTAAATTACCTCCTCCATTCTGGTTCTCTAACATGTGAACAGACCTAGCTATTATATTAACAAGGTTAACTTGCTGAATAAGCTACTCAGACTGCTTCTTCCTGTTCTGCTTTCACAATCCATCCAGTGTGCTTGGCTTCCACCAACAAGCTCAGCAATGGAAAGACTGGTTTTGTTCCAGAGAATTGCAATTTAAGTGGCAACGAGTCTTGCTGCCAATCATTAAGATTCTCTTGCCTTAATCATCTATACTGACCTTGAAAACAAAAGCCTGGCATCAGTTCCTCTTCACGCTACCACTTCAGTTGTGATACTAGAAGTACCCTTTGAGGAAGCAACTGGGTTTTACAGGCTAAAGCCCATGCACTCTTAGGATATAAGAACACTTCCAGGAGGGAGGGGGAAGCTGATGAGAAAAAATTCAAGCGATTTCCAATTTCCTCCTTCAAATCAAGTTTTTAGAGCACTATTTGGACCTGTGTGAACTTTCTACAAATACAGTAACAGTGTGGGTGGATGTGGAATAGAAACATATTGGGGAAGCAGAGTGCAGCCAGCCAGACTTAGCACATAATGGGAATATTTTGCACCACTCACCTTCTTAAAAAGGGCAACTCCATCTTTGCTGAGCTGGTATTTGGCAAAGACATCGCTGTTGGAAGAGATCCCAAAAGGAATGTCATCAATGGACTCTGCTGCCAACAAGAACTGCTTGGCAGCATCAGATTCTGCATCCTAACAGAAAAAAGGAAGATTTTAAGTTTTAAATACTCCACACCATGCCTTGATTTGATGCATGTTGCTTACTCAGTGATGCAAGAACAACAAAGAGCCAAGATGGGAAAAAGAAATTGGCATCATACTCTAGATGTAATTTCCCTGTGTCCACAAATTCCCCTCCCCGCTGAAATTGGGCGCGATTCTACTGTAACCAATTGAACAGGTTGTGGTGTGCAATGCCCACAAGTTTCTCTGGTTTGCAAGTTTATTTATTCTATTTTTATCCCACCTTCCCCCTAAGAGCTGAATGTGCCATACATGGTTCTCCTCCTCCCCAATGGGAGGGAGGTTGGGTTAAGAGACTGTCTAGGCTCAGGTCACCCAGGGAACTTTGTGTTAGACTGCCCATGGACCCAAACAGGTTAGCGAGCCCTGGTGTAATCTCTTCCCAGATAAAGGCCTCCAAGGGAGGTCAGCTAAAAACAACAGTAACCAAGTGAAGCACTCTACCTTGAAGAACCCGATCACAGCAACTTCACTGGATTCCACCAGTTTCTCAGCAGCAGCTACATCTGCCAGGGCAGTGGCTGCTGGGCCTGTGCGTTTCTTCAACCAATTGACAATGTCGTCTGCTTCCCTGCCAGCTGCAATAGGGGAGAAAAGACACATCAGAATCTCTCTCACGTTTAAGTTGGAGCACTTGATCTAATCACCCCAAGTGGAAACTCCCATTATTTCCTGGTTCAGAGGGCAAAGAGTTTCTGTTCACCTTTCTAGGGAGATAAACCACCATCTTCCCTTACCCCTTTGCCTTCCAAGACAAAGTTGCCACCAGAAGGTGCTATTCAGCACAGAGCTGCTTTACTTAGTGCAAAAAATATTTCATAGTAACATTTAAGAGCATGCTGTTTCTATCACCACATTGGCTCATGTATATTTAGAGCTTGGGCCACATTATAATATCACTGATGCAAAACGTTCTGCAAGATGCAAGCATTTTCATGCTGAAGAATACCACAAAATGGTTGAGTGAAGAAAAAATACAGGAAGCAAGATTTTCTACCACAGTACCAAAGCTTAAAAGCAACAAATAGGTTTTTCAACGCTGTTAAAATTAGATCTGTATTTCTAACTCTTGGGAGGCTCCACCCAAAATTAGCTGCCTTTAGAATCTGCTTTAAGCACATCTTGCACTGATTATATACAATGCAAGCTGTTACTATGCCAATCTCCATTTCAAATTCCCCAAATGTAAATAATACGAATTGCCCTTCCCTATATCTGCAACAGAAAGATTCCTATAGGCAGGAGGGTAGATGCCTGCTCACTGTGACCATCACCGACATTGCAGGGGTGACAAGTGGAGCTGCAGCCCTGGAGCTTGAGGGTGGTGGTGCAGAAACTGTTCGTTTTATTGAGCTTTATTGATGAAACAACAGGAAAGAGACATACCCCAGCTGTGAGCTTTCAAGGGGGGAGTTAGGAACAGCCACCACCTTCACCTTCCACTGCCTTGCCTCCTTCACTCCCAAAGTTTGCAGCAGCACAGGGGGAGCAAGTGATCACTCATGATCTCCGGCAGTGCAAGCTCTGAGATAAGACCACCATCCTATGCACACTTACCTGGGAGTAAACCCCACTGAACACAATGGGATGTCTAAAAACATGCAGAGGATTGCACTGAAGGGGAGGGGCTAGATCCTGACAAATATGTGTTTTGGCTTGGCTAGCCAGGTTAGGTGAAGCTGGTACTGAGGACAGAGCCCTGCTTTCCTTACTTGGACATGGCCAAGCAGTGTGAGAAACAGAAGGGCTGTGTACTCCATATTCTCCAGGCAGCTCTCAAAACTCTGCTGGACCAAGCTATACACCCACCCACCAAGTCAAAAATGATGCCCAAAGAATTCAGTTCAAGATGTATGGGATTGCTTATTACAGCTACTTTTACCACACGAGAAAGAAATCATATAACCAAGCCTGTAACATTTAATGCATATACTGATACAGCAACCTGGGGATGGGTTATTGCTTTTTGTTTTGTTACCATGCAATGTATTTTTGTGTTCTGATATTGTAAACTGCACTGCGATCCTTGGATGAAGGGTAGTTTGGAAATTTAATAAATAAAATAAACCTATTTTTTTTATATGCAAAAGGTAATAACTAACTCTACCAGCACTCAAAGTGGCTGCACAGGCTGCCTTTCAAGAAAGCCAAAATCAGAGGCAGGACAGTCATACCTGTGGGAAAACTTATCCTACATGTGGCTTCTGTGGCTGCTGCAAGCTCTTCTTCCCATACAACGGAAAGCACTTCTTCCCCTATAAGGGGAAGCTCATCTTCCCCTACAACTGAAAGCTCATCTTCCCCTAAAGCTGAAAGCTCATCTTCCCCTATAACTGAAAGCACTTTTTCCCCTACAACTGGAAGCTCATCTTCCCCTACAATGGGATCTAAGGATGGGGGACTGGCCATTCTGTAGTGTTGCCCTCCCAATGCAGTTTTTCACCAGCCACCAGCACAAAAAGTTAATAGCTGAAGACCATTCAGCTTCCTAAAGGAGATTTTTGTGCCTATTTCTAGGTGGCAGGCTCCTAAGCGTGGAGGGATTCTTCCCAACTGTCACCATGGAATCTTGGGAGAGAATCAGCAGCAATGTCTAAGGAACAGGCTTCTTACATCATTGTGGCCCACCCCAACCCCACTTCTGAACCTTCCATCAGCCACCACTACCTTTTAAAAACTTAAATATTGTTTATTTTTTTAACCTGTGTGATTTTTCTTTTTTAATATGACTAGGAGTTTTAATAACTCTTTTACCTTAAACCACAGGCCTTCCATTATGATATCTGGGTTAGGGAAAAGTACCGTATTTTTCGCTCTATAACACGCACCCGACCATAACACGCACGTAGTTTTTAGAGGAGGAAAATCCGTAGGCATGCCACCCATAGGCATTCCTTCCATAACACGCACAGACATTTCCCCTTACTTTCTAGGAGGAAAAAAGTGAGTGTTATGGTGCAAAAAATACGGTATGTTACAATCAGCATAACCAACCATTCAGAATGATCAGGCATGCTGATCAGCTGTCTGCCAGTAGCTTTGGTGATAAAAGAAGTTTGTCTAGCACTTATATCATCCACGTATATGGCACAACTCACAGAATCATAGATTGTAGAATTGAGAGTGACCCTGGGTTTTATCTAATCTGATCCCCTGTAAGGCAAGAATCTCAACAAAAGCATTCAGATGAAGGACATGTCCCTGCCCCAAGGCTCTTACCATTTAGAAACAGATAAAGCTGGCAAACAAAGGAAAGGAAGGGAAAGAGGGATGGGGTAAACATGGGGGAAATTACATTTCAGTTACATGTATTAAAGGCTTAGTTGCAATGGTGCATTAGGAGTAGGGGTCTGTCAAAAGCTTCGTGGAAAAGTGATTTTGCAAATGGTTATGTAGGAAGGGTTTTGGGAGGCAGTTCAAGTCACAAGCATGGAGGAGCTGGCCAAGCAAAAGAGACAGGGAAAGAGATGTGGGAGGATGTGCCAGCAGTGAGGCAAGAGGGTCAAAGCTACTGAGAGCTTTGAAGCTGAATCAGGGAGGACTCAAAAGCAACATAGGGCTGCAAGAAGGGTATTTCTGTGCTCAGAATAATTTTGCCAAGAGTGATGAATATAGGCAAGATTATCAAGTCCAGAGAGCAGAAGGCTGGATGGATCAGAGGTTTTTTGCTGAGGGACAACAGGGAGGAGAATGCAGGTAATGTTATAAAGCAGCTTTACTCATCCGCATGTCCTACAGATACTGCTGGACTTCCACCTTCAACCCCATTTTCCAACAAGTAACACGTGGAAGAAAAATTGTTACTATTTTTATCATTTATGACATGCTAGTGCCTATGCTTTTGTGTTTTTAAACGCAACTACAGGTGCATGCTTGTCTCAGTTACACAAAACTGGGAATATGAAATATTTGATAAACTCTCATTTAGTTTTAATACAACTTCAAAAAATAGGACATCCATTTTATATGTAGGAAAGAGGCTGAAATAGCCTCTAGTGAATGAATGGCTATGACTGAGCAGTAGCATGAGCTCAGTGCCTTGAGTCACAGACTTCTCCTTCAAGGCTAGAATGCTGTTCAGAATACAGACACTGAAATAGTCACTGCTTAATAGATTTATTGCCTTTGGCTGTAGCCCTATCTACCTCTTCTTGGCAGCAAGCCTCACTGACCTCCATGGAGCTTACTACTGAATAGATATACACAGAATTGGGCTGTAAGGAATAAACAATGGTGAGGGAGGGTATTACATGCAGCAAATTGCTCCAAGAGCTGCAATTTTGCATTTGATTCCATCATATACAAAGCAGGGAGCAGATATATCCTAAGGGCAACTATTAAAAAGCAACGCCAACTTGTCCTTAATTTGTGTCAGGAGTTCTAAGCTAGAAATGTGAAACCACAGTACCTTATTCCTATTTAACAGATTATCCTTGTCTTTCTAGTGACTAAAATAATTACATGCAAGGACAAAGTTGCAAGTCCTCTACGAAAAACATTTTTTTGTGGGACTATTTAGCAGACACCTTTTAAACTGGTGAAATATACATACAACATGAACAAACAGCTTAAAGGAGGCAGAGAACTATATCTGAACAACATGAAGTAAAAGCCAACAGTTTAGGCATCAAAACCAAGAAGTATCCTCTTGTGTCACTTTTGCTTTATGTTCCAGGTTTGGTTTCCCCCCCCCCCACCTCAATTCACATCTTCCAGACTTTTTAACCATTACCATAGTCTCACCTGTGTATTCTTTAGGGGATGATTTATCGCCATTCTTGAAGAATTTGATAGTAGGGTAGCCTCGAACACCAAACTGTTGGGCAAGCTCTGATTCTTCTGTTGCATCCACCTTGGCCAGCCGGATTTCTGAGTTGTCAGATTTCAATTTTGCTGCCGCTTTCACATACTCTGGGGCCAGAGCTTTACAGTGACCACACCAGGGTGCATCTGAAAAAGAGAAGTACTTAGTATCAAAGCAATTACTGTGCAACCCTCCAACACTGATACTTTCTATCAACAGGAATGCACCCACAACAAAACATTCCATGCAGATAGCATCCAAGTGACGGGTGGGGGTGAAAATTATGGCAAGGAGAGCTTCACTTTTGACTGCCCTGTAGTACTATAACCAGCACCTTTCCTATCACAAAATCCTAACTTGAAGTTTCCCCCTCTTCACCTATTACTTTACAAGCAGTCTCTGCAGTGGAAATGCAATGAGTAGAAAAGACAACGAGGAAGTCTGGAATATCTAGAAAAGCAAGAGACAGGCTCAGTCCTCAATACTGTTGCTTACTTGATGTAAATCTCTCCCCAGTGCATAGTTCAAAGTTTCTTGTCCTGCACTGCCGTCAGCAACAACCTGCAACTAGCACAGCACATCCAACTTTGGGAGTCTTCCAAGACTCCACTGAAGCCTCTTAACTTTACTGGCACGCCCCTTCCAACAGTACTCCCGGTACTATGGCAATGCCACCAACAGACATAACACGGCACAATCCTTTCCCCAATACTTGAGAGAGGTGCATTTCAAACGCACTTTGCACTCTTACAAAATCTTCAGCGGGCCCCTGTGCTCTCCTGCATGAGACACTACCAGTGTTTCATAGCCAACTCGTAAGCATCTATCTATACCCCTATTTTCAAGGCTGAAAATATATAGCAACAGTAGCACCGGCCTATTCCATGCATCCGGGACACGCCAACAGCAAAAGACGAGCAAACGCCTACAGGCCCCTCTTTGGGCTGGTAAAAGACATTACCGCAGCCGGCGCACGCCAGCTCTCGCAAGTCCCCTTCTCACGTGAACTGTGTAACGTCTGAATAGGCAGGGGTTGCTTCCCTAATGGCGGGGGGGGACGACGACCCGCTAACGTGAAAAAGCCTGTTCCCCATCCCTCCCCTAAACCGAACAGGGGGACCCCCAACCTCAGTTCCCCCTCCCACCCGGCCGGCCTTCCCTCTCCACCCTCATCCGCTCTCCCCCCCCCCCGGCGCCCCTCCACTCACAGAACTCCACCAGGATGTTCGGGTGCTGCTCCAACGCCCGCTCGAAGTTGGCCGCCTTGAGCACCAGGACGCCCTCGTCCTCCTCGATATCCGCGTCGCCGGCCAGGCAGGCCCGTCCCAGGAAGAGCAGGCAGAGGAGCGGAGACCAGAACAGAGCGGTCTTCATGGCGGCGCTGACAATGACGGCAGGATCCCAGGCGAACAGACCGGACCACGAAGAGGCGCCGCAAAAGAGAACACTCCGCGCCCGCCTCCCGCTTTATAAACCCGCCCTCTCCCCGCTGCGTCTATCGCCCATTGGCTGCTTCCGCCCTCCTACGCTTCAGCTCCCATTGAACTGGCGTGGAGCCTAAGGCCGCCCTCCGGTCCTGGATTGGTCATCTTCAAAGGTCGCGTCGCCTTTCCTTTCCCACTTCCGAACAGCCGCGAGAGTTTCCTTTGCTCCGCGGGCTTTGATTGGCCGTACCGACCTCTTCGGTGAGTGCGATTGGATAACGCGGCCGCTCTTAGAAACTCGGACCAGCCGTTTCTGATTGGTTGACCTCAACGAAACTCCCTCCCCTCCCCGCCTACTTTCTCCTCTCTTCTTTGGAACGTGGCATTCGAGAGATACGCCCGCCTCGCGCTGCGCATGCGTGTTTGAGTGTGGCATGGCGACCTCGTTCGTGTTTGATTCTGACTGGCCGCATTTAATGAGCGACCCGGAATTGAAAGCTAGCAAGGAACCAAGTGTTTCCGGGACTGTACGAAAGGGGGGGAGGCTTTTGCATAAGAATTGCTTAGAAGTGGGCGGGGGAGCGGGGAACTCAAGCGAGCAAGTTTATTACGATGGGAAGTTCTGAAGTGTGTACTTCTGCATTGCATTTGTATATGCTTTACTGTCGGGAATTTTTTCTAAGAATAAGCGCATATAATATTTTTGTATTACCATTTTTATTATATATTTTTACGTATAACCCTAGCATGTTTACTCAGAAGTACTATAGAACTCTCTTGAGGCTTAGGCTGCAGTCCTAACCCCCATTTACATGGGATCAGGCCCCACTGAATTCAGTAGGACTTGCTTTTGAGTAGACGTGGTTAGGGCTGCGGTGCTGGACTGAAAAGGAAGAGTTTTATTCTCTGCCTTCCTCTCCTGCTTTTTGACTTCACCTTTTTACTGCTGCAAGGAATAGTGTAGCTATATTACCTGGACAACTACCCCCCCCCCCAGCAATGAGGAGGAGTTTGCTCAAATAGAATATGTTGATAAATAAAATACAAACATTTTGTGGTTATTTATATGGGAAATACATACCAGTGTCTGGATCATTTGCACTCCCATGTTGTCTGTGTTTCCTCTTCTGTTCCCTGGTTTATAATATAATATGGTAATTATAATAATGTAATGCATTTTATATGTCAATGTTTGAAAGGGCAGGGCAGCAAAGTGGCAGAACCAAGCCAAATAATTTCTGAAAAAACATTCCATCCTTTATACATTAGCATTTCCACTGCCATTCCAAAGACCTGTGCCACAATTGACCACAAATGGAGCTCTGGGAGAGTGGTCTGCTGCAGGATGTATGTCATATTGTTTATGCCTAACAGCGTAAGAGTTGAGACAGCCAAATTTGCCATTATGTTTAGATTGAGAGTCAAGCTTCAGATCTTTACTAACTTAACTGGAAGAAAGTCCCATTGAAATCTATGTGGCTTATGTCTGAGCTGACCTGCATTGTAAACTAAGACTGCAATCTTAACCTCACTCACCCAGGAGTTAGCCCCATTTAATTCAGTAAGGCTTCTGAGTAGGCACTGTGAATAAAATTATTGGGAGACAGCCAACATTAGTTATGCTCAGAGTAGATCCACTGAAATCAATGGACTTAAGTAACCTGATTTAGTGGGTCTGTTCTGAGTATGATATAATTGGATTTTACACAATGGCAGTGCAGTCCTATCTGTGTTTCTACATAAGTAATCTGGCTATATTCAATGGGATTTATTTCCAAGAAATAATTGCATTTAGAATTTCAAATTGCTTTTCTATTTTCAATTTGCTCTGCTTAGGTTTTTTATGCTAAACACAACTCACATTTTATAGCATCCTGTGTTTTTAAGGTGCTTAAGAAATAATAGCTGTTAAGTGGACAGCTGAGCTCTTGGGTCAATTAACATTTTTTACCATTTTTAATGTTGCTGGAGGAGACTCTTGAGAGTCCCATGGACTACAAGAAGATCAAACCTATCCTTTCTTAAGGAAATCAGCCATGGGTGCTCACTGGAAGGACAGATCCTGAAGCTGAGGCTCCAATACTTTGGCCACCTGATGAGAAGAGAAGACTCCCTGGAAAAGACCCTGATGTTGGGAAACATGGAGGGGACAAGGAGAAGGGGACAACAGAGGACAAGATGGATGGACAGTGTTCTCGAAGCTACTAACATGAGTTTGACCAAACTGCGGGAGGCAGTGGAAGACAGGAGCGCCTGGCGTGCTCTGGTCCATGGGGTCACGAAGAGTCGGACACGACTAAACGACTAAACAACAACAACAAACCAATCATTTCCTTTGGTCTTAGATGAATCAGGTAAAATATGACAAAATTCCAAATCATGTAATTTTACACTAGCCACCTGCTGATAACAAACTTTCAAAAAACTTTTCCAAGTACTTAAAGTAGGTCAATTATTTTTCAAATTCCCCCCATGTGCATTTTGGTATGATACAAAGAGATGCCTATCATACAGAACTAGCGAATGGGTGTTTTCATTGTATAAATTTGCATGTCCAGGAACCTGAAGGACAATTGCATCAATGGATCATCCGTGTAGTTGACTCATCTTGCCTGCTCACAATTGCCATCAACTTCAGTGGCATTGTTTGGCTTTGTATATGACTGCTGAAATAGTTGTGAGCTGTATAACTTCAGCAAAGTTTAAAGGGATGTTTCTGCTGCTGTGCAACATGGCCAAACATTTTTGATATTCAAAATATTTAGGCTTGGCCAAACCCAATGTAAGCAGTCCTTTACATTGAGCTTCTAGACTAGTTTGGTTTTTAGACATTATTTTCTTTCTTTCTTTCAGTCTTGGTGTGTGTCTCTAGTGAGTGGGAAATTCCACATTGCTTCAGCCCCTGGAAGTCAGTATGCACACAGTAAGAATCTAGTAGTTTAGCCAGTTTAGGTAGAAATCCAAAGCTGGAGCATCTGTTTTGTGTACCTTACCTTTCTGCAAGTCGTAGGATTGCTACCTGGCATTCTGTGTGGAATGGATGGACTCAGGGGACACAAACACTGAGCTTCTACAAGTATAATAGCATTCCAACAGCACAGGATTGAACAAGTTAGCAGCAGCAGTATTCAACAGAGCATTATAAATAATTTGGGCACACCCAGGGAGAGTATTTCAGCAGGAGCTTCTAGATCCTTTGCCACCAGGAGTAAGCAACTCTACAAGTGGCAAAGTAAATACATATAAGTCTGGAAAGATCCCAAAGCTGGAAGGCTCTCAAATTTCTTCTAGCTTAAACAGTTTTCATGTTAAAATATTCCTAGTAGGAATAACAAATACAAATAGACTACATGCAAGTATATCAATGAATAGAGAAACCTCATGCTAACTTTGGTTAAAAGATCCTAGTTTTGAAAATAATTGTACACACACCCTGTACACATAGCTGTCAACTTTTCCCTTTTCTTGTGAGAAATCCTATTCGGAATAAAGGAAATTCCCTTAAAAAAGGGAAATGTTGACAGCTATGCCTGTACCTTAACTTCTTTTAAAATGTTACACTTGCTATGGATCGCCAGGGCAGAGTACAAGGAAGGTCTGCTTTGAACTGCACACTAAACTCTTCCAAGGCTGTGTTGCATTTCCATCATGATGTTGTTAACCCACTCAAATGTGGGTGTGTTTCTCTCAGCCAAGCTACTCTAGTTGTGCAAACAGATCTCTCTTTCTTCATCAGGGTGTGTATGCATGGGGCAGAGAGGAGAGACAGCCTTGTTAGACTTAGTACTGCTGGGACACGTCATCAGAGATATCCAGCTTTGCAAGATGCCCTCCCTGTAAACGTCAGCCAAAGGCAATTCAGCTCAAAGTCCTACCTTTATTTCTGTCTGATCTATTCATAGGACGGTGGGCCAGCCTGAGCAAGCAGACACCAGTGGGTGGGTAAATCAGTACTGTAGAGCTAAAACGTGAGGTAGCTCCAGGCTGGAAGTAATAAAGGAATGAGAAAAGTTGTTATTTCAACCTTAGGAAGCCAGTGCAGTATGTAATACAAAAGGGACTCATTTCTGATAAAACACAGGAGAGGTAGGGAGCTTGTATCATCACAACTGAGAATTTAGAGCAGGCAGGCATAACTGAAGCTGGGGCTTAGAAACCTCCTGTTTTTTCTTCAAAACTATGGAGACTGACAAACACCTACCATTATGTAATTCATGGATATTTTTGGCTTAGTGGGTGGAGAAAGCACAATCTAGAGCTTGAGTCATCTTTGGCTTGTCTGTCAGGGGTCTGCTCAGAGATAAACCCCTACAACAAGTTCAGTGAATCTCCCTTTCAAGTAGGTATACTTAGAGTCGCGCTATTAAGAAAGCCACGGTGCACATTATGGACCTTCTTGCATTTTACTGCCTTCCCTCTAATTGTAGTACTCAATCCAAATGTAAGGTAAATCATTCCCTGCATAAAATTATGTAATAATTACTCTTCCTTCATGCAGGCAAATCTGCAGTTAAGCAAATATTTATGCAGAAGGTGCATTCCCTTTCCAGAAGAGCAGTTCATCACTATCCTCCCCCCCCCCTGCCCACCATTTGTTTCCTGATTGTGAAAATCTAAACGAGTTCCCTAGGTGGTGGCTTCCTCCTTTCTGGGTGGACGTGTCCCAGCCTGTTAGGTTAGAACCCCAGAGCCAGGGAACAAGGCCACCATTTAGGAAGCTTGAGCTGGCTTGCTGCAATTGGTTGACTTGTACTGCCCCTTTACCCTGGGCTGAGAGCTGTGGCAGAAGGAGATAGGGCTTTTACTCCAGTCTTGCTCTGTTGTTATCTTGCTCTTCCTAGGAGTAAAGTAGATTCTATTGGCTGGGGATAGATAAGGTTTGCTTATCAATCTAGCTGGAGGAACAGATGTTACTCACCTGCGCCAATGTCCAGCGGAACCTAGAATGGGTTTTTCCCTTGGCTGGATATCTTAGCTTGCTGTCTGCAAGCAAGCCAGTGCTTTGCCCTTCAGCCTTTATTCCAGCCAGCCTGGCTTGCTTTCTTGAGCTTTCCCACTGCATTTTGTGTAGGCACAGCTGCTGTGGTGCTCCTTCTTTTCTGACAGAGATGAAGTGTCTTCAGTCATGGCAGGAAAATATGTTGTAAATAGATCTCTATCTCTCTGGCTCTGTTTTTTCTTCTTCATTTTTTTAACAGCTATTTATTCTGCTGTGGATTTATTTTTATGTTGTTTGTTCTGTTTTGATCAGGTTTGTTTTGATTATTGCTGTTATCTGAGCTGGGGGCGCCTTTCAGGGTGGATGAACAAGACAAACGTGTTGGGCTGGATTCTAGTAGGAGCCAGCAGAGTTACTGCAACCCCATATCAGCTCGGGGAGGGGGGGTCAGGAGAACCCCCCCACACACACACCAGAAAAGCACACAGTGTGGTGCAGGGAGATCTTTCCATGTGGCAAGCGGAAATGCTTGTGCTGATGGAACTATCATAATAGTGTGACGTTGAGTTCAAAAGCACTAAGGAAATCCAACCCCGGTAACTGTATTCATTACTCTACTGTGGACTGGTGAACTTGCTGAATTCCTGTCTATTAAAGGCAAAGTAACCGTGTCATGAAATGAGGATCCAGCAAGCGTGTGACATACGAAAACAGGAACTATTTGCCAAACTGGATCAAGGCCAGCAGTCGGTGTGAAGAAGGGTGTCTATGCATGATAAACATAATAAAGGCTTTAAAATATTGTAAGTGCTTTTCAGGGAAGACACTCCTGTGTGGAAAATGTTTCTAGTGGAATCCTGCAAGAACGAGAGCTCAGTTCCTAAATTAGGAGAACAGTGACAGGAGATGTTAGCGACTGACCTAGAAACTACCGTATTGATTTCATTTTTGCCTGACATGTCAAAACTCAACAGCTGAAGTTTTTCCCATCACTTCACCTCCATGCCAATATTCTTCTTTTATGTGCTGAATTTCTCTGCATCAGGCCTGCTGTTAAAGGCACAGGAGCTGAGCTATCTCTGACCGGAGTCGGGAACCCTAGACTCAGGAGCCAAATGCGGCCCTCGTGGACTCTCTACTTGGCTGTCGGGAGCAAGCAGTGGTAAATCACACTGTGATCGTTGGAGTCAACTCTTTATTAGCAAAAACATGATCAGCACAGGAGTGCCAGGCTTAATGAGCTCAGTAACCCATCTCTGGTAGGTCTTGCCCTCATGAAGCAGTTGCTGAGACTGAAGCTCCCTGCCTCCTCACATCTACCTAAGTCCCTTTCTCCAGGGTTTTCTCCAAGCAATCGGAGACTGCATCTGCACCTCACCGGTCTCTCCTCTGCCCTTTTCATGCCTCTTCTGATTCTGGGAGACCAAGGAGGAGAGGAGCTGGTCGCAGCAGGAAAGGAAGTCACCCATGCCTTTAGATCAGCCTGACTCATCTCTGCTTCTTGACCTCTCTCCTCCCACCCTCCTGCTTCAGCTTCTGCCTCTGATTCTGAACTTCTCTCCGCCACAGACTCTTCCAGCTCACTAAGCCCTGTTGCCCCTTCAGCTTCTGACACCTCCTCCTCCCAGTCTTCTCCCTCTGACCACCATCCATTCTCGGGCTCTGAGCTGCTTGTCCCTTGGGGGTTCCGCCGCTGGTTCCTCCCACCATTCCTCAGTGTCCTGCCAGTCCATGACATCAACCTGCAGAACTCTCTCCAGGCCACAATCTCTCTTCCCCCTAGTCAAAATCCTTCACTGGACCCAGGTGTTTTTGCCTAGCTGGAACATGCCCCTTAAATGAACTCTTGCTTGTCTGGATAGAGGGGTGTATGAGTGTGTGTAGAAACTAAAAGTACAAAAAGAAAATTTTATATTCATCACCCACTTTTGCCTTGCTCTGCCCACCACTGGCATGCGGCCCCCAGAAGCTTGCTTTTAAGGGAATGTGGCCCTCAGACTGAAAAGCACTCCCCGCTCCTGAATTAAGAGATGTTTGGATAACTGTATTTCAGGCAACTGTCAAGGATTGGCTGAGGGAGCCGGCGTACAGCTTCCAGGTCATGTGGCCAGCATGACTAAGCCGCTTCTGGTGAACCAGAGCAGCGTACAGAAACGCCATTTACCTTTCCGCCGGAGTGGTACCTATTTATCTACTTGTACTTTGTGCTTTCGAACTGCTAGGTTGGCAGGAGCAGGGACTGAGCAACAGGAGCTCACCCCGTCACAGGGATTCGAACCGCCAACCTTCTGATCAGCAAGCCCTAGGCTCTGTGGTTTAACCCACAGCGCCACCCGCGTCCCTCCTATACAGTACATCTACTCAAAAGTCAGCCTCATTGAGTTCTGTGGGACTGAACGGCCAGTAAAGTGTTTTAGGATGAGCAAAGTGCCAATGATGCAGCCAGCATTACATTCCTCTGATTCTTCTGCCATCTCTTGGTTAGCACCAGGAATTGTGTGGATTCAGTTAACAATGGGAATACTACACAGGAACACAAATAAACCAGTGCTACAGCTATTGAAGGAAAGTGTCTCAGCTGCAAGGCAGCTCCTTCATGTGCTGTGCATTTTATAGCCCAATCCTAACAATATTTACAATATTTTTACAATAAATATAAAATATATTTACAAGATATTTACAATATTTACTATATACAATATTTACATTGAATTTACTAAATTCAATGGGGCTCATTCCCTGGGGAGTGTGTTTTGGATTGCAGCCCTTGATTCACATCCATTGTGTATTTCTTTTGCATCACCTTCTCCAACTCACGCTTTAGTCATCAAATACAAATATTCTGCCACCCTTTCTCTGTGTGCAAGCATTAGGCTGGTCATGGTAACCAGGCTGTACTTTGGAATGGCTGGGCAAGGTTCACTTCTCATGTCCACTTCGAGCAGTCATTAATATTTACTTCAATTCTCACAGGCTGAGCTATCATACATATGCAATACTATAATGATACAAGTCAGAATGATGGGGAAGGGGAAGAAAAGCAAGCAAGCAAGCAAGCAAGCAAACAAACAAACAGGGCAAGCAAAAATGCAAAGAAATAATTGGCTCTGCCGGTACATAACATATTGCAGCGTACAATTTTGAGGATTTCTGTTCCAACGCATTTTCATTTGCTCGCCAAGTTGACAACAGAAAAATGTACCCCTTTGAGGACTGGTATCACTTTCAGCATCAGAAGACACCCCCAAACTGCAGATGGTTCTGGGGTTGGTGATCCTGTAGCAGATGAGCATTAAAGCTGCTGCAAATTGGCACTTGCATAGAGTAATTGGTACCAACAAAGCACAGCAACATTGCTGATGATTGACTTCCAAAATACTATTCTGCCTTTCTTCAACTGCATGGCAAAATTCCAAGATGCCTGCTGTCCTTGTCAGCTAGTGCCTCTTTTCTGATATTCCCCCCGGTGAATTATTGCCTCTCCTTTATATAGGGATGTTTCTAACATTTTTGTTAGTATGTTATTAGAGTTGCTATTCTTCAGATCTCAGCTCCCTCCCCTGTGTTTCTCCCTGAGGTACATCACTCCTACTGCACACATACATACATCTAAATGTATTCATTTGGACACAAAATGTTTGTGCAAGCATTCCAGACTGCTGTCTGTGGACCACCAATGACCTTTGAGCTTTGTTCAGGTCTGTGGCAAATCTGTGGATTTGTGGCTGAATATGGGAGCTGTTTTTTTGTATTTTATTGCTTCCCCTAACTCACTAAGGATTTAAGTCCCAACGACCACCCTTGCCTTCATCTACTGCAGCTGCAATGAAACATGTGTCTCCCGTATCAGTCTCTACAGCCACAGTAGGCGCTGTAACTCTCCAATGGTTTGACTTTACCCCCAAAGGCTCACTCCTCCATTGTCTCCCAAGACAGATGCAAACTATAGTTTTACTGCTTCTTTTGTTTTTTCTACTGAAACTTGTGTTGCAGTTTGAATTATATTAAATTAAAGTTGCTATAACAGGCATTAAAAATAAATAATTAAATAATAATAATAATAATAATAATAATTTATTATTTATGCGCCACCCATCTGACTGGATTTCTCCAGCCACTCTGGGTGGCTTCCAAAAGAATTATAATAATATAATAAGAATAATAATAAAAAAACGATAAGACATCAGGCTTTAAAAGCTTTCCTGAACAGGGCTGCCTTCAGTGTCTTCCAAAAGTCAGATACAGTAGTTGTTTATTTCCTTGACATCTGATGGGAAGGCGTTCTACAGTGCGGGCACCACTACTGAGAAGGTCCTCTGCCTGGTTCCCTGTAACCTCACTTCTCGCAGTGGTCTACCAAGAACTTTGGATATTTTCAAGTAGTCCTTGTGGGGACGAAATTCAGTTGGGGGACCACTCTGCTAGTGCACAATTTCCTCCTCTCCACCAAACCATAACTACCTATCCAGTTAGTAAATCCCTTATCCCTTATCTCGTCTCTTATTGATAAACCCACTTAGAATTGCCTTTGGCTTGCTTTGCTTCAACTTTGAAAGCCACGAACACTTTAGCCCAGGCATCACTAACGGTTTTGGGACTGTGGGCACATCAGCAAAGTAGATAAACTGTTGTGGGCAACATGCATGCACCGCAACTGTGCATGCACCCTCACTCTAGCTCCCCAACCCTGCACCCATAAACTAGGCTTGGAAAAACGTGCTTTTGCTTCTTCTCTTTCAAGACGTGTGTGTGTGTGTGTGTGTGTGTGTGTGTGTGTGTGTGTGTGTGTGTTGGGGGCGGGGAGAGTGTCTTCCTAGAGTGTGCAGCTGCAACTTGCAACAGTTAAGCAAGAAAAAGCCTGCTGCTGCCATCAATAGCAGGCTTTTTTCATGCCTAACTGCTCTCCCTTTCTCTCTCTCTCTGAGAAAGAGAGCAAAAGAGCAAGAGATGACCCTTCTCTACTCAATTGTAGCTCCTTACAGTATTCGAAGTCTAATTGAACCAAGAGGGGCATTTTCAGCAAGGAAGGAGTCACAGCTGGGGAGGTAAGCCTTAATCCTCCCCTTCACAGCTGTGACTCCACCAAATCATAGAATCGTAGAATTGGAAGGGATCCCGAGGGTCATCTAGTCCGCTCCACTGTCTTTAAACCTCTGCTTATAAACCTCCAAGGAAGGAGAGCCCACCACCTCCCAAGGGAATCTGTTCCACTGTTGAACAGTGTAAGTTCTTGCAGATGTTAAGCCAGAATCTCCTTTCTTGCAACTTGAAGCCATTGGTCCTATCCTCCATGTGGCAGCCCATGAGTAGGCAAACTAAGGCCCGGGGGCCGGATCTGGCCCAATCGCCTTCTAAATCGAGCCCGCGGATGGTCCGCAAATCAGCGTGTTTTTACATGAGTAGAATGTGTGCTTTTATTTAAAATGCATCTCTGGGTTATTTGTGGGGCATAGGAATTCGTTTATTTTTATTTTCAAAATATAGTCCGGCCCCCACAAGGTCTGAGGGACAGTGGACCGGCCCCCTGCTGAAAAAGTTTGCTGACCCCTGCTTTAGACAGTTGAAGAAGGCTATCATATCTCTTTTCCAGGCTAAACAACTTATTGTAGCCAACAGAAGGCTTGTAGTCAACAGAAGGCTTCAAAGGAACCTAATTATGGTGTGGGAAATGATCACAGCCAGGAAAGGAAGAATTAACATCCCCCCTTTAAAAAAAAAATACCACAACCCTGTCCCGCCATTCCTCAAAACCTAATTTTGAGGAAGAACAAGGAGGATGGGGTCCTGGGAGTGGATAGGGGCCCACAGGCACTATGTTGACAACCCTGCTTTCGCTTTCACTCATTGCGAAGGTGCTCACACCCAGGGAGCTTCTGCATTTTCTGTGTCTGCCTTCCTGCATTCCCATGGGCTCCTGAAGGCAGACTTGTTTAGATAAACACTTCCCTGGTATTCTGAGTTGAACCTGCTGTTTAATTGTTGTTTAAACTGTTTCACTGTTTTAATGGGTTTGTTTATTACACATTTTAATTATGGATGTTTCAATGTTGTGATGAAGCTGTTTTACTATGTATTTTTAATAATAGCTAGCTGCATTTTTATGATCAGTTTTATACTTGCTCGGTTTTATACTTGCTTTTGGATTTTTTTTACCTGTTTCTGCACTGCCTTTGTATTTCTTCTGGAAATAAAAGGAGGCATATACCGGTAAATTATATTGCTATTGTTGTGGTAGCAGTGGTTTACCTCAACCAAGCCCACTTCTTCAAGGTCTTTGTATTAATCAACAAAGCCCCATGCAACTGGATATCTGAGAGAATGAGGTTTGAGGTAACACAGCACAAACCCTGTTCCTCTTTCAGGAAAGAATTTAGCTGTTAACGGGTTTGCTTGATCAATAACTGACTTTTGTTGAGGGCAGGAAACCAAGCAGAAAGAAAGCCCACAGGAAACGGGTAACAGTTCAGTTAGGTTGCCTACCACTGCAAAACTTAATGTAATGCCAGATGAAATGCTGTGCTGTTGTTTTTTTTAAAAAGTACCTTAAGCACTTTGGGACATGTTCACTGAATGCTGCTGGAATACCCCAAAGGATATTTTCCAATCAGAAGCATCCCAGACCTTGAGATTTCAGGGACCAAACCTGAGACATAGTGGCAGCCCCTGGTGATGTCACAGGGGCAGATCCTGGAGACTGAGGTTAATTGGGAGAGTGGAGCAGAGGAGGGCAGAACCCACTGCCCACTAAATGTCTGTGCTATAATTTGCAGCCAGCTCCTGCCACTCACAAGCTAAAGCTTGCAAGCTGCATATGCAGTCTTTTAATTTTTTTATCTTTTAAAAATGTTAATAAGGGCACTGTCACCCACCTGGAGATTCAGGTCCTTCACTCACTACCTGGAGGTGAACTTGGAGACATCAAGTCGGACCTCGAGGTCCGGCAACCATACCTTCAACACGGGTGGCAGAATACCTTGGGCCAGACCTGACTTCACCTGCTTATATATAACTGCCTTGGTTCAGCTTGGAGGCATAAATGTGCAAGAACAGGCTTACATGTGGCTCTCTGTAACTGGATGATTATGAGACGACTCCCATGTGGCAAACCATCTCCTCACATCCTGATCCTCACTTGCACTGTCCTTTGTTGTGAGCAAGATCCAGTCAGAAGAATTGTCAACAGCACCAATTAATTAGGAAGAATGAGAAGCCGGTTTCAATCCCTTCATCCCCCAAACAGATAATTGATCCTATCTCTACTTACTTGAATAGACTCAGGGCTTTGTTTTTTGTGTGACAGTACTCACTGGTATAGAGTATTGGCACTTATTTTTTTGCTGCCCATGGCAGCCATTTTGTGCTGCCGCCCACAGTACTTTTAGCTTACCAGCATTCATTCCCCCCACCAAAAGCACTCCAAAGACTACTTGACTTGGATTATCTCACACATGAGTCTGGATTGGGGCTAAAATATACTGTAATGATTTTACATTTATATTCTGAATTGCCTTAGGTGACCGGATAATCTGGAAAGGCTATCAGTTTAAAAATAATAAGTTGCCATATGCTAGCCTTGGCAAAGAGAAGGTGATGTGATGACAAGAGTGATGTTGTTCCAGCAAACAACTTACGGAAGGCTAAAAATGGGATGCTAAAACTGGACACCCTGATATCTAAACTACTCATTAATATGTATCCTCCTGATGTTGTTCAACTTGCATCAGCTGCAGTCAGCATGGCCAATGGTCAGGGATAATGGGAGTTATAGCACAGCAACCTCTGGAGGATCCCCACATTTGCTAACCTAATAACAAGAGCATTGTAAATGGCAGTGAGATACAACTTGTTATATTCTGGTTTTCTTCTGCCATACATGATACACTAGAGATCTCTGAATGCACGCTTGGCCTAGGAATATATTCTGCATATTATAGCACTCAAAGGCTTGCAACAGATTATGCTAAACACTGTGTTTTATTTCCTGGCAGAGCAATAATTGAGAGGGCAACAAAAGGATACTGTTAGCCAAAGATTTTTCCCCCTTTATCTCAGCAGTTAATCTGACATTTTTTTTATTGCTTGCGTTTGGGTTGTCCTGTCCATATACGCCACCAGAGAAAAGTACCTCCTGTTCCTAATTAGTGAATGCCAACCTAATGAGCGTTGCCAAGCATCAGAAAATTGTTTTATTTATTCATGCATTCGTCTATTGTATTTATGCCTGAGCATATAGCCCAGTTGGGCTCTCAGGGCAGCTTACAACAAAGACAGTTGTAAAACTAATCTAAGAGGCAGAATTTAAAATCAATCCTAAATCAATAGTTGAAATCCTATTTTGGATACAATAAAGAATAACTTTAGGTTTGGTATCAGGGATTTTTGCCAGATTAACCAGATATTTTTGAACTAGGCCATGTATCCACAGCAGTAACCAGAGGAGGGATGACCGCTGGGAGGAGTGCAAAAAGAAGAAACTCCATGTTACACCTGCATCAGCATAACCAGACACCTTCATCTGCCTCCTGCAACAAAATATGTCTCTCCCATATCAGTCTCTACAGCCACAGCAGGTGCTGTAACTCTCCAACCATTTGACTTCACCCATGAAGGTGCACTCTTCCATTGTCTCCTGTGACACACAGATGCCAACTCCCCATCTGCCTGCCATGATCCCATAACCTGATCCACCCTACTGTCTCCCCAGTTGTACTATACCAGGCTCATCCAACTCCCAAGAGACTCTACTCACATTATAAAAATACTGGCTGTGATCTGCCCCCATTGTTATCGACAGGCAAAGTTGTTGAGCTTTTTTAAGGGAGCCAAAGCATTTGGGGGGGGGGGATCTGTCGCAATCTACCACAGACATCCAGTGATCTACTGGTAAATTGTGATCTACCTGTTGGACATGCCTGGTTACTATACCAAAGCACACAAAGCTGCAGCCCTGGCCCAGCAAAAGTTACCAAGCTCCACTGCCTGAGCCCACTCTGTCTCTGCTCACTTACTTGCTCAAGTATTTCTTAAAAAACACAAACTTACGGTCCTGGCCCTTATTTACTAGCAGCTGTCACACTGCTAAAGAGTTTCAGCAGGAGTAGCTGTATCAGTCTGTCACAGCAAAGAAGACAAAGAGTCTTGTTGTGGCACCTTAAGGATTAAGTATAACACAAGCTTTTCCATGTATCTGATGAAGTAAGCACATAGAATCATAGAACCAGGGAGTTGGAAGCGACTCCAAGAGTCATCTAGTCCACCCCTCTGCAATGCAGGAATCTCAACGAAAGCGTCCATGACAAATGGCCAGACTATGAGACTTTATTCTGAGATAGCATTTGTTGTTAAATGACCACAGGACTTTGGGGGCATTCAGATTGGTGAGGGTGCTTGGGGTGCAATAGAAAACTTTCGTCTTCTTTGCTCTTTCCAACTAAAATTGATGATGACATCTTGTGTTGGCCCCTTAACCTTTGTCTGCTGGAATGCCAGGAAAAACCAATGGCCCAGTTCACACATAACGCTAAACCATGGTTTATTTAACAATCCATGGCGTAACCATGAGTTGTCCCACAGACAAACAAGCCATGGCTTGTCCTCCAAAGTTTGTTTTGTTTTCCAGCTGCTCTTGCTTTATGCCTGTGTGGCCTGGTGAGTGAAGTGGAATGGTAAAACAAAACATGGTTAAGGAAGGGTGCTGGGTTCACATATAAAGCCAAGCCACAGTGAAAACACACCAAGCTTTGTAAAGCAAAAACCAACCAACCAACCATGGCTTCAGGTTGTGGTTGGCTGATAGTAAACAAACCATAGTTAAGCTGCTGGGCAGGGTTCACATATTCTTTTGAACCATGGTTTAGTGTTGTGTGTGAACGAAACTATACAAGCCACATCAAACACAGCTACCTTCAGAGTAAACACTTGTTGAACCTAGGAACAACATTATGTAAAGCTGTAATGGCATTGCTCTGGCTCAAGTTTAGACCAGTAGCCCTGCTGAGTCACGGGATACTTGGGAGATTGACAATGTCTCATGTGTAGAGAAGGGGCTGTTATGGGACAGAACATTCACACACTCACATTCATACATATATTAATAGAGAGCTGTGACTCAAATGCATATGTGTGTGGAATTGCAGGCTGTTGTGTGCAGTCAACACCCCCTTGCATTTATCATTGATGAGTTTCTTCTGGCACAGTGTCCTCAGAATGGCAGGCACCTTCTGGAGATCATTATGACTTCCAACTGCTAGTCAGAAAGCAGCAGGTAGAAGATTTGGCCACAGAATCAGTTTCACCTGTGATGTAGTACTTCACCTGTGATGTAGAGACCAGGAAGCTCCGCATGGTAAAGAAGGCAAGCGACAGTAGCAATTTTATCCATGGGAGAGGTTTCGGGAAACTGATTCTGTGGCCAAATCTACTACCCGCTGCTTTCTGATTAGCAGTGGAAAGACATAATGATCTCCCAGAAGGTGCTTGCTACTCTGAGGACACCGTGCCAGAAGAAACTCATCACTGATAAACGCAAGGGGGTGTTGATTGCAAGCAACAGCCTGAAATTCCAGGCACATGTCTGCGTTTCTTTTTTGGAGTCCTAGCTCTGGCTTCCTTCCTCCCAAGAGCTCAGGATACCATACATGGTCCTGCCCCGCCCCCCTGCTACATGCAGAGCAAGTAACTCAAGACAGCCAAGCCACACATGATGTGAGTCTTATGATCAAGGAGTTATTCCCTTCCCCCAATTATTTTTCATCAAGGAATTAAACGTATACAGTGGTACCTCTAGATGCAAACGGGATCCGTTCCGGAGCCCCGTTCACATCTAAAAGCAAACGTAATCAGCGACAGCACGTCTGCGCACGTGTGCGTCGCTTTTCACCGCTTCTGCGCATGCGTGTGATGTCATTTTAAGCGTCTGTGCATGCGGAAGCAGCGAAATCCGGAAGTAACGCGCTCCGTTACTTCTGGGTTGCCATGGAGCGCAACTCGAACGCGCTCATCCCGAAGCACATTCACCCCGAGGTATGACTGTAAAAGCTTTCAGGGGAAAACCTTCAGTTTCACCAGAATCCCCCTCCCATTTCTGTGCTGCTCACCCAACAGTCACTCCCCTTCCCTTGCTGACCCTCTGTGCTGTAGCCCCCTCCCTCTTTTTCCCTTTGCATGCTAGTTGGCTAGGCACAACGTACCACAGCCACCTACCATTTTAGTATGCCCAGAGTCCTGGTCAAATTAACATCCTGAGTGGCTGGATCTCAACCGCATTGTGCTTTGCAGTGTGTCCAGGCAGCCACCCAACAAGCAAATTTTCATTTATTAAAAAAGGAAGTTTAAAAAAATCAGAGCAAGGCAGAAGGGAACAAGCAGATGGCTTTCATTTTGGGGAAAACTAGCCTCATATAACCAACATGCTTAAGTCTAATTAATGCATGGGGCGGGTTGGGACCATAGAGTAAGCTGCCCTCCCAAGCTTAGTTCGCTTTGGGAGGCACTAGATAATCAAGCCTATTGTTCACCCCGCTCCCCTCAGTCTACCAGAGAAAGTCAAGATGTGAAGAAGCTAAGCTGGTTGCTCCAGCTTACTTGCATGGCTATCACAAGCCGTTCTTCTGTTCCTATACCAATAATTTAGGAACTTTCACCACTTTGGAACTAAGCTACGTTTTACTGCCTATGCAACCTACCTGTCTGATGTATGGAAAAGCACATGAACCTGACCTTGGAGACTTTGTAAGTAAACCATTTTTAACTTACTAAATGTGTGGTCTTTTCCTATGCCGGGGGAAGAGGGGCCTATAGTGGAACTCCCTTGGAAATACATATTCTAAAGGTCTAACAGTTTATATTTCTACACTTTACTTTGCCTCATAATTTGTGAGTTTAAATCTCTGCTGGGGTTCTCTCACCAAAGTGTACTTGCCCCAAACTTAGATCTTGGCATCCAGGTGTTCTCCCTTTTTATATACCTATTCTTTCATTGCACCAACATTTATTACATATGCAAACAAGTTGGAACATGGATACACCCTACCTTCATCAAATTGCACATTACTGAAGGATGATCTGGGCTGAACATTTGGGGCTCCTTGTAGGAGCAAATTGGGGCTGCTGGATCAGGCATTGCAAAGCTCTGCTGTACTCCTGATTCTCTTCTCGTTGCAGTTGTTATTTTTGATCAAATAAAAATACGAATTTAACAAGTTTAAAAAGCAGGGGGAGAGATAGGAGATCCAGGGCCTGGTGCAAAAGACCAGAACTCGGGCCATACCTAAGAATGCCAGTGAGAGATAGTGACTGGTCCAGGGCCACATAGTTGAACGGCTCTGTGCTATGCTGCAAGTCAAGCACTGGAGAAATAACTGAATGTTGAATTTGAGAGAAACGCTGTTAACATAGAACGTCACCTGGTTTGCAAATGAGATGCCACTAATTGGCATCTAGCTTTGCAGGGCGAAATGAACCCTTAGGCTGTAAGCTAACCAGGCGTGCAAGATTCCCGTGTCACCATCGTGCAGTGCAAATAGATGCACTTCAGTCAGTTTTTCCTTCTCCTTTATTTAACGGTATTAGTACTCCTTTGAAAAAAAGGAGGGGGGAGTGAGGGGAAGCAGTTCCCTTCTACCTATATAAACAGCAGTTTCCATTGTGATGCAAATGCATATCCGTTGGAAAGTAGACCAAGAAGTTTCAAAAGTAAATGCCACAAGAGTCCTGAGCTAGTCTGCGCCTTGAAATCAATAGAGCAGCAGCTCCTTCACGTCATCGCGTTTCTTTGAAAAGAGGTAATTTGCCGCCGCTTGAATACCAACGCTGTTCTTCAGCGGCCTCTGGCGGCTACCTAGGAAACAACAGTGTTTATACAAAGACTGGCGTGACTTTTACTGTCCTGTTGTAAGAAGAACCAAAAGGACTGTGTTTGACGTAGGGCTTTTAAAGAGTAGCAACTGGCCTAGGATTTAGCATAAGTTTGATCTTCTCATCCACAACTACTACACACATACTAGAACACTGCTACAAACTTGGTTCATTAGCATCTGTGAACAAAATTCTTCTATGGAGAAGCACTGAATAACTAAATCGTGATGTAGTCCTTTGCTTCTCCTTTCAAGCATAAATATATGGTTATATGAGCTAAGTCCTTGCTGCTGCCCCGATACAGTCAAGGAGCACAAGCCTCAGGCTTTCCTACATTTAAAATGACTGTGTGATACTGAATGTTCATATATACACCTTGCCCCCGCTCACTGCAACATCAAAGAATTTCACATACAGCAAGATTGATCAAGGGGACAAGGCTGCTCCATGGAAAAGGGAATACGGTATATAGCAGAAAACCAATCGAAAATGATTAGATGACCAGGCTATCAAATCAGTCTGGGCACTTCTGTGACTGTTAGGAAGCTGAGGCTTGTTAGTCCAAGACACCACAACTTTTTGGTTGGTGTTGAAACACGCCAGAATACAAAGAACTTAAAAATACAAACATAAAAAAGAGTACAGATGATTCCATCATGAGACAAGGTAAAGAGAAAACATTCTATTTGGGAAAAGAATGTTCAGGTATGGAAAAGGAAAAAAGTAAAATAAGTTTTTAAAAGGCTCAGTTTGGAGCGAAGGTGACAAATGTTTGAGTGAAAACAAAAAATTGTTGTATTATTGTCATAATGGTGTCAAAATGGAACTGTATTTTGATGGAATGCGCCAGCTATGCGATTGTCCTGCCACATGTCAGAAACAGCCACTAAATGGCAGCAAAATCCTGCAGGTCAGTGTCACCCCAGTAACGCACAAATGATGGGTTAATTTTTCAGAAATGGTGATACATAAAACCTTTTGGAACAAACTATCCCAATAAAAAGTAGAAACATTCTTCCATCTTGGGATATAACCAAGTGGACAGCAACCAAGAAACAAACCACCAAGAGTTTACAAGTAATATAAGTGTTTTTGTTAACAAATGTTTACAAAAAAATAGCTTTGGATCTAGTGACACCTCTCATCCCATCATGAGGCCTATTTCCCTTATAGACATAGTGGCATTTCCACCACATGTGCCAGTAAGTCCTCTTTTGGATACTGCCATGCCCATAAAAGAGTGGTGATTGCTTGTGTTATGCAGGCCAGGCCAGACAGACTGGGATCAAAACAATACTGGTGGACCTCTTTCTGAGTTTTCTCGTAACACAAAAGGTCTGAAGGACACAAAATTGGCACCATTCGAGAAGATTCACTTTTTGTCTTTAAGAACTGACTCCAACCCATTTCAAATTTTCAAAGGGGGAAATCAGAGTCAAGAAATAAAGTATGCATTACTAAGACTAGGTCTCTGGCGTTACCCAGGGATGCCACAGCTTCAGGTCTTGAAAGCTTTTTATCTCCACTTCTTAAAACAGGTTGCCTATTTTCTCTTCCAAGAGAACTGCTGTGTGTTCTAAATCTAGAGAGTTCTCTCCTGCATTGTTTCTTTGTTCTTCCACCTGTCAATTGGATGATTCATCAAAGAACACTATGGACCTGTTTAATCAGCAAGAGTTGAGAGCAAATACACTATGTACATTACAGCATGGGAACAGAACTTGCACAGTGGGCTTGCTATCTGTAGGCGACTCTACCTGGCTGCTTCCACAGGATCGTGAAGTCAAGTACTGATCGAGGTTCCAGTAAACAGGGTCCCTGCTGGGCCAGACCAAGTGACCACCCATTGCACCATCTTGATTCCAAGAAATTGGTAATGTAGGAACCCATATTATACAATTAGGAAACTGACCCAACTAGCTCAGTATTTTCTACGCTGGTAGTATACCCAGCCAGATGGGTGGGGTATCAACATCATCATCTCTCCAGGATTTCAGATGGGAATCTTTCCCATGGCTACCTGGAGATTCCAGGGCTTTGAACCTGGCACTTTCTGCATGTGAAGGAGATGCTCTCCCACTAAACCACATTCATTCCCCTAATGCTAGACAAAGGAAGCTGTGTTATACAGAGTGGCCCATCTAGCTCATACAGATGGACATTCAGATGTCTCTGAGAAAACTGCAAGCAGGGAATGTTGGAAACCTGTTTTCCTCAGTGTGTCCAGCACCCGGCATTCATGGAAGACAAATGTCCACAGGCACCACAAGTCAGGTTCAAAGGCAGTAAAACAGCTGCTAGGAGGCAAAAAGCAGGGTAGTCCGCTCCATTAATGGCCTACTTGTAGACTTCTGCAGAGACAGCAACTTCTGGGTAAGGCTCAGTGGAGCTTCAGTCTGATCAAGAATTCATTTGTGAGCGCCCAATAATGGCAATGCCTCCAGCACCACCCTGACTTTTTAGTCCCCTTGTGTTGTACAGAGACAGCATTTGTGTTTACATATTCCAGCTTTCTCTTAAGGGGTGCTGCTGAGGATGCTTTGCCTGAACTGCCCCCTTCCCCCATCCATACACCAGCTCCAGGACTTGAAAACAGTCTCCACATAGCAGCCATGAAGTGAACAACAGGATCAGGCTACCTTCTTTAGGCTGAAAGGCTACATTCACTCGCAGTCCACCCTCCAGGTCCTGCATGCCAGCAGTGGCTATGGCCACCCCACATGCACAACACACAGCCACCCACCCATTGGATTTGAGAAGTTGGCCATGTGCATCATTACACGGTAGAAAAACTCAGCAGAGACCCCCTGTATGGCATGGAAAATCAGCAGCTTCTACACTAGCAGCAAAAGGGATGCGGGTGGCGCTGTGGGTTAAGCCACAGAGCCTAGGACTTGCCGATCAGAAGGTCGGCGGTTCGAATCCCTGCAACGGGGTGAGCTCCCATTGTTTAGTCCCTGCTCCTGCCAACCTAGCAGTTCGAAAGCACCTCAAAGTGCTAGTAGATAAATAGGTACCGCTCCGGCGGGAAGGTAAACGGCGTTTCCGTGCACTGCTCTGGTTTGCCAGAAGCGGCTTAGTCATGCTGGCCACATGACCCGGAAGCTGTACGCCGGCCAATAAAGCGATATGAGCTCCGCAACCCCAGAGTCGGTCACGACTGGACCTAATGGTCAGGGGTCCAGTAGGGGTCCTTACACTAGCAGCAGGTATTCCTGGCATCAGATGGTGATGGCATGAATGCTCACAGGTCAAGCTGCAAGGAGCTGTTCCAATCAGTCTCCTTGCAGATGGTTCTAACAGCGATCCTCAGTCTCAAAAAGTGTCAAGGGTGGGAATCAGAGAGAAATCCCTTTGGCATATAAGGTATTCATCTATGGATTGTTGGGAAAGAGTCCCAAGTGAAATGTAGATTCCCAAGACATTTCCCCTTCACACGTTTGAGAATGTGCTATCAATAAATGGTATCACTACAAAAGCTGAATTTCCTAAGCCACCACTTGGCAATTCTTCCCTGTTGAGTCAGGGACAGGATGCTAGCGGCCCTTAAATGTTGTTGAACTCCCTGCTCCCATCAGTCCAGCCAGCATTAAGCAAGGGTCAGGGACGGATGGGTGTTGTAGTCCAGCAACATCTGGAGGCCTTGGATGTTTGAGCCCCATTTCCCCCTACCACACACCCACTGCTCACAGCAAGCTTGGAAGAACTTCGACGAGGAGGCGAAAACCATGTCAGTTTCAAGATTTTATTTTACCGTCAGAAAAGGGGAAGCTGATGATTCCAAATCTGTTACTCCAGATCTTTAGATTTACAGACAAAAACGCATCAAATCAATTTAACCAAAAAAAAAAAAAAAACATTCCTGCAAGGGACGGAGTGGGGAAGAGGAGTCGGGGGCAGAGACGTAGCTATGAAAGAGAACCGCGCACACACACGCTTGGTCCCAGTTCTAACACAAGTTTGGGACTCGCAATAGCCCCGCTGAGTTGGGCTGCTGAGCTGGAACGTGCCCACCTGACAAAACAGAGAGCAGGCCCTGCAAGGCCTCCTCTTTCCACGCCAGTGGGGTTTCTACTGGGGGGGGGGGGCAGGGCTGTCCGGGCATCATGAAGGAGAAGCATCTAATCAAGGCAATAATAAATACTGACAGGCCAGGCACATGATTTCAAAGGCAGAACAGATACATAAGGCATTCACTGCTCTCGAATATTTGTCCATAGCAAGCTCTTTTGTTCGGATCAGGTGAGGAGCAGCTGAGCTGGGCCAATCCTTCTTCCAGCCCTGAAACCCAGGGACTGCCCTGGGACTGCGGGGCTTTGCAGCCAGTTTAGGTGTGACAGAACTAAGATGGAGATGACAGTGGCACTCGTAACTTCCACGCCCACCAACAGGCCCCACCTCCCTAGCTGGAAGCAAGCGCTTCTCTGGCCACAGGGAGCCTGTAAGGGGTAGCAGCTTAAGCCCTTGAGACATCAGCCTCAGCAGGGGGATGGTCTGGCCAGAAGATGCAAAATCAGGAGGAGGGAGGGGTATGTGTTGGGGGACAGGACAGGAGCACATATAAAAAGTGTAACAAGGTCGGGGGGGGGGCCCTCCCTGGAGGATGTATGTTACACACATTAAGGCATCATGGTTACAGGAAACCATCACAAATGGAAAGCCGACCCATGTCTCCGGAGGAGAAGGGGCAGGCCATGAACATGATTGAGCCTGGAAACAATTGGGGAGGGACGGGGGGGGGGCAGCAGGCAGTTCCCAGCTCTGAATGGAATCGATTCCTCAGCACCTTGCCCATCACCCAGAGACAGGAGTGCCTCCGAATCCTCTCCCCTGCAGGCAGGAATATTGCTTCCCCTTCAGCACCTGCCTGAAATGTATTCAAAGTGGGTCAGAAGCAGCAGACCTCGTAATCGGGAGGCCAGAGAAAGGAGAGGGAGCACTTCCACCTCTGCGCTTGGGCCAGACAGTGCAGGTTTGGTCAATTTCTTTCAGTGATTCTTGGGAGGAAATATGTGGGGCGCTGGGCCAAAAGGTCTTCCTGATGAGCTTAAGAATGGGGAAGGGGGAAGGGTATCCAATGCCAGCACTTTGGTACAGGGTGGGGGGGTTTTCTACTGTAGCCGCTGTCTGAGCAACTCTCAGGATTTGGCTAGGGAAGGGCTAATCCTTCCACTCCTTCTTGATGTTCAGGTTCCACTCCCAGGAAAGGTGGTCTGTCTTGTCGTCGTCTGTAAATTTGGATCGGATGTTGTAGCTGCCCCGAGCCAGCATGCCCTTGGGGGCTTCCTCCATGGGGGTCAGGAACTCGTAGTCCTCGGCACGTGGCCCGTAGCTCCCAACCATGTAGTCAGTCTTGTCAACTAGAAGGAGAAAAAACACAGACACAATATGTGAACCGGAATATCTGAAATACACCCATGACTCTCCAAAGAGTTTTTGTGGGGAGAGGGAAGAGCCAGCCTTCCAAAGCCACTGGAATCACTCGCTGCTGCCGCCTGCATGGTTGGCATTCAAGCGGAAGCAACACATCCTCTGTATCAGCTCAAACACCAAGTTCCAGTTTTATTGAGGTAATGTTTCAAACTAAAAGTTGACAGAACGCTTCTGAAAAACCATTGTGAAGCCCCCCCCCCTTTTTTTTTGCTCTGTAAAAAGCAAATGAAAGGTATGGGATCCACTGCACATGATCCCCCCCCCCACACTCCTTGACACTTACTTTTTACTCCTTTCCTGAATGTGTGCTGAATATACTTCAACCCCGAAACAATCTCTTTGTGCACCTAAATAGACAGAGAATTCCATCAGCCAACATGCACTTTTCTCTGACACACAAAATCCTAAAGGCCAGAGCAATGTGCTTAGCGAATCGAAGGCTGACCAATATGACAAAAGACCTCACCCGAAAAGAGATTTTTAGCTGGTATTCAACACCTTCCTTCAGCACAAAGCACTGCTTCTTGAAACTCTCCAGGTCACCTGAACAGCAAGGAGAAGGCAGGAATCAAAGACAGGCAAACTTTCCACTGAGAGTTTTAAAGCAAAGAGCAGCAGATTGATTTCTATGTACTATTAGCATATAAAGCCCTTAACAACTTGGGACCAGTTTACCTACGAGATCCCTTTCCTCCACATGTGTCCATTTGATTACTTAGGATTGGCACCACATAATACCCGTTCCTCATTTTTAAGAACTTGATTATTTAGTGTGGCAGCACCTGCCCTTTGGAACTCCCTGCCTATTGAGGTCAAGCAGTTGCCTTCACTGTACTCTTTCAGACAATCCAAAGGAACGTATACTAGGCCATTTTGCAGGCTATTCAGATGGCACTGCAGCACTCAGTAAAATGGCTGGGTTTGCATCGAGTCCTACTGTAGTCTAATATTTCCTTCTTTCCAAAAAGAAAGAAAAAGAGAATTGTGCATTCAGGTCCAGATTGGTTTTCCCTCTGGCAACCTGCTTATTCCAGCTGGCAGCTCTGCTACAACTCTGCAAACTGCACTCTCTCCTAGCCAAAGTCTAGCAGACCTTTCCCAGAATGCAAAGGTGCAGATGTGAAATGAGGCATGTGCCTTTGCTGGGAGACTGCTCTACCACTGGACCGGTAGGCTGTCTGAACAGCGAAATATAAATTTGGCTGCTCTGAAACTAAGACTTAGTCTATCTCATGGATCAATGCTGAGCCCTAAGATGACTTTAACACAAGCCTATTCTGTAATAGGCAAGACGAGCCTTAAACCACATCACAGCAGCAACTGTGCAGGGAAAACTCTCTTCAAATGGCTCTCAGATCTGGCAATGACCTCTTCTCTACAAAACTGGGTGCAAAGCAAATGCTATAGGGCGAAACTCTGTGTAGTAGTAGATGTTTGTATAGGGCTGGCTATCTGCAGTGAGAATGCAATGTACTGAGATTGAAAGATCCTATGGTGAGCCAGACTAGCCTACCTGTACAGGACTGATCATATATTCTGACCTAACCCACTCACCTGTGAGGTCCAACTCCAAGGGTCCAGGAGCAGTAGCGCAGACCAAAGTCAGTTTTGTTACCACCACGTTTGGAGTGCTGGGATCTGAAAGAGAAGTTGAGGCATAAATACCAGAGGGTAAGCAGACCAGCCCTTAAGTGTCTCATTTGATAGCTGCAGGCATGGGCTGCAGAGCAGAGAAGCAAAAAAGCATGGCAAGTATGGATCCACCAATGTACTGCGCAGCAGTCAACAAACCTGCAACCTGGTGAGCCTTTGGGTTGTATCCAATTCAATTCTCCCATTAAGGACCTCTGCCTGTGCAATTGGGCTTGTTCTCCCTCCTTTCTCCCCATGCACCTCCATTCTGGGTTTTCCACCACCACCACCACCACCACCACCTCTGCTGAGCAAATTTGGGGAGAGTGAAGGGTAGTATTATCGTGCAGGCCAAAGTCCTTGTGCTAACAGGTCAACTTCATTGGATACAACCCTTTGTGTCTTCACTTTAAGATAAGTTTACTTAATGTTCTCTTCACAATTGGACTGTACTGAAAGCCACAAGTGGATCCCAAAACTGAGATTAAGAGGAAAGCTTTGTGCCTTTAACTCTTCTGGTTCCCTGGTCCTCATAGTTTCTCACCCCCTACTCACCTACCAGTACTTATTCCCCATCATCTCAGGTGCTCCCAAAAAAGTAATTAGCAGTGTGTGTGTTAGAGAGAGAGACAGAGAGAGAGAGAGAGAGAGAGAGAGAGAGAGAGAGAGAGAGAAGAGAAGGCTTACACAAGTTTACTCCTGACTTAAGTTCTGCTTACAAACCTGTAGAGTTTATTCAAAGTCTAAAGTTCCAGTTTGCAGAGACAATTCCCCCCTCCAAGACCATGGATTTCAGGACTGGGCAACTCCCAAGCTTCTTTCCTCAGGACCTCAGCTCTTGGCTTAGACCAGATGGTTTCCACACCACATCCAAATGGAAGAGGGCCAAATACTTTTGGAGAAGCATGCATGTATGAGAAAGTGGGGCAGGTTTCAGAAGGCCTGCTTCCCTCACACAGTAGGCCCATGTACGTCCTCCAGGGACTCACCGACAGCGATGGCAACATTTCCCAACAGGGCCTCCTTGTACTTGCGTAAACTCTCATCATCCTTGTCCAGTTCCTGAATCTCCTGGATGCTCTTCTGGGCAGGGGGCTTGTAGTTGACAGAGTGCTCGTCCTCTTCATTTTCAGCTGCAATCTGGGCCAGCTGTTCGGGGGTAGGCTCTTGTTCAGCCATTTCTGCAACTATGACCTATGGGGGGGGGGGGGAGAGGAGAGAAGGAAGGGACACAAACAAGCACATTAGCTACGGCAACTTGGCTGGAAACGGCAATGTCTGCAAGGGGAAAACCCTTGCCAAAGCTCAAGGAAATTCCCCAGGTGCTGTAATCCTTTAACTTTCTGAGATTTTTGTCTTTGTGCACAGAATTCCTGAAGGAATTAAAGGAGCAGAGACTGAGGTTCCTAGCTGATATGCTCCCCTCCTCCTCCTCAAAAGAGGCACCACAGGATGTGAACCTTTGCACTTTGCCCCCTGCTGCTGAAGTTAAAGAGCTTCATTGCCAGATAGATGTTCTGTTCCACCTCACTCAGGAGCTGGAAGGAAGGGAATCAACCGAGTGACAAGCTTGCTGCTCCACCCTAGTCTTTATCACTGCATGCTAGCTCCATTAGCCAAATTCTGCCCCATATAAGCCAATGGCCCCCCAACTCACACAGCAGGCAGGCTAGGGTTGGCAGCACCTGCTGCCCGTCTGAAAGAGAAATGAAGCCAACGCTAAACAAAGCCAGCGAAGGTGGCTGCTGCTATTGGCTGGGGTGGGCAGGCAGAGGGAGCAGTCATGGAGTGAGGTGGGGTAAGCTTCCTCCAGGCTCTCTCAGGACAGCGAATAGGAAGCTATTACGGTAACCATGGTTAAAGGAGCCTGCTCTCATTATAAAACCCGGTTCAGACACTCCCAACTCCTCCGCAGGCTACAAAAAGCCCTTTGAAGTTGCAACTCATCCCAGGGGGCTCCCTGGAAAGGTTAGAAATGATCTGAGGTGGTGTTCTCAAGCAACAGGGTTTCAAAGGCCTTGGAATTTTCGTTTTGTGCTGTTGGCAACCAGCAAGCTCGGGCCGCTTGTCTTTTTTAAATAAAAAAAAAATGGTGGTTCAGGGGAAGTAGCTGTTCCGCTGCCACCAATTTTTTTCCTCTTGTGCCTCTCCTCTCCTCGGATTCACTTTGCATAAATATGCAGAGGTCAGAACAAGGGCTAAAATCACGCCAACAGCCACTACGCAGATGCTAAAAGGACCCAATGAGGGGAGAGTGGAGCGCACTTGAAACCTGGAACAAACTCCACACTAACCAAACTGATTAGTTGTGGATGGCCTGTTGCTTCCAAAGTACAATCTCATTTGAATAGCGTGAAGGGGGAGCAAGACCAGGCCCTGAGGAGCTGTGACAAACAATAAGTTGAAGTGAAGCCAGGTCTTTTGTCTCAAAGCATCACAAACGGGAAAAGAGCATCAGGATGCCAGATGAATCCTGCTAAACACTTTAAAAAAACCAAAAACTTTGGCACTTTATTATGAAATTTTATTGGGTAACAAGGCAGAAAACAATATACTCCCCCCCCCCCCAACCCAGTGAGCTTTCAAAGAAAGGTCTTCTCTGCTCATAAAAAGCTGCCTTATAATGCAGCGGACATTGGGCCTATCTAGTTCAGGGCAGCCTACACTGACTGGAAGCAGCTCTGCAGGGTTTTTAAGCCTGCGGTCTTCCCCAGCTCTGCTATGGAGATGAGTCAGGGACTTTTTGCATGTTCTCCACCACTGAGATATGGCTCTCGAGTCTAGCCCAGCCCCCGACTGTGCTCTGGGGTCTAAAGTTTGTGTACCTCCAAATTTCAGGACCAGACACCTGGCTGTAGGAACTGCCTCAACAGCAGCAGTATTTGCTACTTAGTCCTCTTTGAGTGAAGCACCCGATCTTGCCTGCACCTGCAGGATTTGGATGAAGCAGCAAATCTCAAACTGAACAAAAGTATGCCAAAGTCAATCAAAACTGTACAGTACAGTCGTACCTTGGATCCCAAACGCCTTGGTACTCGGACGTTTTGGCTACCGAACACTGCAAACCCGGAAATGAGTGTTCCGGTTTGCGAATGTTCATTGGAACCCAAACGTCTGGTGTGGCTTCCACTTGGCTGCAGGAGCTTCCTGCAGCCAAACAGAAGTCGCGCTTTGGTTTCCAAGATTTTGGAAGTCGAACGGACTTCCAGAACAGATTTTGTTCGACTTCCAAGGTACAACTGTATTTCAATTTTCAGGAAGCTTTCTCTGCCCTTGTATTTGATGGAGAACAAATGAAAACGGGGACAGAAATGTTTTGTCACTAATTATTCAATCAGGTAACAGACAGCAGTTCTGGAAGGGATTTGTTCATGTGGCTTACAATGTATTGAAGTTTTATGATGTCGTAATACGATGTCATAATTTTTCTAACCTTGGCAACAAGCAGTGTTAGAAACTAAAATATATAAGCTAGGTGCCATACGGCTCCTTAAACCAAGGTTACAGTTGCCAAAACGGAATGTCTAGTTGACATTTTTTGGGCAAGACGGCTCTAAAGTCTTATTTTTCAAACGACAGATGGACTGTGATTGATTATTAGTTAAACATCTGGCTAGTTCAGATTACATTCTTGAGCTAGGTTAGGAGCTTTGAGAACTTACAAGAAGAAAAGCTACTTTATTTAGAGACAGTCCAGATATATATTGGCGTATTCCTACCTCTTTTTCTTAATGGTGACGTGGACCATTCATAACATATGAACATTATTCACAACTGTGAGCAGGGTAAGTGAAGACAATCTACAACAAATTAACTATAATGTTGGTCACTGCTCCTGTTCACGTTATAGAGAAAACATTTCGGTTCCTGAAATTCATTCTGATTGTGCAGATAAAATATAACTAATAGAATTGTACAGGATGGGGTATTAGTATGTGAAAACAGTCAAGATCCAAGGATCCCCAGGCGTGCACCTCCAGATGGTGATGTCAAGCGCCATCCTGTCACTTAGGCATCTTCACTTGGTTGCAAGTGGCCGACAATCAGATGCAAAATGCACCTGGCAAATTTTGTACAATGGCCACAAGTCTCCTTGCTTATCCTGCTGAAACAGATATTAACACAGCTACCTCTCTAGAAAATGAAGCTTATGGGTTGTTGTTGTTTTTAACAATTAAGAGTAGAAATGCCAGGATTTCAATCAACTAACAAGGACTCAGCACAGCTGGAACAACTTTTTATTGGAAGGAAGAACTCCACAAAGATGGCTCAATGTGCAAAACTGTATCCTCTATCAACTGGGAAAGTACAACACATCACATAGGATGATCTGTGGCTTCCATCCGCAAGCATGCACAACTCTCAAAGGGGAAGGCAGACGTGGAAGGAACACTCCAAAGGGCAAACTGCATCCATCAGAAAACTCAACTATATTTGTAACATAGGCTACTTCTGCACCAGACATATAAAGTATGATTACACCACCTTAACATTTGGTCCTTCCTACAAAGGTCTCTGGGAACTACAGTTTGTTTAGGATGCTGAGAGCTGCTTTCTTCCTTTGCAGAGGTATAATACTCACAACTCCCTGGGAAGAGGGACTGGCTGTTAAACCACGCTGGGAATTGTAACTCTGGTTCCCAGGATTCTTTGGAAGAAGCCATATAAAAGATGTTTAGTATGGTGCAGATGTGGCCTCCGTGACTATAGGTCTTCAGTATAAAGAAACGCTTGCTTCTCCATAGCAAGTTTCTTCGATTTAAGCTTCTTTCAAAGAGACTGATGTGGTTGTTCTACCTAAGTACTTGAAAAGGCGCAAGTACTGATTTAGGGAGGCTAGGTATTACATGGACACAAACAAGTGCTCCAGACTTCTCATAAACACTGACATTTGCTGAGATACATGTGTCGTGAAAGGGCAGGGCTTCAATCTTGTTACTAGAGCAGTGTTAACTACTACTACGATTTAAAGTTGACTGAACAAACACACTGACCCCTCACCTTTCACAGGGGAGGGAGAGAGAGAGTCAAAAGGCAGAGATTTCCAAGATACCAGGCAGCCAATACAAACAGCCTTCTTCATAAATATTCAGTAGCAAGGCACTGGCCAACACGTTCCTAAGCCAAGACAACTATGTTGAAATGAGCAACTAGGTATGCCCCACTTCAGAAGCTGTGTTAGAAACTCAGATATATAAGCTAGGCACCAAGTGGCTCCTTAAACCAAGGTTACAAAATGCACCCGGAGCCTGTCTAATTTTGAACACTGTTCATAATAACCAAGGCTAAGGAATGGGAAATGACCTGGGGCAGTTACCTTCCAGAGGAGGAACACCAACCCAAATTGCCCCTGTCCCTCCTTGCATCATAGAACTGCAAAACATACTTCAAAAAAATTCCAGGAACTGAGGGAGACCTTCCTTGGAATAAAAGGTGTAGGTAAAACTACAGTGGTACCTCAGGTTACATACACTTCAGGTTACATATGCTTCAGGTTACAGACTCCGCTAACCCAGAAATATTACCTCGGGTTAAGAACTTTGCTTCAAGATGAGAACAGAAATCGTGCAGCAACGGGAGGCCCCATTAACTAAAGTGGTGCTTCGGGTTAAGAAGAGTTTCAGGTTAATAACAGACCTCCAGAACGAATTAAGTTCTTAACCTGAGGTGGTACCACTGTATACCGGGGAAGGGCAGTTGTCTGCCCCCGCCTTGGGAGTTGTTTTCTTGTGTGCACACAGGGTCCTCAAGCGAGCAGCAGCATTTTCCTCGCTCCAGCTGGAGTGCCCCTTTAAGGCACAGAGGCTCGCTGTCAGGACTGGAAGTATAAAATGAGGCAGCCCTGCCCTACCACTGGAAAGCAGAAATGCCCCTCCCCTTCCAATCAGGAAGCTGGCTTGCTCCCCAAGGGTGTGACCACATGCCTTAGACGTTACTGAAGAGCTGCTGCCACTGGCACAGCTTAGCTGCTTTCCTATGTGGGTTAGGCCCACTTACAGGCTTCTGCCTACATCCCACTTATTTTCCCCTAAAGGCAGCCAAGAAGCAATCTATGGGGGGGGGGGGAGAGAGACTATCAGAAGTACCTATTATACCACCCACGCTAGCATCATGCAGTCCCATGTTATGCTGCTAGGCTCACTGTTATCCCTGCTTCCACCCGAACCCCGTTAAAAGCAGCTACTAGGATTCATGTGGAGTCTCATGAAAAATTCCCTGCCATACACAAACATAGCCACACACCACCTCCAATCCTGGAACCGACATCCACATTACGAGTATTGCTGCAGAGTGAGAACCTCGCCATCTTTTATGCACCCCAGAAAACTAAGTGAGGTACATAGCAATAGCAGCAATTATGAAATACAGGGATCGGGGCAATACACACAGAAGTAACCTTGTTAATAAACCCACAAGCCTACAAAAAAATGTTAATAGCGTGTGGGTGTCTTCCCTCCTCTGGCAGTCCAAGGGGCTTTTGTGATGGGCACAGAAGAGGGATGTTGTGACTCTCCCATTCACTTGCCTGCATGCAGTTCCTTGTTGCCTATGACTACCCAATTAATGCAAGGCTGCACTACAGAAAAGAGTCAGGCGGACAATGGGTCCACTTGGAGAGAGACACCATCGAAAACATCCCCACAACAGCATACCCATTTCTCCAAAACAAACTGAAGAAAATCCCCATGACACAGGTTCACCCAGAAAAAAAAAGTAGGCAAACTATCCCAGTCCCCCTTAACCCCCCTGGCCCATCACCCACATATTACAACACGCAGCACAAAACCTCCAGATAAAAACCTGGCACTGTCTAAAAGACTTCTATGAAAACGACAAATCCATACCAAAACAAGAAATACAAGCCAAACTAGGGGACACAGAAATACCTTGGCTACCACACCATCAACTACATGCCTTCTTAAACAATCCAGCAGTAAAATCAGCAGCGACTAGGCCCTTGATCACCTTCGAAAACCTTCTCCTGGCAGCAGAGGGACATGGCAAAGGGATGGTATCCACAATATACAAAATACTGCTCCAAAATCCCACAAACTCCCTTAACGCAATCAAAGAGCAATGGGAGCACGACATAGGCTATGAAATTAACTCCACCCAATAGACTAGAATGTGGTCTAAACCTCCCTTTAAATCCGTACCAGCCAAAAGAAGAGAACTCACTCTGAAACTCACCTACAGGTGGTACTTAACACCACGGAAACTGGCGCTGATATGCCCAGGAACCTCACCAAGATGTTGGAGAGGTTGCACCTCCACAGGCACATACCTCCACATGTGGTGGGAATGCCCTAAAATCCAACCCTTCTGGAAAGCAGTCCTACAAGAGATATGCATAATAACTAAACAGATATTAGAACGCACCCCAGAACTGGCACTACTGAACATCTTCCAAGATCATAATGGCGACTCACATACAGAGCTTATATCCCACCTACTCTCAGCAGCCCCATAGCCAGTCACTGGAGAGACCTGTCAGGAGTAAACATGGACCAATGGTATCAAATTGTATGAGAAAAGGCCTTACTAGAAAAGCTAACTGAAAAACTGAAACTGACACAGGGACAAATAGAAGAGGATGCCTTCACCCCAGTATGGCTCCCATTTATCACATACACAGCCTAACAAGACAAGAAGAACCCACTGACAGAATACGAATCAATCTGGCTTACCCGACTCAACAAGCCTTCTCCCCACCTCACAAATGCAAACAAACCCCACTGCAGCCAACCATAGCCACTAACCACACCCTGCCCCCCAATACCTCTCACTACCAAGGAAATGTAATAAACAAATAGAAAGAGAACCTACCCAGTTGACGCTGACACAAAACCCCACACGTACACTATATAAAAGAATATAAGCCTCACCACACCACCCCTCTTCTTCCCCAACCTTATACTGTACTCAACACAATTGTCTCACAATAAATGTAACTGATTTGTAAGAAAGGCAAATCTTTAATAAAAATAAATTTAAATGGGAGGGGGGAAAGAAAAGAGTCGGACAGGAGCTGTCAGAACTGGATTGCATGATTCACCATTCACAAAGCAGTGCAAGCCCAGCAGCGGCACAGAATATGAGGACACTTTGCCACCCCTGTCTCCCTGCCCCAGGCCAGAACGTTAATCCTCTAAAGACTTCTGTCAATATGAGGCTGGAAAGCCATTTCAACTGCCAGGACTTCCAGGGAAGGCAGACACCACAGCCTGGCCCCACCACACACAAGGGACTATGCAGTCCTAGAAAGCAGACTTTGCTACCAGTACATGTAGATTTGCTGCAGGCGAAGGGGCCATGCAATTGTAGTATAACAGAGAAGGCTTTGAGGGGGGAGGGCAAGCTCATAGGCCCTTGTCAGGGTGCAGCTTCCCTTCATATCAGGTCACAAAATCCCTGCCTGCATTAAGAGGAGTCGCTTCCAATCAAAGAGGAAGGCCACTTTCTAACCAGCCTCTTAAGCCCCTTCCGTGGAGGAAGAGAGCAGTTTTCTTAGGGTCAGCAGGATAAAGACTGCCTAGAGGGAACAAAGGCCCTTTATCGCCATTTCCAGGTGGCAGTCAAAGCAACACCAGCAGATTTGCTTTTAATCATGCTCTCAGGCCCTCTGCTCATGAAATCTGCCACAATGGCTGTGCCCAATACCAGAAATAGCCATTCAAGTTACACTTTCCAGTTTTTCCAAGCACAGCAGAGGGGAACAGTGGCACAAACTCTTGCAAGATTGGCGCCACAGTATCTTAAGCAGCAGAGAGAACGAATTTTGGGTGGGTGGGGGAGACTCCCATGGAAATCATGCAGCGTTGTTCAAAATCACAGTAAAGTAACTTGTGCTCCAAAGGACTGCCAGGGTTTGGCTGGTACAGCAAGGCCAAGAGTTTTGTACTATTCTAAAACAGGACTAGGGAACCTGTGGTCCTCAAGACATTGGTGGACAACAACTCCCATCACGTTTAACCACTGAGCATGCTGCCTGGGGCTAATGGGTGTTGGCATCCAACAAGACTTGAAGGACCATCAATTCCTCACTACTGCTTTATGGTGCCATGACGCCTTTTGATTCCAGCAAATAGCTAGGTGCAAGTCACATGAGCGAAAAGCCACATACATAAACTGAAATGCGAGCATCTATGTTTAACTACAGCAAGCTTTGTTTAGCTTCCCCTGTATTCACCTTGTCTATACTACTAGATCTTTCCATTATCAAACCACAGAATCATATGCAACAAGCTTAGTATTAGAACCTTTTGTACAACCTTAAATCTCATACAGCAGAGAGCATGGGCAGGGCGATGCCTGTAAGCTTGCAGATACATGCAAATCATGGAATTTGGCATGAAAGCAAAAGCCAAAATGAATTCATTAGTGTTTAAAGCACGAAAAGGTTTTGCTTTTGCTTAAACACAGATTAAACAAACTCAGTTACCCCTCTTGTTGGGTATTCCATTCCACCCATAATGGGTGTTCCATTATGACTGTTAAATCATATCAGCACATTAAAAATGTTAAGGATCACCAACAGACCACAATAATATTTAGATACATTGGAACAATTTGTTCATACATGCATGCATAGCCTACACTAGACCATGTAGTGCTAACAGAGTTTAGGTCAAAGTTATGAGTGCATCATTTCAAAATTAGTTCATGTTTTCCACATGAACTACATACACTTATTTTTGGAAAATTATTCTATGCCATCTAGAAGGAACAGGAAATTAAAGACGAAAAGAGCAAAAAAAAGAAGGGGGGGTTATTTTAACGCTATATTTGTGTCCTATCTGAACTGGAAAGTGTGCAAACCTAGGAAGAGAAGATGGGTGAGGAAAAGGGGAATTAACTAGCACTGCAGCTTCAAGGACTATTTAGAACACTTCCCGTACTAATATAGAACTGACAAATTATCTAGGAACTGGAGCACCTCTAGACCTAAATATAGCTCTAGAGCAAGCTGGCATCCTCAAGCACCTGAATTTGAGAGCCACTATCATGTTGACATGATTAACTCAGAGGGGTATAATAATCTGAGCCAATTTTGCATCTGAAGATTTCAGGCAACACCTAAAAGTATCTGAGATTAAAACAGCCAATTAGTAACACAGAAAAGCTTGCCTGCCCTCAAGTGATTAGGGTACTTAACTACATCTGTACGGTCCAATTCCCAATTGCTCTCACAGCAAATGGCTCTATATATTCTCTGCAGCATTAAAATGACCATCTCATTCCTTGGTCAGCACAGACTGACCAATACAACACTGGCTATATCAATCTGTTACATGCCACCCACTCGTCAGACAATGGGTCAATACAATGGTTCAGGGAGGGGAAACCCGCTTCACACACACTTTCATTCATGGGATAAAATCACTATACTGTACAGAGGAAAGTAAATGTGTAAGCAATCTTTAGTATGAAAGGGTCAAAACTAATGCATTGGGCTCTATTATACAGCTAACATCTTTCAGGAGCAGCAGGGCAGCTTGTTTGCAACTGCCCAGCCGTACTGCTTGCCGGCACTGCTCCCAGTTTCTTTTACTGACAGACCCTCACTACTCATCCAGCCTTTTCACCCTTTGGAGGTTTCTAAAGGGAAGAAGGGGGGCCCAGAGAAGCAAAGATTCAAGGTCTTCCAAGAAAGCACAATCCACATCATTAATCAGGCTGCCAGACAGACAGAGGAACATTCAGCACTGCAGGGAAGACACAGGGTTTTGCCACCAGGGAAATTTGCTGCTGATGAGAGGCGAGAACAGAAGCTCCTCACACGAATGGTCCCCAAGGCTGAGCCACTAATTCACTTTGGCAGAAGGTTCCATCTGAACGAACTGGAGATCCCATTAGCCTTAGAGCTAATGCACTCTGCTGCAGTGAGGGAGAAAGGGATCAGTGGGGAGTTTGGATTTATCCTTTTTACATGCACAATTGAGCCAGGAGATGCAGGAAGCCATTGATTGCCAGATCATGTAACTCTTGCTGGTTTTGACCACATCTGTTAACATTTTGTACAGAATTGAAAAGACTTTGTTGCTAAAACATTCGCAGCCTTTAAATCCTGATACAGAACTCTTTCACAAACTAGCATTTCATAACCTCCAAGCATTGGTTAGCTTTGCTTGAGTGCTCTGAAGTTCTCATACTGGTGGAGAATTAGGCACATTTACGCGTTGTGCAACGTTCATTTGCCACGATGTGTTAGCTGATAGTACAAGTTTGCTAAGCTGCAGCATACACAAGCACTCACCATGGAAACAGAGTAGCAAATATTGACCAGAGTAAAGGCATGACAGGAGTTCTGGCTTTTACTGGTACTGCTACAGTGCCAACCTAAAACATTAGGAAGCCCAAAGCCAGTAGATCACTGGTGCTGAAAGGTCAGAGTTGTGTGTTAGATGAGCTCTGAATGCTGGAACTGAGAAAGTGAAGACCAAGCTGGCAGGACCCCTTACAGAATAGCGCCACAAGATTGGCAAAGCAGCTGAAGCAATCCAGTGTAAAGTAGGTAGATAGACTGGATAACTTGTAGCACACTGGCAGCTAGATCACTTATCAAAGATCCACTAATCACTGCTTGACTGTAGTCACTGAAATCCTTAATTACAATTCCTTTATTTCACCCACAGCCTGCCGATAAGAGAAAAAAAACCCCATACATTCCCTAAAGCAGAAGAGAGTCATCTTCCTTGCTGAGTTTTTTTCATACAGAATGGCTACATCAAGGATAAAGCTTCTGCTTCCAGCATATTCCTGATGTGGTTCACTGAGCATCAAGACTGACCAGATTTCAGTCCCCCGGGACTCTCTGACCCAGGGGCCAATCTTGGCATTCTGGACTTCCCCATTTGGACAGTGAGGCCACCTTGGGCAAGCCACTCTTATGTACCTTACCCCACATGAGTAGGGACAGGGCTTAGCCAAAAGGGTGAGGTCTTGTCATAGTCTGCTTAAGCAGCTTCCGAAGTGCCCAACAACCCGCTGGTTGTCAGGAATCGGAAGCCCTGCACAAAGCAGGATCATCTTCCAACATTGGTTTGCAGTGAAATAAGCTGCTGAAATGAAGTGGGAAGGGAACCTTGCTTTTCGCATCACCTTTCTGCCTGCTAGTTCTCCGGACATCATTTGTGACTGTGAAATGTGGCCTGTAGAGCCAAAAAGGTGCCCACCCTAAACCAAATCTTGGCTGATTAGTTGCAGCCTATAAGAGGAAGCCTACTGTGCAACCAGGCTGATTCAGGAAATGTAGCTAAGATTTAGTGCACTCTCAGAAAGGATGCAGACAAAATACATGTTGCATCTAAGCCATTACAGACATAGAATTACTGTTAGAAGGAATATTGTTTTACAGCCTTTTTGTAATTTATATTCTTATAACTGTTTGCAGGACTGAGAAGTTGGCACTAGATTTACACACACACCTTACAGATAAGGTATGACTAACTTGTGCAGATAACATTGTGTCTCCCACTCTCAACACCTCTGTTACTAGTGGACGCTTAGACAACAGAACACTCCGTAACAACAGAGTCCAGGTCTGTGGGTGCCCATCCAGCATCTCTTGGTCTTTCCAGAAGACTGCTAGAAGAATAGATCAGCCATTTTACCCCGAAAACATTTTATCAGTGTCATTAATCCAATGTCAAAAAGTGATACAGCCCTACCTATGGCAACAAAGCCCTACAAATGTATAGTGGTCAAATTAGTCCTCTGCATCCAGTGACTTTTAGCCACAAATATGATCATGCCGCCATAAATACGTACCCTATTATCAATCACATTTTGCTATGGAATTAACATTAGCTGCATAGCATGCTGTTGGTCCATAGGATATGCATTTCATCCACATCTCAATGTGAAGGTAATTAGTCCCAATGTTTCAATCCAGCCCCTTTGTAAGGTTCTATAAGCAGAGCCAACATGAAGTATATACCATGGAGAGAACAGGCTCAAATAAAGGTTTTGTTAATAAAACAGTTTGAGTAGTGACCTTTTTTAGTGATTGCGATATGAACGATCACCCACACCAGGGCTTAATATAAAAAGGAGAGATGCTCTTCAAGCCTGTAGAGTGTTCACATTAAGACTGCTGAGCTAGAACTCCCATCAGCCCTAAGCAGCATGGTCAGAGGTGACAGGAGTCCAACAACACCTGGATAGCACCACACTGGCTTCCTCTGTGCTAAACCTAGAAACAGAAATATATCAACTCAGTCATGGATGAAATGGTACTCTCTGTACAACACTGAGTCCCCCTTACTTCAGGGGGGAAACCAGTGTCAAAATGCCAAGTTTTAGCTCAAATAAAGCCCTGAGCCATACTCAAGCTCACCCATACTCTCTCATACAGCAACTTTCTCAAAGGCCTTGTGTGAAATTTCATGTCATGAGACACCAAGCAGGCACTTAGAAAAATAACGTTAACACACACTTGCTGCAGGCTTGACTTGAAGGAAATTGCTGAGGAAAAAATAAAGCTCCTATGGAGGAAAGACCAGGAAGTTGTGAAGGCCAGGACGCCTACCCAAGCAGCTATAGAGCAGGTAGAGATACACTTTACGTCTATTCCAACAAAACAGACAAAGAAACAAAAGCAGTTTATAATGGGAACTGGTCACTTATTATAAAGGAAGGCAGGAACAAGAAATCTGGGTATGAACAGAGTAAAAAAAGATCCAGGATTAGCCAGCAGAAAGGGAAGTTTATTCCCTCCCGCACCCTATGCCAGCAGGTGCCTACATGGCAGCACTAACAGGCACGGGAGACTATTAAGCGATGGAGATATTTAACTTGATCTAAGTAATAACAGAATAAGGAGGAGACGAAGTTAGCTGCGGAGCTCAATGGACGGCACCCCAACCGAGATATTAAAGGGAGCGCGCAGAGGTCGCCCATTCATAACGCAAACCGGCCCTGCGGGGTGCGACTCCCACTAGGGCGGAAGGGAAACCAAAAAACCACCCCGGAGAGGCGACGGAGAGCGGCGGGCGACCATCATCGCCAAAGCGAAGGAGGGTGGGGTGGAGAAGCCGGATGGGGCGGGGGGGAAATTCGGGAGAAAAGGAGGCTCCCAGGCACTGCAGCAGCAGCCCGTCAAAAACCCGAGAAGTCCCGACCTCAGCCGCAGCCCCCTTGCCCAGTGCCGGCCTCTACCTTGCGCCGGTGCCGCTGCTCCTGCTATTTCTGCCGCCACCGGTGACAAACGCCGCCCGCCACCGCCCAGATCCACCCCGCGCGCGCGCCCCCGCCCCCACACTTCCGCGATGCTCCCTTGGCGTCACTTCCTTCCACCGGCAGGCAGGCTATCCCGGCTGCCACCCGCCCTCCGCGGAGACGTCACGTCCGCTGAGCGGGCCGCGCATTGGCTTCTAAAGCGGAGGCGGGAAAAGGGAGCCGAGCCCGATCATAGAGAGCGCCCCAACTCCTAGAGTATCTATATATAGAGAGATAGGGAGACGGGAAAAGAGGGCGGGGGGAAATTCACCTTTTCCCCGCCCGGCGGCCATCTTGGGGTTGGGATGGCGGACTTTTGTCTCCTGGGCGCCGGGCGGATGACGCTCTTCCATTGTGTGGAGAGAAGGAAGTCGAGGCTTTAGGGTCCGAGGCCTTTTCTTCCAGCGCTGGAGGAAGGCAGAGGAGGAGGAGGAGGAAGGGGACGGTGGCGAGGAGACTGTGAGCGGAAGGCTCCCCTCCTCTTCACTGCCATCAGGTTTTTGCAGCAGCGGCAAACGTTGAGAGTTCCCTCATCCACACCACGTTAAGTGACCATCGCACCCTTCCATTGTTCCTCCTATACATTTACAGCTAACAGGAATTGTTTCTGCCACCTCCCCACAGCCTGGCTTTTAAATGTTATGCCCGTATTGCCCCCACTCCATTCCTTCCCCCGTCCTTGTTTGGCGAGCCTCGCTTCCTCATAAACGTAAGTATACTTAGGATTTTAGCGGTAAACACAGGGCATCTCAGCAGAGGATTACTTCTCACCGCCATCAAATAAAAACTTTAAATTGTTTCACGCGGAGTTGACGTGCAAGAAGACGATACACGGATGTGGAAATGCCGTTCAGCTTTTTGGGTAAACACATAAGAGCGGACCACTGAACAGTTAGGAACTATTAGGCGTAAGCTTTCTTACGCTTTCTTAAATACAGCCTGCGTTTATGAAGGCATGATCCATTCCAGCGAGTGTTGGGCACAAATAGAGAACACAGATAACTGCTGCCCGATTAAACTATGCCAATAGATTTTTATTAATTTGCACTACATGAACTGTGTGCCCATAAACAAGTCCAAATCAGGCAATAGCCCGCCACCTCATTAAATTTGTTTTTCAAGGAACAACAAACTTAATCCCTATGGGGGATTAATACTGTAATCCTAACAAACAAAATGCAGTTCTTGCAACTACTAAAACGTAGTGTAGCATGGTGGTGTTCTATAGATGTTTAGCTGCAACTTTAAAATGTACCTGGAAAGGGCAGTAACTCTTTGCTAAGTATGCACATGTGCAGCACGTATTAAAACAATTGTTAAGTACCGTATATTCCCTATTAATTCTGTAGTGTGGGGCTTTCCTCCATTGCCCTTCAGCATATTGCTAAACAGAACCAAAATGGAGTTAAGGGTTAAGAATCTCAAAAAAGCTGGTACTATTCTGAAATGAGAAACTAGTCTTTTATAAAATGAATATCAGTTTAAGCAAAGGCTCTACTATACATACACAACAGTCCCCATTAAATGGGATGCAGAGAACTGATGTATTTGTATATTAAGTTTTTTAAATATATATATATATAGCCTCGATGCAATTGAGCATTAATGTTCTAGGCAGGGTATAATTTCAACTAGCTATGAATACAAAACAGAATGCACACAAGTATCTGGAAATAAGTTGAAAACTTGTTCTTAAAAATATAATTAACACAACCTTCTATGACTATCTGAATTTTATACAGAAAAGTTATTTTTCCTCATTACTTTAAAACGGGAATGGCTAACTATGACTACTAGTCATGTTGGCTCTGGTTAGATAAAGAGCTGGGAGTTCAAAATCGGGAAGGTTACTATTCCCATACCCCCTTCCAGTCATATTTTCTACACCAGTGAATCACCGCATCCATCATCACCGCATGCCTTAACTTAGCCAATGCCAAGTTTTCCCAACTGAAATTTTCACCCAGTATTTAGTATCATAATAGGTATTTATGGAGATTAGTTTGATCTTGACAATTCGTTGCACATAATTAGTGACAGATCACAATGTCTAGCAAGTATCTACACTTCTTGTATGCAAAGCTTTCCCCTTTTGGTTTTGTTAAATGTTTTTCCTTAAATAGAAATGCAATGATCAAAGATACTTCTGTAATTTCGGTACTGTTTCAGATTGATGCGTTCCTACTCTCACCTCCAGCATTAGGAAGCTGTGGTGCTGAAGTGAAAGTGTACCAAAAAACATGAAGACACAGATTCTTTCATATCCGAAGCTGATAACTGGTGGGGAGAGAGAAACCTGTATCCTTGGGTGGTGGCACTGGTACAATGTCTATGAATGGCTTGAGGTTAATGCCCACCAAACATAGAAGATAAAGATCCCCTTCACCCCACCACAATATTACAATATGTACTCTGCCTTCCGATCTCACAAGACCTGGAAATGACTACAGTATATTATAACCCACTATATCAGCAGTAGTGAAAAAAGACCATAATAAATGCCACCAAACAGATGTACTTGAAATAAGAATTCAATAGGGAATTGCAAGTTGAAAGACTAAATCTTTACTTGGCATGTTGGAGTCACTGAGTTTTCACAGCAACTTATTTTACAGTAAAAATACTGAGGTGGGACCAGCACTGAACTTTGGAATCAAGTGTTAAATACAAAAACGACTTTAACAAGAAATTTACTCCCTCTCATGACCACTGGAGACCACCATCCTCTCCTTGCGAAAGCAGTCACACCGGTTGGCTTTAGCACAGACGAAGAAGAGTCAGCACACAGGAGATGGGGAATATACAGTTTACAAGCCCATACGGAGGCAGAGTGGAGAGAGACCTGAGAGAACAGAATCCCTCCCCTTAGGAAGGGCAATCAGCACCAACTCTTTTGCTAGGAGCCTGCAGCCAGACACCTGCTCCTCTACCCGTCTTGGCTTCTGCAGCCCCAAGACTAGGTTCCAGCTGCAACAGGAAGCAGACATTTACAGCTCTAGACACATTTCTATTTTATTACTGCCAAGGTGAAAAAGCCATCTTGGCCCAACAGGCAACCAGTAAAATTTTTCCCAAAAATAACTCGGTACAAAACAGATCTGTCTCAGAATTTAAAAAAAAAAGAGAAAGAAAACTTTACATGAGTTTGAAACCTATTCCAGAACATAAAAGTAAAACAAATTCCATTCTTGATATTAGTAGCCGCTGCCGCCATCCACCCTTCTTCTCCCACTGGGGAACATGGAATGAGATGTCTGCAGTCCTTCCCATGCACAAGATGCGCCAACAGCTTTAACTGGTGTCCATCTAAGAGAAAGAAAACAGTTTTAGTTGGCGGCCACCAGCTAAGTACCAAGACAAGAAATCCAGATAGTCAAGGGCACTTCCCCAAGCAGCACAGTACAACCAGAACCTGTGCAGTAGTGTTTAACCATAACAAAATGCTTTTAAATAGCTTTTCGCTGCATCATTAATTTCTGTGCATGTAGGCAAAGTTATTTAGCCAAGAACATACATCTTTATACCTCAGTGCTGAGGAAAATAATTCTCTAATAGATTCTCACTAACAGCAGAAAGTGAATAGAGTTCACAACAGCCTTTCCCAACTGGTGCCCTCCAGATGTTTTGGACTACAACTACCAGCAGCCCCAACCAGCACGGCCAACAATCAAGGATGATGAGACACTTAGTCCAGCAAAATGTGAAGTGCAGCAGTTTGGGGAAGGCTGCAAACATGGCATGTACATAAATCTCCACTCAAAACTGCAAGCAGTTACAGAATACTAGAGAAAACTTAAAATCTGCATCCAAGTTGTATTTTGTACTCAGGAAACAAATGGCAGAATCACAATTAGCTGGCCTCTTCTATTAACTAGCATGTACTTTACAGTCCTGCATATTTAAATTTAGGTTTGGTTTTTGGATTTCAGTTCCAAGTAATGACTCATGATGGTAGCAGGAAGATGGCATGCAGCAAAGTCTACCCAGATTGACTTCTTTACACGGCAGAAGTGTTAATAAAGAACACCACCCATCTCTGAGTAGCTGTGAAAATAGGATTGTGCAGCATGACTATGAAACATTCCTAGAGCATGACAGCTGATATAGCACAGCAGAACGTGATACACTCCACAACCACAGGCTGTGTCCTATCAAAGATACCAAATCTAGTGAGTCACCAAATTCACCAGACTGAGTAGCACTCCACAAGGATCATAGCTTGCTACACTGTAGGAACTGACTCCACAGTTACGCAGCTAATTCTTGCGCACACAGGAGGGAACACATGGAAATCACTTGGAAACTAAACAAAAAAACTACAGACTGCTCTGCTTTAGTGCTGTGCTATCTCCAAATGTCTTACTTTATGTGAAGTTGCATTTTTTCTCACAGATGACTAATGCATGTATGCCAGGCTCTGCCATCAGGCTCACCTCCCTCTCCCCACTGCCATCCACCATCCCTCAACTATTACTTACCCTGGCATTGTAAGCATCCAACTGTGCATCCAATTCTTCTGCAGAGAGCTGCTGTTTGGAACTCCTGCCAGCACCTCTACCTCTGCCCCTGTTGCCACGGCTGCCTCGTCTGCTGCCACCGCCAAAGCCACCCGAACCACCACGGTTTCTGGTCATGCCTCCTCTATTTACACTAAAAGCAAGAGATAAGACTGAATTACAGCAACCTACAAATAGAAACTGCATTACAGTAACCCACTGAAATAAATTTCAATCTACACCCTTCACAAAGAACTTCGTAGAGAAGCAGAGTATGGTAATGTTAACATAACTACAATTTAAAAATCATGCTCCATGTTGTAAAATGACAGTGGGAAGTCCATCTATTATTTAATCTCTGGGAATCAAAAGTACAAATGAACAGGGTCTGCACTAAAATTGGAGACATCCATATAGTTTATTAATCAATGTGAAACATCAAAAGACAAATCTCCTACCTCTGTATTGGTCTCCTCTGTGTATCTATCTGTGATGTAACCAGCTGGATGTTCATGGGACGTCCTAGGAAAAATAAAAAGAACAAGTGTTTACGGCAACCTTGTAAGCAAGTTCATAAAAATTGCTGACCTGCAAAAAATATATCGGTCTGCTGACCCGAGAGTGAGGCAGGATAGAATTTTTCATCCTTCCTTCACCTGCCTGCTCACTTACCAGCATAAAATTCCATGCACTTGGTCAGCATGTTACTGTCGCGTATGTGTATGAGCAGTTCTCATTCATACCTTCTCCCACCCACTGAGTAAATAGCTAGGTGAACATAAAATACATACCATCCAGGGGAACTCCGTTGTACTGTTTCATAGCCTTCAGTGCATCTGCCTTTCTCTCAAAATGGACATCTGCTGTACCTAGACTACGCCCAGAACGGTCATAGTGCACTGCTGCCTTCTTCAATGTCCCAAATTCTGCAAAAAGCTCCTAGAAAGCGAGAAAGCAATATCTCACATATGCTAGGACACAGTAAGAGATTCTTGCAAAATATTAATAATAGATGGGCCAAAGAATAGAACAGCAGACCTTTCTGTTCTCCATGACATTTTGCTTTTTATTGTAGCCTCATCGGAAGCAGTAACAAAATCTAAACTGCATTTAATTCCTTATTTTATAATTACATTTATATTCCACGTTTCCACTGAGGACAAAGGGAGCACGTGTATTTCTCTTCCTCCCCGTTTTATCATCACACATCAACTTATGAGGTAGGTTAGGCTGAGACAGTGACTGGTCCAAAGTCATCCAGTACGCTTCGTAGCAGAGTGCGAACCTGGTCCCCCAGGTCCTTGCCCAAGCACTACACCTATACTGGCCATATCTGTGCACTACATCTCAGCTAATACATTAGGATATCCTTAGTTCAAATACAAAACAAAGTACAAAAACATTAAAGTTTCCAATACTTATATCTCCAAATTTCCTATAAAGAAAAAAATAGTTTTGCACCAGTACCTCAGATAGGATGCGAAGGAAATTTGAAAGACAGTATACAGACCTGGATAATATGGCTAGAACAAATGCCATGAAATAAGCTTTTTAAAAGGCTCATTGGATTGAGGTCTCCTGTCAATCAAGAATTTCAAAAGGCACCTTTCTCTTCTTAAGACAGTGTCCACATGACTTCAATTTCATAAATGCTTTTATATGTACTCAAAACAGGAGCACCAGAATATGCTAACTGAAGCTGTATGCCATCCCAAACTATGGGGGGGGGGCGGTTTAAGGGCAATTACTTATTGTCCCGTAACTGCTCTTTTCTGGAAACTTACTGTTGAAAAAGGGTGGGGAAATGTAGTAATGGGTCAGGGAAAAGCTAACACATTACACAAGGGAAATCTAGAACAGCAATAGGAAACTGCAACGTGAGTAAAATAACTAAACGACCAGCTACAACTATCCACTCCTCTTGGCTCCCTCTTATTAAAGACAAGGAGAAAGTACCTGTATATCTGCATCCGATACTCCAAAATCCAGATTAGAGACGAGCAGCTTCCCGCCTGTCTCGACACCAGCCCCAGCACCGAAGCCACTCTCGAAGAGATCGTGTTGCCACTTTTCAGGGAGTTGCTTTGGCTGCGACGAGAGAGAAAACCCGATCAGTACAACGTAGCGTCCCACATAAACGGCGGCCCCATTGTTCTGCATTTCTACTCAACCCGGAGGCGGAGCGGGGAAAACCCCTTCATTTCCTCGCCCCGCTTGCCGTCAACAAGCGCTCCGAACTGGGCCTAGGCGCGCCGGGACCCCGAAGCAACTCCTCCCGCCCAACCCTCTTATCTCCGCGTGGGGGAGACCCCCCTCGACGCTCCCCGAAAGAGAAGGAACAAGTCCCGAGTCGCCAGGTTCCCCAAGAAAGTTCACAAAACAAGCGCCCGGAGCCCAGTTCCACCCCGGGTAAAGGGGGGGCTCCGTCCGCGCCCGCTCGCCCAGGGACCTACCCGGCTGTAGGGCGCAGGCCTGTTCCTGCCGCCTCCCCGGGACAGGGCGCCTCTGTTCCGGACGGGGCCGCCCCCGCCTGCCCGCCCAGCTCCGCCTCGCCCGGCTCCGCCGCCTCGACCCGCGGCTCCCCTTCCGCGGCCTCGGCCGCCGCCAGCTCGGCCGCCGCCGCCCCGCTGGCTCCGGTTCAGCTTGATAATGTCGTCCAGAGACATATCCATTTTGTCGCCCATGATGGCGGCTCCCTCCGGCTCCCGGGGCCTACACTTCCGGCCGCGCTACACCGGGGACCGGATGCGGATGAGGCGGGGAGGACGCGAAAGCCGAGCGAGACGAGGAGGAGGAGGAGGAGGGTGGGGGCGGGGAGAGAGAGAAAGAGCGCGCACGTGCAGTCTCGGCTGGGCGAAAGAAAGAAGAGGTAGCAGCAGGCGCCGTTGTCGCGCGAGGCTTTATGGGAGCTGGGCCCGCAAGGAAACATGGGAAGTCCCGTCAAGAGGCGGGACTTCCGGTACAAGGGGAGGTGAGCTTGGGCGCGGCGGTTGGAGGTGCGACGGAGGGTTCCGTTGAGTTGGGTTTTTATCCTTGCTACCCCAGAGTCTGGCTGTTCTCCTCGTACCGCTCTACAGAGGGTTGGACTAGATGACCTTTGGGGTTCCCCTCCTATCAATGCTCCCTTACTGCGCATTACACCTGGAATTGGTTCCCAGGCCTCCTAAATACTCCTCTCTTCTGTGAGCTCGACCCCTTAGTCTGCACCCCCAACTGAACCGAAACTTGTGTATTTGCATTTGCTCGCATTCATACTTTGCTTCCATCTCTACTTTCTGTCGTTTACCTGACTGCTGAAAGTTAAGACGGTATTCTCTTTGGAGCGGGTACTTTTATATGTCTTGTTCCTCTCTCTTGCTTTAGAACCTCATAAAATGATACAGAAGTGACAGTGGTGCAATATTTTTATTTAGACTGTTATAAGAATTCTGAGAATAAATCTTCATAAATGCACAAGGTAAACACACATATAGGGATGCGGGTGGCGCTGTGGGTAAAATCTCAGCGCCTAGGACTTGCTGATCGCATGGTCGGCAGTTCGAATCCCCGCGGTGGGGTGCGCTCCCGTCGTTTGGTCCCAGCGCCTGCCAACCTAGCCGTTCAAAAGCACCCCCGGGTGCAAGTAGATACATAGGGACCGCTTACCAGCGGGAAGGTAAAAGGCGTTCTGTGTGCTGCGCTGGCTCGCCAGATGCAGCTTGTCACGCTGGCCACATGACCTGGAAGTGTCTGCGGACAGCGCTGGCTCCCGGCCTATAGAGTGAGATGAGCGCACAACCCTAGAGTCTGTCAAGACTGGCCCGTACGGGCAGGGGTACCTTTACCTTTAAACACACATATAAGTATATAAACCACATGTCTGAAATAGTACAGGAGAGCAATTCCTGAGGCCATCTTGACTCTTAATAACCCCAACTATTTCCTCTGCAGAAGGAAATAGATTGGAGAAGCGTTTGCCAGGAGTTCTTTTTGCTTACAAACCCTGTATTGACTGCACATTTGTGTATGAATAGGGTGGGCCTGTGAACTAGATGCAAAAACCAAAGTACTAACCATTTCAAAAGAGTGGCAAGATTGCCCAGGTAATGCAATCAGTAAAACATTACATATCCTGGAGAGAGAAGCCACACCCTCAAATTTCTGTGGTAGACAACCTCTTTCTGTGATGTGTGTTTGATGCTTTTAGAGTAGTCTTTGGCTAAGAGATTGGGCAATGTCTATTTAAAGGGATTTGCACACCTTTGTTCTGGGCCTCACCTCCTTGAAAGGAGAGGGGAACTGGTGCAACAGAAAAATAAAGATCTGCCAACCCCCAAATTTTTCTACAACAGAACTAAAGACAATGCCACAAAACTATTTGCTACAGATTGGATGTTAGGAGAATGGGAGAGGGGACCAAAAATATATTCAGGGGCATATTTTACTGGCCTGTTAGTTGTAGTACCTAAGGTAAAATGAGGTAAGTAAAGGAAAATGTAGTCCTTTTAACAGTGCTGGAGATGTTATGTTTTTCTCTTTGCCTTTCAAAGAACTCAGGTGCTCCATTTATTTATTTCTATTGTTTAATATCCTTAACTAATTAAGTTAAAATAACTTCTTTTCCTCTCCCCATTTTGTTTGTTAGCTTAATAAGTTAAAATAACTTCTTTTCCTCTCCCCATTTTGTTTGTTAGCTTAATATCTAGCCTCAGAAAGAGTAATGGTGGACTCAAAAGCTCCCTTTCCCTATTTGATGTTTTAGAATGTACTCGTAAAGAAACTACTGCTGCTTTTGGACAGACACGTTTACCTGCAAATTTTGTTTGCTAGAAAGCAGTGACAAAATATCAGAGCTAAATGTCTGCAGTCACCTGAACTGCTGCCCCCAAATCTTATGCCTAATAGACCTGTCTTAGTTTGGGACTTCACTATAGGGAAATGGCAAGTAACATTTATGTAGTCATCTGCATTGTTGTGCTCATATCTGTAATAGCTCAGCCTTTCCTATAGTGGAGTTTTAAGATAACAGTACAGCATAGAACTGATAAGGCGGTACACCTAAGAATTGTCCTAGCACTCTTGTAAACTGAGAAAGTGGCCAAATGTTATTATCTTGCTGTTCCCTATCTGTAAATTTGACATACTCTCGAGTCTTCTTCATAGTGTGAGGTGTTGTTGTTGTTTAGTCATTTAGTCGTGTCCAACTCTTCGTGACCCCATGGACCAGAGCACGCCAGGCACTCCTGTCTTCCACTGCCTCCCGCAGTTTGGTCAAACTCATGCTGGTAGCTTCGAGAACAGTGTGAGAATAGTGTGAGGTAGTCAAGGTATTTGAGAGAAATTGTGCAAAAACTCTTAACATCTTTAGAGAAACGTGAAGAATGTACAGTTCTGAAGATCACAATCTTTTTAACTTGGAAGATCTGCAGAAACAGAAAATGTCTTATTTGACCTTTTACTTCTTCCCTCAGGTGCTATCTTAAGCTTTGTACGTAGTCTGGACACAATGAAAGTGAAAATCAAGAGCTGGCATGGCGTTGCCTCTTGGCTCTGGGTTGCCAATGATGAGAACTGTGGCATTTGCCGGATGGCCTTTAATGGCTGCTGCCCAGACTGTGAGTATCAGTTCACTGGGATTTTCCTTAACCTTTGTGCACCATCTTCTCCCAACTTTGCTCTAATGGAACCTATGTTTTGCAGGTAAAGTGCCTGGAGATGACTGTCCCCTAGTGTGGGGCCAGTGTTCCCACTGCTTCCACATGCATTGCATTCTCAAATGGCTTAACTCCCAGCAAGTCCAGCAACACTGTCCAATGTGTCGACAGGAATGGAAGTTCAAAGAGTGACACTGGCAAGATTTCTTCCTCTCCCCAACACCTCTTTGGCTTTTGTGGACTGATTTTTCCCCCCACTCCCTTCCCCAAGCTTGGCGAGCTTGCTACTTTATAATGCCACACTTACCTTCATCCTCCCCAGAGCTGCTGAAGAGAGAGGTGGATGTGGGAACACAGCTACTACATGTTACAATATCCTATGTTTTTTCCTCTGTGCTGTGATCACAAGGTCTCTACAATGTATGAAGTATAAGGCTATGCTGTTTGGAAGGTTAGAATATCAGACAGGCAAATGTCATGAGAGATTTGTGCTATTTTACAACATCTGAACCACCTCGTTAATGTTTCTGTCTGTGTCTTGGTGAATTGCCTTGGTAATGCACATGAGGTGCTTGCAAATGAGGCCTGATTTCAGGGAGCTGCTTTGCTCAACTGCATGAAAGGTTAAGAAAGCTGTTCTAAATCTTCTTGTTAAACTTATACCCCAACTATTGTAGTCTCTTTAAAATTATTTGTAATTTATTTTTAATTATTGTTTAACAATAAGAACAGCAAACATCACCAACTATTGCATTCTGAGGCGTGAAGCAGTTAACCTCTTTTCTGTTCCTTACAAGTAGCACTTATATATGAACAAGGATTCTTGGTTTCCTGTTGCTATGTAGCCCCACTGATATCAGTATAGTTTGGTCCAGGATCTAAGCTTTTGAGTGTAAATAGTGTTAGAGATTGGGGGTTGCTCTAGGCTTGTGTCCTCGTCTTACTACACATTTGGCCTGCAGTACGATAATATGTTTGTTCCCAAAAGGCTGTAATACCAGATCTTTCTGATTGCCAAGTGCTTGCCCACAGTGAGTTACCATTTGTACATGGGATGGTTCCAGTAAATTTTGTGAGTCATTCCTTTAATGTTCCTGCCTCCTTCTTTCATCCACATGGGGGTTCTTCAAGAGTGCAGTTTTCTTATCTGTGGCCAATGCAGCGAGGTGATCGGATGTGACCTGTGGGGAAGGGGGATGTCCTCATTCTTCTTAAAAGCTTAACTAAAATTACTTTTAATGGGAAAAATACTCTTGCACTAGCTTAGCTGTGTAGCCACACAGCCTACAGACCAGCTGTTTGTGATGCTTCATCCTGGCTGTTGGGTGCCCAGTCCTTTCTGCTGTGTATGCTACCCCCGCCTGCAATGTGTAATTGGCGCCCCTTTATGGCACCCAAATGAGAAGGTGGTGTTAGTAAACGGTTCCAATCTGTGACCTTTTGAACACAGAGCATGGTATTGCTAACAAAATGGTAAGCTTACTCTCCTAAAGGGAAAATTTCCAGAGGCAAAAAGGCTACCTCTCAGCGCCCCCAAAGCCCTCCCCAGCTTTGAGAGATGTGTCCTTTCAAAGCAACCCCGCTCCAAAACAGTGATAGACTCAAAACAACTTTAAAAAAGGCCACAGAATTTCACTTCAGTTAACCTATGTTCTACCTCAGTGTTTCTAAAATACAATGAGGCCCCACTTTTACACCCAAAAAAGTTTATTCTAGGGTGCAACAGGGTGAGAAGTGCCTGCCTGAAGTATAGCCTGCCCTTTGTGTTTTCTCGTGAGTCACTGTGTTGTATCTGTTTTGCAGATACGCCTGCAATTTATGCAGGGGTTATGTTCTGGGGATCGCTCCTAAAGGCAAAGTCATATAGTCACAATGTGTTGGGTTCAGTGGCAGGTGGAACTGCCAGATATTTTTCTTGAGAGATATTTCCCCCTTTTTATTTTTATTATTGCCAAGTGTGTAGACCTGAATGGAAACAAGTTAAATGTGTGTAAGTTGTGGGCTTACTCTGTTAGATGAGGGCTAGCGCACAGCTGCAACTCATGCAGAGGCACAGTGGGCAACAGAAACCTCTGAGAATTCTCCCATATGTGAGGGAATGATCCAGCTACATCCAAATGCAGAGATGTTGCAGAATTTCCTATCGCCAGCAGTGGCTGGCTGGAAGGAAGCAATGCAAGAGCAGAGATGCCAATGTCACCCTCCTGTTTATTATTTAGACTCGGGAATATCTTAATTTATTTCTCATTATATCAAATTTGGTGATTACCGTTCAACCTGTTTATATAGTTACTACAAAAGCAAGAGTTACAGGATTATTGTGTCTAAAATTCTTCACTTTGTTCTCGGTCCCCCAAGAGTTCTGCAGTGGTGCTGGTTGACTCCTTAGCTCCAGCTACTGTGGCCAGTGGTCAGGGATGATCAGAGTTGTAGTCCAGTGATACCTGGAGGACTACATTCTGTTTACCTGTTTTAAAGTATTTCACACTTAATGCTTTGTTGCAGGAAAGCCTTGGTAACTTGAAATCTGCTCTTTGTCCAATATATCAACTGAGGTGCCAAGTATGGTTCATGCTGTCATTTCAGTCTGCAGAAAGTGTTGGCGTTGTTACAAAGTATGTGTCTGGACCCAAATGCATGTCCAGCACTCACATGCAGACACAAGAGGTTTAGGGTCTTTTGCTAGAATTATGACATGTGTCTGTATGAATATGTGTTTTCTCCTAACCCCTTGCCCACAAAAAGTTCTTACACAAAAGACTTAAAGAAAACTCGGTTTATTGTTATATGAAATGAAAGTGACAGAAAATATATAGATGTTGCTTCAGACAGCAAAATTACAAATTAAGCAGGCAGCAAATTCTACAATACATACACACCTTGATCTAAAGAGTGAAAGAATCCCCAACGTTTCTCAAAATCCTTTAGAAAGTGAGTATGACAGTTTTCCCACAGAACCCACACTAATAGTCAGGAAATGGAGGAGGAAGGATATGCCTGTCCTTAAGGGGAAGTGAGTGTGGGTTCCTTGAGAGTACTAAGTTCCTTGTCTGAGCTTGGAGAGCTAACTAACCATTGAAGACCCAAGATTTTTGCACTAATTTTAGGCTATGCATTCTAATGGAGAAGGGGGGAAGGCTTTGAGATGAGCAATTCCTATACTTCCAATCGTTCTATTATTTCTTCCCAGATTTTCCTGCCTCTTTCTCATTTTGTTTATACTGCTTAATGTAACACTGGAAGAATATAATCCTAGTAAGCAATGACTAAACTAGTTACCCTTGTTTGCTTCCTGTTTTACAGTTAATCTTATCATTTTATCTGTGCCACACCCATTCTTTAGCAGGTGTTGATTAGATTTTACTGGGGTGGCGCTGTGGGTTAAACCACAGTCCAATTAGAATTTAGATAGCACCATGGTTCTCACCTTTTCAAACCAATCTGTAAAATTTTTTTCTAAAAAGGGCACTTGTCCAAATTAGTCAATTTAACTCTATAAGGGATCATTCCTGCTAAATCAAGGCATATATACCTTCGTGTATCTGGTGTTTTCACGGATCCTGAAGCTTCTGCTTGGTAAAATGAGTTTTAACACATTTTAAAATGGGTAGGGAAGGTTGGTAGAGTTAAGAGTGCCAGGTGGGACAAGGAAATGTAGTCATAAATTGATCTAATCTAAATATTGGACTACACAATAGCCTGATCTATTAGAAAACATAAAATGCACGAGAATCCTCCATTGGGGTGTAAAGCAATAAGACACTATACATTAAACATAAAAACAATTACACACAAAAATTGGGTCACACCCCCCCTTTGTGGAAATAACATATACTGTCAGAGATAGTTCGATGTTTCTGCATAATATCACCCAACATAAAACATAATAATTATATATCAATTGCATGTCTTGAGGCCAATTCTTGCTGCTTTTACGTATCTTTTCAAACCTAGGGCAGAGTCTTGAGGTCAAAAAAGAGAATGTCCTTGCAATTCAACTTCCCCCCTTTGTCAGCCCCCCACTCTATGTCCTTTGGAAAGAGATTGCTGTGGCCACTTTGAAAACTCTGGTGTCTGTTGTTGTTGCAGGTAATAAATAGTCTTGTGGTCACGAGGAATTGGGCTGAGGGTTTTCCATCATTGGGTCTGCATTAACATCTGTAGAAGGGATATCCTGTAAGGGGCAGGGTTTTGGGGACTTAAAAACACAGAGAATATCCTTGCGTTTTCTTGGGAAGCTGCAAACAATAAAAAAATCTTAGAGTTAAGCATTTTATTCATTTCAATATTATCACCTTTTCATATAATTACTACTGTTATTTTCTCCTCAGTCTGTTTAATTTATTTCACTTAGTTTGGCTGTGGAAGAAACGAAGGGACAAAACTTTTGTTAATTTGGACACAATTGACAAGTTATTAAATATTTTCCTTATGCGGGTTTGAGTCTTCTTAGAGGTTCACGTATCCTGTTTGAAAGGGGAAATTATTTCATGTGAAAATCTCTGTCAGGAAATGCTGTTCCTAAAATGCATAGGTATATACACACAAAACAAAACCTATTATAAAATTCATTAAAACCCTTTTTTTCTTTTTATAAGTAAAAACTACTCAAGAGACAAACTTATAGTAGGACTACTCTGATATTTATACTTGTGGAAAGAATTTGGCATGTTAGATTTGGAACTTGGCAACCTCTTGACTTTTGATGGTCCAGTACTTAACCCCTTTTGTTTTTCCTTAAGTAGCCCCTGGAGCAAAGGACACATAAGGGTGATTTCCCTCAGTGGTTCCAAGTTTACATAAATAAATTTGAATAAATTTCTCCTTGCAGTCAGCTGTCTCTCCAAACCTCCTTTTTTTTCTTTTCCCTCTCTCTCCCCCCACCTCTCTTTTAAGCTGACATAGCCTCTGTGCATGTGCAGAGTTCATGTTTCAGCAAATCTTTTATACCATTAAAAGTGTTGCATCTTTGGGCTAATTACCATTTGAATAAAGGAAGGGAAGGGTAAGGAATACATTTTAAAATAGGGTTAGATTTAAAACAAAAAGAGAAACCCAGCAATTCAAGTTTTCACCAATGCCAGCAATAGAAGTTGGTCAAATTAAATTTGTTAACTCAGTTCTAAGGAATCATGTTTCCTGCAGCCCAGGCAAAGGGAATTGGAAGTATCTGCCTCCTTTATGTACAGGAAATTAGGGTGCAGGGCTATCATTTTGTGTGCCCCCCCCCCCCGGTCATTCATGGAACAATCACTCACGCTCCCTTATGTATGGGTAAAAATGGCCAGAGTGTCAGATTTCCTAAGATCTTTAACATAGTCATTTCAGCCTTACCATTTGCAGACAAATTTTTCTGCCCTTTATTTACAGGGGTGGTCAAGGCTTATTCTACTTGATTATGAATTTGTATGTGCTTAAACTCTGAATAGACTTTGAAGTCTGATTTTAAATAATAGATAAAATGGTAAAAACTGTTAGAGAATGACTCAAATGCTTATTATCACCAGCTCTGCTTCAAAACATCATGGCTTTCACCTCTCACCCTTTAAAACTCTCTACTGTATTCTAAACTCTGAAAACCAATCTTTCCATCTTTCTGTACCAAAAAGCAAAGCTGGGCTGAATTTCAACCCATCATCTTACACCAGAACTTAAGAATTACCCTCCAGTGCTTTCAGACACATTGCACGTAGCCATAAATTGGGAGTTGGAAGGGACCCTGGGGTCACCTAGTCCAACCCTTTAAAATACAGGGTTCATAGCAATATTTGCACTACAGCAACCTTCCTGCCTCTTACAATCTGAATTCAGAGTTCCTACTGAATGCTTGAGGTCAATTTGTTCAGGACTTTTTTTCTGTGAGGTTTCAGACATGTGGTTTATATATTTATGTACGTGTTTGCTTGGTACATTTATGAACATGTATTACATATCTAAGACCTTAAAATATTTCTCTGCAAGGTCAAAGTGGGAAACATCCCCATTGTCTCTTTCCTCACAAATCCTGTCTTAAGGGCACATTTAAGATATGAATAGGGTGTGAGCCTGTGACCTGGCTCAGGAACTAAGTATTTATCATTACAAAAGACTGGCCAGGCTCCCCAGGGTATCCAATCAAGTAAGCATTAACAGGTAACCTGCCAGACAGGAGATAAACAACGCACTCAGATTTATTTTGATTGAGGTATGATGTGTCTGGGGGGTGGTCTTGAGCTACGCCCTTTCTGTGATATATGTATGATGTTTCTGGGGGTGGTCTTGAACTCCAGGGCGGGCAATTTAAAATGTCTATATAAGGGCGGACACACCTGGGTTCTGGGTCCTCCTCCTCCTCCTGCGTGTGAAGGGGGCACCTGTTGCAACAGTTCAATAAAGATCCGGCTTATTAGCTGCTTTGCTTCTCAATAGTCTCTGGTTGGCCTCTGTTATTTTTCTCTGACCGATGGAGAACCTGCAAAGGACTCTACATGGGCTCTTGTGTATCCCATAAGGGAATAAGGGCATATTTCCATTTATTACAGTAAACAGTTCCACCAATGGGGCACTGCCACAGAGTAGGCTCTGCCTTGCTGCTGCCCCATGGGCCATATCTATTTGTGGTATCTGTTAGGATATAGTTCCGTTCCACCTTAAAAGGGAACAGGCATGACTGTTGTGTGTCACATGCCTGTTTACTTCCAGCGCTTGCTGGGAACTTCCATTTGTATATAGCTGTTGTATTGCTGCTGTTTTGCTGGACACGAAGGGAAGCAGACATGTTTTTTCCTTTGTTCCTGCTGCTGAATAAAATGCTGTAATATGCTGCTTACATATGACTCTGTCTGCCTCTTCTGCTGTGAGATTTACACACTCTGCTGACAGAGTGTGCACGGGTCTCTAAAGGTATCTGAGGCTCGTGTTGCTGATTGATGCTGTTCCAAGGGAACCCAGTAATCGTCTGGCAGCCGGCCGGTGGCTGGAGCCAGCTGGGGGCCTGCCTGATGCCCCCGTCTCCCCGGCAGTATCCCAACAGTATCACCAGCAGGGCCTCCCTGCTGATCTTAAAGCACAGGTTGGTCAGTGTTGAGAGAGATGATCTCAAGCCTATAGGACTTTGTACTTCAACTTGTTGAATTGGGTCTGAAACTCACAGGCAGGCCGTGCAATGCTTTCAAGACTACGGTCCTACCACATTTAATATCTGGCAGCTGCATTGATCCTCTGTTTGACCATGGTTTTGCCAGGCAATTGCTCTGTGGACTGGCAAAAGGAAATAAGTCTTTTCCATGCTACTCTTCCTTTGAGAAGCCTTGAACAGCTTGAGTGGTGATGATTCTATGTGGAAATTCAGTGTTAGCATGGCATTTAGATAAATTGGAAGGGTCTTGTGTTTTCAGGCTCTCTGAAGGTCAGTACAGAAATCTCTGCTTCATCATTCTCCAATCATGTATTTTCTGTATAACTAGCACCGCAAGAGCACCAAAAGGTTGAAAACTTGTATTTGTTTCCTAAACAGAAAGTAACTCATGAGAATTAGTTCTTTTGCAAAAAAAAATTTACATGCAGCCACTAAGGATGTGGTTTGAAGTGGAAGGATCCTGGTACTTTTTTCCTCAACATGGATAAAAGTGACTCAACAAGTGTTGATGTTTAGTTGGAATAGGACAAGACAGAGAAAGCTGCCTTGTCCTATACTAGGTAAAGGTAAAGGGACCCCTGACCATTAGGTCCAGTCGTGACCGACTCTGGGGTTGCAGCGCTCATCTCGCTTTATTGGCCGAGGGAGCCGGCGTTTGTCCGCAGACAGCTTCCGGGTCATGTGGCCAGCATGACTAAGCCACTTCTCACGAACCAGAGCAGTGCACGGAAACGCTGTTTACCTTCCCGCCATAGCGGTACCTATTTATCTACTTGCACTTTGACGTGCTTTCAAACTGCTAGGTTGGCAGGAACAGGGGCTGAGCAACGGGAGCTCACCCTGTCGTGGGGATTCGAACCGCGACCTTCTGATCGGCAAGTCCTAGGCTCTGTGGTTTAACCCACAGCGCCACCCATGTCCCCTTAAACTTCAACCTTATCACATGCATAATTTCTAGGAGAAAATAACAGTCAAGACTAAACAATGATCCCAGTCAACTATGCATTAAGATTGCAACCCAAGGATCCAATATGAAATCAATGGTACATCTCTCAATCTAAGTCGTTTTGAACTGTAGCATCACAAATTCGACCTGGAACTGTATCCCTGGGCAAAGGTATTTGTCCTATAAACTAATCGTGGTCAGAAGCTGCCTCTCTTCAAATGAGCTGGTACCATAACTGCCTGCCTGTGCAAATGAAAAAACGCCACAAGAGGGCATTAGAAAACATGACACCTTTTATTCATCATACGGTATAAAAGCTCTGTACTTTTAGTGCTCTATAAAGAGAATTTTGTTTGAAAGCACCCTCAGAAAAACTTTAAATGAGCTTTTAATTCCAAATTTGACAAGCGACCAGGATTCTCCCGCACAGCGGTGGAGCCGCACGTAAATAAAAGCCTACTTTGTATTTCCACTCAAGTTAAAGCATATTTCAGCAGCATCTGCTTCAGCAAAGGGACAGCTCCCTCGACCAGAAAACAGGCGACTGGAACAGAGAAAATGAAGTGAACGTGTGAGCGAGGCAAGGAAACGGGAGAGCACAGCTCATTTCAGAAAAGAGAGAAATTCCAGGGAACATTCAGCTCCTTTTCCTGATTAATTAACCTGGAATAGATACTTAAAATCAAAGCAAATGATAGCATCCCGCAGATGGATGGAAAGGGACTGCCATTGCTTTAGTCCTCTGCGTATGGGTCCTCTTAAGTGAATGATTATTCATCCCAAGGCAGGTGCAAGACTTTAGGGTCAGCTTTAGACACAGAGGAAAAACCCTCCTTTAAAAAAAAAAGAAACCACGACTTTTAAATGCCCTATTATAGTAAATTATCCACAAAACTTTATGGAAAGCAGAGATATCTCACTCCTCCCCCCCTTATGTCTAGAGGGGAGATCTTCCGCAATTGCCTGCCTGGCAATTCCGCCTTCTGTGGTCTCCTAACCCACAACGCTTTCAAGGTACAGTGGTACCTCGGGTTAAGTACTTAATTCGTTCCGGAGGTCCGTACTTAACCTGAAACTGTTCTTAACCTGAAGCACCACTTTAATTAATGGGGCCTCCTGCTGCTGCCGCGCAGCCGGAGCACGATTTCAGTTCTCATCCTGAAGCAAAGTTCTTAACCTGAAGCACTATTTCTGGGTTAGCGGAGTCTGTAACCTGAAGCGTATGTAACCTGAAGCGTATGTAACCCGAGGTACCACTGTAGTTAGAAGTTTCTTGGGCGCGGGGGAGAAAGGAAGCCAGCCCCTGCGTTGCCTTCCTCGCTAGCCAGCAGCGAGCTCCGAGCTCGGGCTGCGGCAGCTGGAAGGAACTGGCTGAGAAAGCGATACAGGGAGCAGGACATCCGAAGCGGCGTCCACGACGGGAGGCTGCTCGTTGGCAACCCCCTGCCCGCCCGCCCGCCCCTCCGGTTCTCAGTCCTGAGCTGGCGACGTGAAGCTCAAGGGACACGTCTAAAGACCAAGGGAAGGGCCGTCGCGCCTCCAGGGCAGAGCAACTACTTTGCTCGCAAGGGGCGCCCCAGACAGTCCTCAGCAGCATCCTTAAAGGCGAGCTTGTAACCTAAGGTTAACTACGAGGTTGGTGATTCGAGCCCACCCATCGACGGCTGTGGGCTTTGCAGGGGGGGTTGGACTAAATGACCCTCGAGACCCCTCCCAACTCTACCATTCTGAGTGCGCCAGAACCACAGAAGGGCATCCTTCCGAATAAGGCTCAGGATCAGGCCGCCTCCTTCTCTCGACGCAGCCTCGACGCCCCCACACCGCTCCTCTCCCCCCGCCCGTCAGGTCTCCCGCAGCTCCGGGGCGCTGGGGGGCTCCGGGAGGAGGCTGGGCGGCCCCGCCTCCGCTCTCGCCTCCCCGATATAAGGAGCCGCCGACGGCGCCGCCTGCCCAAAGAAGCCGCCGTCGTGGCCGAGCGCACCATGCCGGGAGCCGGAACTTCGACGCTGCTCTGCCTCGCCCTGGCCGCGCTGCTCAGCCCGCCCGCCGACGCCTGGTACAAGCAGACGGCCGGACCCAGCTACTACTCGGTGGGCAGGGCGTCGGGGCTGCTGTCCGGCATCCGCCGCTCGCCTTACATGCGCCGCTCCGACGACACCGACAGCAGCAGCACCAGCGCCGAGAGCGGCCCCGGCGCCGCCTCCTTCTTGATGTCCGAGCCGCGCCCGAACCCCAGCGGGCTGCGCAACATGGTGAGCGGCTAGGGGGCGCCCGGATGGAAGTGGAGCCCCCTGGAAGAGGGAGGGGGTCCCGGGTGGAGAAGGCAGCTGGGGGGGGAGAGTTTCTTTTATATGCATTGTGATTTATTTCAATGCATTGCATTGTATATTTATTATTATTGAGTTAGAGCGTACATTAGCCACTCCCGAAAAGTTGTATTCATCAGATAATTATAGTAATAGTATCAATCAGCACTTTCTAACTTTTTAAATTAAAAAAGCCTATATGGTTTTATACCTATCTTTTTTTACCTATAAAAATCTGAGAGGAAATATCTATTTTAATTGTTTTAATGTTGTATTTTAATCTTGTTTTTAAGTTGTATTCATGCAACTCGTTTTTATTATTGGTTGTTAGCCGCCCTGAGCCCGGCCTTGGCTGGGGAGGGCGGGGTATAAATACAGTTTATTATTATTATTTGCTGCTTTTTAGCCAAACAGGCCGTCGGGTCGCGCTGTATCAAGGAGGTAAAGATATTGCAATGATTGAAGGGCCCGGGAGATGCTCAGCTCCATCCTGGGCACATTGAAAGGCTCTTCTGCTCCACGGGGCTTCAGGATCGCAGTCGAGCAAGCCGGGGAGGGAGGGAAGCCTGAGGCTGGTGCCCCCGCCTTGCCCTCTCACTTTCCCCTTTTCCCTTTGCAGGCGGTGTGTGTGAAGGAGGTGGCCCCGGAGCTGCAGAGCTGCCAGCTGCTGCCTGGCTTGCCCAGCGTCATCCAGTGTAAAGCCGATGTCACCGTCTCGCTGGACCCCGCGGACTGCGCCAGCGCTTGAGCCCCGACGGGGCGTCCTTCCCCCTGGAGCCCGGAGCGGGGCATCCGGACGGGGCGAGGAGAGGGAGGGAGGCGGAGGCAGCGGAGGGGGTTGCTCTCTTGCCAAAGCGACCGACTCCGTCCGGGAGTGTGTGTTTTTTCTCCTGCATCTCATAATAAAGGCGCTTTAAACGGCTCTTGTGCTTGCCTGGGTTTCTTGATAAAACAGGTTGAACAAAGTTATTGGCTCCACAGAAGGAGACACCGGGAAGAGAAAGATGACGCTTCTTTGGTCAAAATCTGAGTAAACATAATTACAGTGGTACCTCGGGTTACAGACGCTTCAGGTTACATACGCTTCAGGTTACATACGCTTCAGGTTACAGACTCCGCTAACCCAGAAATTGTACCTCGGGTTAAGAACTTTGCTTCAGGATGAGAACAGAAATTGTGCTCTGGCGGCAGCAGGAGGCCCCATTAGCTAAAGTGGTTCTTCAGGTTAAGAACGGACCTCCGGAACGAATTAAGTACTTAACCCGAGGTACCACTGTAACGTGAACTCAGTGAGGCTCCATTCTGACCATGCATATATCCAGAACAGGGTTTAGGGGTGCTCAGAGGTGCTGCTAGCACCGCCCAGGGGGTTTCACATTTGAAGGACAAAGATTTCTCAGCTCCATCCCTCCTGCCGCTGTTGCAATGGGAGAAGCTGCCGCCAAGCCCAGAAAAGGGAAGAGGGTGCCTTTATCTAGGTCAGGGGTAGGCAAACTAAGGCCCGGGGGCCGGATCCCACCCAATCGCCTTCAAAATCTGGCCCTCAGACGGTCTGGGAATCAGCGTGTTTTTACAAGAGTGGAATGTGTCCTTTTATTTAAAAAGCATCTCTGGGTTATTTGTGGGGCATAGGAATTCGTTCATCCCCCCCCCAAAAAATATAGTCCGGCCCCCCACAAGGTCTGAGGGACAGTGGACCGGCCCCCTGCTGAAAAAGTTTGCTGACCCCTGATCTAGGCACTTTCAGAGAAACAGAGTGGGTTTTCACGCTGCTAAAATGGTCCCCAGGTTTCTCCCCTCCTGTTCCCGGGATTCAAAGGCAATCAAGGCTAACCAGGAAGATCAAGTATTACTAAAAGACTGGAGTAAATTTTTAATATATTTAAAAGACCACTGTAAACAGTTAAAATCATTGGGGGGATGTAATGACACTTGTAATGTGGAATCAACTATGGTAACTATAGATATATAACAGATGAATAATGGTAAAAGATGCAGAATACTTTACAGTATTTCAAATATGGAACCCATGGAGAGAGGGCAGGAGGTCAACAGGTTTGAAAGAACCTTTTATTTTAATATTTGAAATGGTTAAAGTTAAAATGTATAAAACTATGTAAAACCAATTTAAAAACAAAACAAACACACAAAGGCAATCAAGGCTGTAGCCCTCTGCTTGCATTTACCTGGGAGAAAGTCCCACAGAACAGAGTGTAATGCATTTCCACAGAAATGTGCACTGGATCGCACTGCCTGGCTGCAAGCCAAAGCTTGTTTAGGTAAAGGTAAAGGGACCTCTGACCATTAGGTCCAGTCGTGACCGACTCTGAGGTTGTGGCGCTCATCTCGCTTTATTGGCCAGCATGACTAAGCCGCTTCTGGCAAACCAGAGCAGCGCACGGAAATGCCGTTTACCTTCGCCGTTTACCTTCCTGCTGGAGTGGTACCTATTTATCTACTTGCACTTTGACATGCTTTTGAACTGCTAGGTTGGCAGGAGCAGGGACCGAGCAACGGGAGCTCACCCCATCGCAGGGATTCGAACCGCCGACCTTTTGATCGGCAAGTCCTAGGCTCTGTGGTTTAACCCACAGCGCCACCCTCGTCCCTAAAGCTTGTTTACATGAAAGCAAATGTACGGGGATCGGTCATTAGTGTTGAGTAAGCAGGGACAAGTCAGGCTGCAACTTATTTTCCTGCAGCAAGGCTGATCCACAAATATTGGCACCATATGGCTTTCCCTATAGTACCTGCCCAACTTAATCACCCTAATAAAAAATAATTAGGGAAATGATAATTTGCATTTTTAATAGAAATGCCTTTTTATCTGTGTCGAAAACAATTCAATGTCACAACGGGGACAGGGTGGTGGTACTAGAACCAATTTATGGTAATTCTTTATTTGGAAATTTTCTTAATTGCTTTATTTTTGAAAGAATCTCAAAGCATACAAAACAGAATTCAAATGCAATATATTAGTAAATTAAAATAGCACTGTACTATTCAGTCAGTAACACAAAGACACAGCCACCCCAGATCCCTCTATCCAAAATCCTAGCAGGTCACTTTATAGAACAAAGACAGCTGACCAGAAAAAAATATATAATGGCCATGATGGCTGGGAGTGATGGGAGTTGGAGTCCAGCCACATTTCAAGAAAGCCACAAGTAATCTAATAGGCCATATTCAAAGGTAAAAGCAAGGTGTAACTGTGGCTCAGTCACATGAGAGAGCTATGAAGATCCTAGAAGGAATGTAGATAGAATGTAGGATCTGCTCTGAACCCATCTTTTATTGGTTCACTTTATTCCTGATGGCAATGGGAGGAGAAGAAGAAGAAGAAGAGGAGGAGGAGGAGGAGGAGGAGGAGGAGGAGGAGGAGGAGGAGTTTGGATTTGATATTCCGCTTTATCACTACCTGAAGGAGTCTCAAAGCGGCTAACAATCTCCTTTCCCTTCTTCCCCCACAACAAACACTCTGTGAGGTGAGTGGGGCTGAGAGACTTCAGAGAAGTGTGACTGGCCCAAGGTCACCCAGCAGCTGCATGTGGAGGAGCGGAGACGTGAACCTGGTTCCCCAGATTACGAGACTACCGCTCTTAACTGGAGAACTTTGTTCTTGGCTAAAGTTTGAATAGTCTTGTCCAGGGCTTTTGCCATTGTAAGTCAAGTCAGGAACTGTGGACTATTTCATAGTTATTATTAACAGAGGTTAAACCCATGTCTGTTATGGAGTGGACACTCAGAAATAATATTTATTAATTTCCTAAATTTTATGTATATAAAATTGACTGTGGAAAAATCTCAAAGCAATTCAAAGAAGATAAAACAATAAAATCAAGAAAGAAATCACAACCCTACTTTAAGTCATACAGAAGTTAAAATATTAAAACAGATTAAAATCACCACAGCTTTCTAAGCATAAGGGTAGGCTTGTCTAAACAGGAATGCTTTTTTGCAGGCGCTGAAAAGAGCACAGCGAAGGTGCCTGCTTGCTTTCAATAGGCAGGGAGTTCCAAAGTGTAGTGCTGCCACACTAAAAAACCGAGTTCTTACAAACATGGAACGGGCATTACTGTATGTGGCACCTGTAGTAGTGCCAATTCTGCTGATCGAAGCAGTCAGCTGGTGATCTCTGAGCTGAAGCAATTGTAGTTATCTTAACACTGTACTTGTAAAAGATACATTTGCAAACGTGACTTTTGCATTTGTGGCACAGCTCCAAGCTCTATGTGGCGAACACAGTTGTTGCATGTACTTCAGTGTTTACACTGTGTACCCTGCCTGGTTCAGAGCTTCTGCATGTGTACACAGTTATTTCAAAACATCTATGTACATAATAATAAATGCACTTTGGAACTTCCAGCCAGTTGAGATCAAGCAGGCATATTTTGGTGCTTGCTTATAAAACCCTTTTTTGTTTAGGCAAGCCTTGCCAGCCATGTACCGTAGATGCTCTCATGTTTTTATCTTTTCCGTCTGTTGGTTTTTCTCGTTTTAAAATATTTTAACTGTTTCATTGAAAAATAATATTTCTTGTAAACGGCTTAGAGGTTTGGTGGCAATCAACCTGTATATAAATGTTATAAATAAATGAATAATCTATACTTTGTGCCCACTGTGCAATACACACACCCTGGTTCTATTTGTCACACAAAGTGGAGCTGCCCACCCTCTTACATCTTTAAACGTGTGCTTACTTAGAGGTGAGATTCCAGATCCTCCTTTGACTGTCTGGGACAATCTAAATCCTCAGAGCGTGGAGGGAATGGATTGATGTATCAATCCTGGATCCCCTAGTTTGTGGGAATATCTAATTCCATCACTGTCTCTCTGTCTCTCTCAAACACACACACACACACACACACACACACACACACACACACACAAATGTTGGAGCTTCAGGAATTATAGGCCCATAAGGCAGATGTCCTCATTTAATCATCTCATCTGCAGAAATTAACGAACTAATTAGGGAGAGGAATAAGTTCCGCAGCCTAATGTTAACTAATACTGTCAAGCAGAACCAGTCACCTTTCCTCAGAGACAGCAGGAGCTGCAGCTTAATTACAAGTGACAGCACTGCTCACAGATAGAGGAAAGAAATCTCCACCTCCGGGAAGGGAGATGAGCGCTGTTAGCAGCAGCTTGTTTACTCAGCAAGAAGTTGATTCTGGGGTACATTAGCACATGGGCATAGGCAGGATATTGGGGGGGACCTTTTGTGGTGGGCAGAACCTCAGTTTGCTATGTATTTTTACTAATTTATATTTATTTGGGCAGTAGCTACCCCTTCTTGCCTCCCCCTTGGCTATGGGCATGCATTAGCATGGTGCAGGAGGGAGATATGATGGCCCCCTTGTAGCCGCTAATGAGAGGAGGACTTGGAACATCCTGCAGGAGAAGGCAGAAAGCGTGTGTGTGTGTGTGTGTGAGAGAGAGAGAGAGAGAGAGAGAGAGACTTAGACACATATAAAAAACGTTGTGAAAAAAAATATTGAATCTGCCATAGCTCACCATCGCCATCTAGTGTCACATTTGTATAATTCACTTTAGTAAAGGTAAAGGGACCCCCTGAACTTTAGGTCCAGTTGCGGACGACTCTGGGGTTGTGGCGCTCATCTCGCTTTACTGGCCGAGGGAGCCGGCGTACAGCTTCCGGGTCACATGGCCAGCATGACTAAGCCTCTTCTGGTGAACCAGAGCAGCGCACAGAAATGCCGTTTACCTTCCCGCCGGAGTGGTACCTATTTATCTACTTGCACTTTGACATGCTTTCGAACTGCTAGGTTGGCAGGAGCAGGGACTGAGCAAAAGGAGCTCACCCCATTGCGGGGATTCGAACCACCGACCTTCCGATCAGCAAGCCCTAGGCTCTGTGGTTTATAATTCACTTTACAACACACTTAAATGCTTTATTTTCAGCTGTATAGCTGAGTCCAGAGGGGACGCGGGTAGCGCTGTGGGTTAAACCACAGAGCCTAAGGCTTGCCGATCAGAAGGTTGGCGGTTTGAATCCCTGCGACAGGGTGAGCTCCCGTTGCTCGGTCCCTGCTCCTGCCAACCTAGCAATTTGAAAGCACGCAGTGCAAGTAGATAAATAGGTACCGCTCCAGCAGGAAGGTAAACGGTGTTTCTGTGCACTGCTCTGGTTCACCAGAAGCGGCTTAGTCATGCTGGCCACATGATCCGGAAAAACTGTCAGTGGAAGTGGACAAACACCAGCTCTCTGCCTGTAAAGCAAGATGAGCGCTGCAACCCCAGAGTCGTCCACGACTGGACCTAATAGTCAGGGGTCCCTTTACCTTTACCTGTAGCTGAGTCCAGAGAGAGAGAAATTGCTGAAACAACGCACATAGAAGCCAGTGTAGCATTGTGGTTAGAGTGTTGCACTAAGACCTGAGAGATCAGTTCAAACGCCCAGTCTGCCATAAAGCTCACCACTCACTGTATTTTACCCCAACCTACCTCACGGGTTTGTTATGAGGATAACTGGGCGGAAGTAGAACTGTTGTGTGGTTCTTTGAGAAACACTGTGTTTTCATGTGTTCCACCCCCAAACCAGCTGTGATCCGATTTGAAAATGTAAGCCACATGGAGACATCCATGTCCCCACTCTGCCCACTGGTCTGGACAGACAGCAGGAGACGTGGAAACACATTTAACCCTACTGATGTGTACAACAACCAGCAAATGTGCTTTGTAACATGGGTGGGTGGGTGTGATCTCATTGCATTTTCAGCCAGCAATGTGTACACAGCCAAGGAGTGGAAGGGAGATCATCAATGAGTAGAAGCAGGTTCAAGAAGAAAATCAAGTCTAGCTCAATAGTGTCTGCTACACAGATTGGCAGCAACTGTCCAGGGTTTCAGCCAGAGATCTCTCCCAGGTGCTGTGGCTCAAACCTTGGAGTTTTTATGTGCAAGGTGTGTATTCTGCCACTGAGCCAGGGCAGGACATAAGTAGAATTGGCAGCTCCTTGCCTTCTCCACAAGCGTTAACATCTTTGGAAGAGGAACATGCAGTTAAGAAGCACTGCCATCCACCCATTTGCTGCAGTCATCTATTCTCTCACCCACAGAGCATTGCTGGAGTTGTGCTTGCAAAATCAAGACAAAAAGAGGATGGACCAGTAGAGTGGTGTACCACCTAAGTGGGAGAAACCATTCCTGAATATTCTGATGCTGTTTTAAGAGTAGCAGATGTCATATCTGGGTCCACAGCAAGCAAATCGACATGTGAAAGCACAGCCCCCACTCTTCGGTTTGGGAATCCCTTAACCAAATTACTCTTCCCTGTGTAAATGTGTAGAATTATGGGGGTGGAAGAAAGTGGTAGTGGGGAACATCTAAAAGGGATGGGGAGGTTTCTTCGCCCCCTGGGTCATTCCAGGCGGGAGCTTAATTTGCATATGGGTCCATTAGATATTGTAAAGGGATTGTTAGCCTCATGGTTTTTGTTACATATCTGAAATATACTCAGAGTCGAGAGTGGATTTCATGCTCCTTATTCAGCTCATAGTGGTGAGGAGGAATGGAACTTCCCCCAGAATGTCTGCTTTATATACATTATTTACACAATGGGCCCCACGTGATTGGCTACTTCCGGGATTCACCTGTGGGCCAATCAGGTTACGGATTCACTTCCAACTGGAGCCGGATTGGGTGGCTCCTGTGGACCAATCAGACTGCTGCATTTTGAACCCTATTCAACTCAGTACATAACAATATGATTTCCACCCCCCACCCACCTAGGAAGGGTGCATCTGGATTAAATGGGAGGCAAAGGAATAGAGGTCATTATTTTGATGGCAATGATGTTGTTTGCAAAAAAAAACTTGTACGCAGGAGCAGGAACACTGATCCCACAAAAACTAAAACAACAACCATCTGGAGTATCACCTTTCAGAAATTAGACAAGTCCAGTTTCAAAACCAGCAAAGTTCTTCATTCCCATAGCAATTCCCCTCTGTAACATCCGCCATTTGTCAAGCAGAACTTTTTCTTCTGTACTTACTGACAAGGAAGTGGCTCCATGGCCTCCTGGGCCCCATCAGGCCTGTGACAAGCATGAGTTTATAGGATCCCGCCAAGTGCCACCGCTGCTCAGTCAGTGGAAAATTACTGGCTGGAAGCGACTGACAAATTGGTGCTCATAAACTATGTGCTATGTCCTCCTCCTGAGCCCTGGCACTCATGGCTGCAGCAGTGGCTGAAGGGCCATGGAGCAAGGAGGAGAAAGAGATGGCACACATGGAGGAATCAGAGAACTGGGGATCAGGAGACAGAGTGAGGTATGGGTGCTACACAGGAAAATCCAGCACAGTGGTACCTCTGGTTGCGAACGGGATCCATTCTGGAGGCCTATTCGCAACATGAAAAGCCCACAACCTGAAGCGCTGTATCTGCGCAGGTGCATGGCACAATTTGGTTTTTGTGCACATGCGCGAAGCACAATTTAGCGCTTCTGTGCTTGCGCGAGCGGCAAAACCTGGAAGTAACCCTTTCCGGTACTTCCGGGTCACCGCAGGACACAACCTGAAAAAACGTAACATGAAGCAAACGTGACGTGAGGTATTATTGTACTTTTTTCAGCCGGAACTCACCGGAACTCAGTTCTGGCATCTCTCAGGTGGGAACCATGGCCATTATAAGAGAACAAGGGAGGCATGCATGGTGAGTTCCAGCACCTCTTTTTCTGGGGGGGGGGGGGGAGCACAGGGGAAAATCCATAGACCACTGCAGGGATGGGGAAACCATGGCTCTCTGGATGTTGCTAGACTACAACCCCCATCATTCCTCAGTGGCCTTTGGCCATGCTGGCTGGGGCTGATGGGAAGAGGAGTTTAACAAACACAGCCTGGGTTAATGGCCCCATTGCATCCAGTAGCTCCTTAGACTGTTAAGGAAGTTCTCACCTTCACTGCTCTTTCATACTATATCCATGCTAGCCTGCCCCTCCACTTCCCCCAAACCTGCAACAGCTTTGAGTTTCCCCCCACAAACATCTGGTATATAAACTTTATGAAATAAATAAGTAAACAAACAAACACACACTGAACTCTGATATATTCTCTCTCTCTCTCTCTCTCTCTCTCTCTCTGTGTGTGTGTGTGTGTGTTACACACACTCACATTCACACACACACACACACACACACACACACACAGATCAGCTCTCCACCCAGACCTCATAAGGTAACATAAAAAGGTAAAGGGACCCCTGACCATTAGGTCCAGTCATGACAGACTCTGGTTTTTTTTGTGTTTTTTTAAAATAATTTTTATTAAGGTTTTAAACAACAAAGAAAGAAAAGAAAAACATACGCAATACATATAACAACACACACAAAAAACAAAACAAAATTCAACCATAAAAAAAAACAAAAAACATAACAATTAAAAACAATATCTCTTTTCCATTTCCATTTTTAAGTTACTTATTTTCTGGACTTCCTCATACCTCCCTCTTTTGTATTCCAATCCGAATTGTTTGTCCAGCAGTTTCTTTTCCACTTTTTTAATCCCAATCTTTAGTTTAATAAAATGTTAAAATATATAACTTCAACTTCTTTAAACCTAATCTTTGGTCTTAGTATCATATAACATTAAAATTTTCCCTCTTAATATCAGATTTCCATTTCTTTAAACATCCTTAATCTTAATCTTTAATCTTAGTCTATCATTAACTTTAACCTGTACAGCTGGAAACCGCTTGTTTTCAGTCCAACATCACTCTAACATTCCTTAATTTTGCAGTGTTTCTGAAGATAGTCTTTAAATTTCTTCCAATCTTCCTCCATCGACTCTTCTCCCTGGTCACGGATTCTACCAGTCATTTCAGCCAATTCCATATAGTCCATAAATTTCATCTGCCATTCCTCCAGCGTGGGAAGTTCTTGTGTCTTCCAATACTTTGCAGTGAGTATTCTTGCTGCTGTTGTTGCATACATAAAGAAAGTTCTATCCTTTTTTAACACCATTTGTTAAAATGGTGGCGGCGCACATCTCGCTTTATTGGCCAAGGGAGCCGGCATACAGCTTCTGGGTCATGTGGCCAGCATGACTAAGCCGCTTCTGGTGAACCAGAGCAGCGCACGGAAACGCCGTTTACATTCCCGCCGGAGCAGTACCTATTTATCTACTTGCACTTTGACGTGCTTTTAAACTGCTAGGTTGGCAGGAGCAGGGACCGAGCAACGGGAGCTCACCCCATTGCGGGGATTCAAACTGCCAACCTTCTGATCGGCAATACCTAGGCTCTGTGGTTTAGACCACAGTGCCACCCTCACTTATTTTCTCTCACTGCCTTACTCTGCCTGTTGGTGGGGACCAGGTTAGCATCTCTTGTTTCCATCTTTTCCCCAACTACAGGACAGCCACACATACTTGGAACTTATCCTGCACTGAAAGTGATGCTCCCTCCAGAGCAAAGCTTAAATGCATCCTGAATTGGGTGCCTATATTGGGGGTGGGCAGAGGTGAGAGGCATTTAATCTCATGTGACAAGCCGTTTGAAATGGAAACAAGGTGTTTCCCAGCCTGGCGCACCTAAATCTGAAGGACTGCTAGTTCCTTCCCTTCCTCTCCTCCAGTCAAAATTATTGGGGATTAGAGAAATGTCATGACTGCCCATGAAGAGGGGGCTGGGGCTAATTGCACGACCAATGCACATCCCACATGGTATTAAGAAATCAATGGGTTTTATCCTAGAACTAGCCTACTCTCCGGATTCAACTCGGTCAATAATATATTGGAAAAGTGTCCATCCCATATCTCGACTGCTCCTGTTCTCTCAGTGGTTGTGTAATTAAAAAGTCAATCAGGTTCTGGAGATCCCTTCATCCATCTCTGCAAGTACTGGTCCAATGTAATCATGCTGCAATGATGGGGGCAGGTTTTGGTTTTTTTAAGGGTGACTGCAGGCAGTCACACTGACACTTCAATTCCCTCAATAATATCATCCTATACTGAACACCTTACCCCATATCTTATCTTATAAGCATTTGCTGTTACTGTACAAGGTGAGACACCCCCATTTCATGAATATAAGTTGAAAAGAAGATCACAGCATATATAAGCATAAGCTAAGGTGACCACAGTGTATAGTGGACGCAGGTGGTACTGTGGTCTAAACCACTGGGCCTCTTGGGCTTGTCGATCAGAAGGTTGGCGGTTTGAATCCCTGCTACAGAGTGAGCTCCCGTTGCTCTGTCCCAACTTCTGCCAACCCAGCAGTTCGAAAGTATGCCAGTGCAAGTAGATAAATAGGCACCGCTGTGGTGGAAAGGTAAACAGCGTTTCCATGCGCTTTGGTTTCCATCACGGTGTTCCGTCGCGCCAGAAGCGGTTTGGTCATGCTGGCCACATGACCCAGAAAGCTGTCTGTGAACAAATGCCAGCTCCTCTAGATGTTAGATCCTGCCTGAGATCCTGTACCTGTACTTGCCTGGTTTCTTGCCTCGTGTCCTGCCTTGGCCCTGTCAGACTGACTCCTAGCGGAACCTTCGGATTCTGGACCAGTCCTGGACTGCGTTTCATGGGTTACCCCTGGGCCCAGCACACAGAGGTCCTTTACCTACCTTTTTACATCCACATAAGCTGAGAGGAACACCACAATGAACTAGTCTCAATTGCTATGTTCTGCCTCCCTTCTCTGCCTCCATCCATCTTGGGAGACAATGCAGTTGTCCCACTTTGGGATAAGGACAGGAGTGTAAACATACTCGGAATGTGGCCTTGGGAGTACTATGAAAAAATGATCCTTTCTCTGCTCCCCCCCCCAACCCCCATTCCCTCCCTTTTTTCTGTTTTCAGTTTAATCTTGGAAATATCCAAGAACTTTGCTGTAAACTTTCCCACTCCCCAAACTTCTTGGCCCCAGGGGACTTTTTTTTTCATGATTCCAAAAGCACAGCCATCTCAGACAGGCAGTGCCAGTTGCCCACCTACACATGGATTGGGTTCCTGTCTCCTTTAGGCTGCTCCATCATCCCACCAGTTAGCAGTTAATTCCACTGACATTTATTGACATTTGGAAGGTTGGGCGGAGTGGGGGGGGGGAACCCTGGCTCTGTGGAGGCTGCCAGACACAGCACACACCCTGCGGTAGCAATAACAAGCTAGCTCTACGCATCCTCCCATTTCCATACTAATCACTTCCCCAACCCCAAACCACCTGCATGCCCAGACAGCAGCCCCAGGCCCTGGAAAGAGCCAGTGCCAAGGAGCAGTCGCTGCCACCCGTGCTATAGAGCAGCAGGCAGGACAAGAAGTGCTCAGAGAATTCCACTGGCGACACTCAAAGATGAAAGAGTGATGCAGAGCCCCACATGGAGCCCAGTAACAAAGGGGTTGGGGAAGAGTACAAAGAAACACTCTGTGACACTGTGCTAGGTCTGGTGCTAGAGAGGAAATATCTTTTTGTGGGCTTCTTTTCTACAGTTCAGGAATGTGCCCCCACCCCCCAATATGGCTCGACTACAAACTTCCATCTTTCTTTGACCATTGGCTTCATCTAACAGAATCTAGAGAGCCACAGATTCTCCATCCCTGCCCTGGCTCCCCTCCATAAAAGACAAGTGAAGTTCAGGGAGCATAAAGACCATGGAAAGTACTCCGAAATTCCTAATTTTGAGGACAAGCTCCCTCCTTGTCCTGGTTCTCAGGTGCAGCTATCACTCCACAGCTCTTAAACGGCCACTGGGTTAAGCAATTTACACAGCATTGGGTGCACTTGTGTGAATTATCCAAGTCAATCATCATCCCATTTATTGCAAAGCTTGAATTGCATCTGTACTGCCTTCCATTTGTGATGGCTTCAGATGAGAGTAGAAAACCCAAATGATGAGTCAAGTTAGAAAGCAACAAGCAGTGCCTTCTCAAATAACCTTGCAGACCCTTTGATATCAGAACGGGAGCTATGAGCTTCACACACTAACACTTTCCCCACAAATTGGGAGAGGGAGGGAACAGAGACACGACTGCAGCTCTGGTTTCAGAGTACCAGGTAAGGTGGCACTCTCAAAGAAAACAGAAGCAGCAGCAGTAGTTGCCTGGGAGGAGAGAAGGACTACTTCCCAACCACTGAAGAGAGAAAGTAGCTGTCAATTCCGCCTTATCAAAAGCATTCAGTATATAATTTGGGGTGGGAAACCTGTGGTACTCCAGATGGTGTTTGGACTCCAACTCCCATCAGTCCCAGCCAGCATGGCCAGTGGTCTGGGGTGATGGGGATTGTGGTTCATTCCATCAACACTTGGAGGGCCCTATCCCTGAACTGTAAGAGGCAAGCAGCCCTCTCAAGTGCTTGATGGACAAGATGTTCAAGAGGATGAGGTGTCAGATATGTTCCTTTGTACAGGGTGAGTCCTTTAAAAGAGGCCCCGTGGAAGCAGAGTACACATGTTCCACAGGGCCTCTTTTAAAAGACTCACCCTGTATATAGACCCCTTCCAGCACAAAGGGTGCTGTCACAAGCAGGCTAAGGATATTGACTTCCTCTAAAGGTAAAGAAAGGGTAAAGGACCCCTGGACGGTTAAGTCCAGTCAAAGGCAACTACGGGGTTGCGGCACTCATCTCGCTTTCAGGCCAAGGGAACCGGCGTTTGTCCACTGACAGCTTTCCGTGTCATGTGGCCATCATGACTAAACCGCTTCTGGTGCAACGGAACACCATGACGGAAACCAGAGTGCATGGAAATGCCGTTTACCTTCCTGCCATAGTGGTGCCTATTTATCTACTTGCACTGGTTTGCTTTTCAACTGCTAGGATGGCAGAAACTGGGACAGAGCAACGGGAGTTCACTCAGTCACAGGGATTCGATCTGCCGACCTTTTGATCAGCAAGCCCAAGAGGCTCAGTGGTTTTTAGACCACAGCACCACCTGCGTCCCCATAGTCACCTTTGACTGGACTTAACCATCCAGGGGTCCTTTACCTTTTACCTTGACTTCCTCTAAGACAGAGTCACTCAGATAACACCAGTCCCAACTGAATTAATCAAACTAAAGGTGAGAAGGAGGACAGAAGGCCCCTTTTGCAGTAGAAACTATTCTAAGGAACATTATACTCAGAAGACAGCAGCTGTACCACAGCTAACAGAAACTTCCACAAGACCTGTTCTCCAAGGAGCTCAGCTCTCTTCTCCTTCTCATCTTATATAACTTCCACTGTATCTGACACAAATGCATCCTTTTAATCTTGTTTATGTGTTCCCACAGACACACAAAGTTAGGTACACCCAGAATAATGGAATAGGTGAGGGGAAAGAAGCCTCACAAACCAGCTACCAACAAAGCGCTAATGGAGAGATGACCATAGATCACAATCACCTGAGTGGTTATTGAAGAGCTCTTGCTCTCTCACCATCACTTGTACTAACCCCTCCAGCTACTGTTCTGCCACTGGGGTACTTCTAGATTCTTCCTGTGACATAAAATCAATTTCTTTGTAGCAGCGTTCTTCAAGCCCAAGCCTTTCTGGCTCCTGAAAGATACCAGACGATAAATAAACTACCCAAGTAGAGCATTCAGAAATAAGATTTCACATTTAGTTCTAGCAACCAGGGCCAGAGCTCCATGTTGGAGTGTCTGCTTTGCATGCAGAAGGTACCAGAAGGTGTCTCCATTAGAAAGACTCCTGCCTGAAACTCATCTATAAAGCCACAACCAATCAGTATAGACAATACTGAGCCAGGCTTACCAATGGCCTCATTCAATATAAGGCATCTCCCTATGTAATGTATTGAAATACCTTTTCCAAGAATTCGACAACGTGCCATTGTCATAACATATAATTTGTCACACAAAGTGCTTTATATTAACAGGCATTGGTGTGCAGCACATCTATTACAGTGGTAGGTACCTTGGTTGTTGAACTTAATCCGTTCTGGGAGTCCGTTCAACTCCCGGAGCGGTTCGAAAACCAAGGTGTGGCTTCCGATTGGTTGCAGGAGCTTCCTGCACTCAACTGGAAGCCGTGGAAGCCGCGTTGGATGTTCAGCTTCCAAAAAAGTTGGCAAACCAAAACACTCACTTCCAGGTTTGCTGCTTTCGGGAGCCAAAACATCAGAGTACCAAGGCATTTGACAATCAAGGTATGACTGTATAGCAAGTATCCCATACTGTCAAAATGTTTTGGACTACAACTCCCATCAGCCACAGCCAACACAGCCATGCTGATTGGTTGCTGAGAGCTGTAGCCCAAAGTATCTGGAGGACATGAGGTTAGGGAAGGCTGATGTATGTTATTGTGCGGGCAAAGTTTTCATTCCTATTGTAATCTAACACAGTGTTTCCCAAACTTTGTAGTTTTTGGACTACAACTCCCATCATCCCTAGCTAGCAGAACTAGTGGTCAGGGATGATGAGAACTGTAGTCCAGAAACAGCTGGAGATCCAAGTTTGGGGGGAAATTGTCTAACATATACCCAGTTCTGCCACTGCTTCATATTCTAGTGATTAACAGAACAGAATCCAAGTAAGAACAGGTTTGATTCTCAGTGGCTAGAATCACTAGAAAGGTGGGAAAGGTTTAGCACTTACTTCCACAGTGTCCCTAAATCATTCTTTCACTCCCTCCCCTTTTTGATGAATAGTACCCATTCACAATAGTACCCATTCACCCGGGACGCGGGTGGCACTGTGGGTTAAACCACAGAGCCTAGGACTTGCCGATCAGAAGGTCGGCGGTTCGAATCCCCACCACGGGGTAAGCTCCCGTTGCTCGGTCCCTGCTCCTGTCAACCTAGCAGTTTGAAAGCATGTCAAAGTGCAAGTAGATAAATAGGTACCACTCCGGCGGGAAGGTAAACGGTGTTTCCATGCGCTGCTCTGGTTTGCCAGAAGCGGCTTAGTCATGCTGGTCACATGACCTGGAAGCTGTACGCTGGCTCCCTCGGCCAATAAAGCGAGATGAGCACCGCAACCCCAGAGTCATCCGCAACTGGACCTAATGGTTAGGGGTCCCTTTACCTTTACCCATTCACATGTGTTCCCATTCACAAATATATAGTACCCATTCACAAAGGAAAGTGCATGGCAACACTATTACAGTGAGACCAACCTGCCCTCATCCATAATGGTGTGTTACATCTTCTGAGGGCCCTTGCATACAAACTGTCCTTCTGCATGCAACTCACCTGTATGAAGCCTATCTTACACCGCAGGCTCTGTATTGGTCTGCTGATGCACTTGACCCCCAAAATTCACACTTGCTGCTCTGCTAATACTGACAAGAAAACACTGGCCCCTCCAAACTGGTGTTTCGTTGCGGAAGTTTTCTGCAACGTGCTCTTGATACAAATAGCAGTGCCTCCCCTCCTTAATATTAAGCAATGGGTAGGCAGATGGAAGCTTTTAAAAAACAACCACCACCAAGCCAGAATTAAGGACTAGTTAAGATTCAGTTTCCCTTATTCCTTCCTGACCTTTGTACATAAGCACATCAGTCTAGGCTCTGAGATGAATGCAAAATTCCCCAAGATGTGTAGTGAACTGTTTTGCAAACATTTTTCGGAAGCCAAACATCCAACTCTCCTGCAGCCAATCAGAAGCTGTGCCTTAGTTGTCGAACGGTTTCAGGAGTTGAACAGATTCCTGGAATGAATTAAGTTCGAGAACCAAGGTACCACTGTATCCCTGTAGGTCAGGCCAGTAGAAGCGTAGGGATGAAGTACTCTGTGTTAAACTTTACTGTTTACTGATTCTAAAAACTGGCCACAGGAACAGAATACTGGACTAGAAAGTGGACCATTGGGTTAATGTAGGCAGTGGCATTGGAAGAATCTTCAGTCCTCCAGATGTTATTAGGCTCCAACTCGCATCAGCCCCATCCAGCCTCGCCAATGGCCCTGCTGTAGTCCAGGATCATCTGGAGAGCTGCAGGCTCCCCACTACTAGTTTAATGGAACAAGATTGCTCCTAAAAGTGAGCGAGCAATGACTGCCAGGTCCCAGAGCTTTTATTGAGACAGGCAACAGTAAACAGCCTCCATTTGAAATTCATGAACCTTCCCCATAATCTAACTCCAAGTTCGTTACCATCTCCCATTCCCCAAGGGGGAAACAACCCATCAGCAAATGCCAGCACAGAAAGGCAGGGACCCACAGGCACTTTAAGAGCAGGGGAAATGTAAAATGCAAAAAGGTTTGTGATCAGAAAGAACAATAAGGTGTTGTGAGTAACTCCAGCTCCGCCAGGCACTGCTCATTGCATTTGATTGAGTAGACCTGAAGTTTCAGATTCAGGCTGCGAAGCAGCAGGGAAGGCAAAAATTAAATAAGTCTGACATTTTTAATAACAATTTCCAAACAGTTGGAAGCCAGCGGCACCTTCTTCCTATGGAAATGCACAGCCCGCGGTAGATTTGCCACTTTGGGCTGAGCTGTTTGCATTTAATGACAAATCCTTTCCAAATCTCGCACTCTGCAGAAGCGGCCGGGCCCAGAGGAGTTTCAAGTTTCAGAGAAATTAATTCAAAAATGGTAACAAGGCGAAGATTAAAAACAAACATGAGATGCTCAGAAGGAGAGGAGTTTCAGGGCATGAATGCCACTTTGTCAAGGTTCCAGCGAGAGGTGGGAAGGGGCAAAGAGCTCAGTCAACGGCCCATAGCCAGGTGGCACTTGGCAAGGAAAGGAGAAGAGGAGGTGCCCAGGCCACAGCAGCCCCTCTTGTCCAGGTGGGCAGTCAGAGTGTGGCAAAGGAGATGGAAGTCTGGAAGTGCTGTGAAACTACTCCATGCTCCCCAAAGACAATCTTCCTCACCAAATATTACATGTTTGGTGGCAGGGTCTTGAATCTGCCAGCCACTCTCTGCAGAAACCACAACATTATTAATATTACAGCTCTTAGGATGAGCACAACAATTTCCTCTCCCCCCAACCCCACTACTGGTCTCCTTCTCACCTACCCTTCAACTGATCCTTCAAGGCCACTTCCCACCACTTCTTCCCTAGGAAACGAAAGCTACCCCTAGAAATCAATGGGCCAAGTGTAGTTAACAGCAGAGCCAAAGAAGCTAACAGAGGGAATTCCATTTTCTAATGGAAGCCTTGTCCAAATGAGAACAAAAAGGGAACACAACCTTTGCCCCCCCCCCAAAAAAAGGTTTAATGTTGTTGTTTAGTCGTGTCCAACTCTTCATGAGCCCATGGACCAGAGCACGCCAGGCACTTCTGTCTTCCACTGCCTCCCGCAGTTTGGTCGAACTCATGCTGGCAGCTTCAAGAACACTGTCCAACCATCTCGTCCTCTGTCGTCCCCTTCTCCTTGTGCCCTCCATCTTTGCCAACATCAGGGTCTTTTCTCTTCTCATGAGGTGGCCAAAGTATTGGAGCCTCAGCTTCAGGATCTGTCGTTCCAGTGAGCACTCAGGGCTGATTTGCTTCAGAATGGAGAGGTTTGATCTTCTTGCAGTCCATGGGACTCTCAAGAGTCTCCTCCAGCACCATAATTCAAAAGCATCAATTCTTCGGACCTTTGTTGGCAAGGTGATGCCTCTGCTTTTTAAGATGCTGTCTAGGTTTGTCATTGCTTTTCACCCAAGAAGCAGGTTTAATAAGGGATACTTAAAAAAGAATTTGAGGAGTACGTTGCTTAAACAATGAAGGCCAACGTAAAAGACAGTCAACAAAAATCTCTAAATATGTTAGCAACAGGAGATTGGCTAGGGAGGCGGTTGGACCTTTGCATGCCAAGGGAGTCAACAGGAGGGCAAAGGAGGTTAAGGAGATTGCAGAGAAGCTGAACGACTTTGGCTTCACAGCAGACAGGGCCTGCCTGCTCATGAGGCACAGTGAGGCAGCTGCCTCGGTGCCAGGCTCCTGGGGCAGTGCTGCCACTGCACACCCAGTGTGCATTGCCACAGGGCAGTGGGCTCCTGCCACTTGCTGCTGCAGACACCACCTGCTGCTTGCTGCCGCTGCTGCTGCTGCCTGGTGGTCATTGCTTCATCCTGCTCCTCCTTCGCTGTGCCCATGCCACCCCACTGCTGCGGCCTACCCACTGCTGTGCCTTCTCCTCCTGGGGAAGGCCTGATGGACAGGCAGTTGGGGTGTGTGGGCTGTGGTGTGTGTGGCCATGGATTGGTTGTGGCAGGGGGGCACAGCTACAGCAGAGGGGGATCAAGTATCCAGGAGTGGCGAGTGTCTGTCAGTGGTGAGTGGCAGGGACAAGCTAGTGGCAACTAGAAGCAGGAGGGGGGGCACAGGGGGAGTGGGAAGGAAGAAGCAAAGTGGCAAAATGTCACAGGAAGGGCCTTGCAGCAGAAGATAAAGAGCAGATCCCTATGCCTAAACTGACTTTCATTGGAAAGGGAGTCCAAGGAACTGAGGGAAATAGTGGTTATGAGAGATTATGTTTTAGGCTTTATAAACAAAATGAAAACTAACAAATTGCCAGGTGGTGCAACTATATGTGTACATCGTGTTGCCGCTCCTCCCATCTTCAGACGTGAATTTCCCACTACAGAAGTTTCTGGGAAATGTAACACAATACGCAGTCCCATACCCACCAACATTTCTCTGATGAAGATAGGGATGTCCCATTCCATAATGTTAATTTTACTATTTATACCCCACACACATTTAATGGGTTGCCCCAGTACTCACAATAACCAACCACATGCTTCTCAGGAAGCCCAAAAGCAGGGCTAATAACAATAATATGGGGGCTATTGTTTTTTTGTTTGTTATTATGGTATGTATTTTGTACTTTTACACTGTGATCTTCAGATGAAGGGTGGGATAGAAATTTAATAAATAAAGTAATCACTGCCACACAAGTAAGTCATCAACATTTTATTAATTTCCACTGCTGAAATTGTACAAGAGAGATAGAAAAGACACAGAGCCTGCCTGGACAGGGAAGAGCCCCATGGTCACATGTGTTTCCCACTACGCATGAAAAGATGCCTCAGACAGTGATCTGCACTTAGATCTCACCACAAAGCATTCAACTTTAGCAGCACAAAGCATTTTAAATACAATACACAGTATACTGGGCTCAATGTATCTGATGTCTCCATCTCTCTGCACAAGAACCACAAGGCCCATAGGGATGAGAATGAAGCCCTGGTTGTGAAGCAACGCACTGGGGCTTTAGGATGGAGCTCCAAGCACATTCTGAAGATCTATGTGGTATTTGTGTTTTGTGGGAACATTGAGAATTGCAGTGCCACCAATCTCTTGCTTGGCCATAGGCCTGTCTGAGTACAGAGCAGTGAGGGCCACTGTCTACCACCAGGGAACCCTGGGACTTGCCTAAGCTCCATCCACTGTTACAGCTTGGAAGTATTTTGTAGGTACCAGATGCAAGGCAGTGTGTGCAAGCAGCAACAGGCCACTTAGAGAACCCTTTGTGCCCAAGCTAGGAAATGTAGTGGTCAGTCTGGCTTGGAGCCCAACTCCAGCAAGCACGGCTGTTGAGCGAATGCTCTGGGATCCTATTAATGCTGTAAGCAATGAGCCAGACCAGAAAGGACGGTTTTAAAGATTAAAAAATTGTCTCTGGCAGGCAGAAATCAGAGAGATGCTCCGAGATGCAGAGACTCAATAAGAAGTTGAGCAGAGATAACCCTGACTCCCCAGCTCCAATATGTCAGGTGAAATCACACCATGTTGCAAACATTCATTGGAATTGAAACCTGCTATTGAGAGGGCAATGTTAAAATCTTCCCATGGGAGTGGGCCTGGGCTAACTAGATAGCAGCATCCGGGATCTTCCCCACACACGGGAGAATTGTTACCGCAGGCCTTCCTAAGGCTGGCAGCAGTATCCTATCCTCCAGGAAAATATTGCCACTCCAGGAGGGAAGGATTCTGCTACACCGTTCCCCATGCTAGCTCTCATGATCTTCCTGGCCTGCCTTCCCCAGGGCCCCTTCCTCCTCTCTTCTCTTCATGGCCTCCAGCACAGCCAATTCTTTTGCTTCTTTCTTTTGGTTCCGGGCTTCAAACTCCAACCTGCAACAATCGAGAAATCTGTATCAGCATGGAATGTTTAAGTCCACTGTGCTCTTTCAATTGTAAGGACAATGATTTTATTATTTGTACCCCCACCCATCTGACTGGATTGCCCCAGCCACATCAGGTGGCTTCCAACATGTATAAAAACATAATAAAACATTGCACATTAAAAAGCTCCCCTATACAGGGCTGCCTTCAGATGTCTTCTAAAGGTTATATAGTTACTCATCTCTTTGACATCTGATGGGAGGGCGTTCCAGGTTGCCACCACCAAGAATGCCCTCTGCCTGGCTCCTTGTAGCTTCACTTCTCACAGTGAGGGAACTGCCAGAAGACCCTCAGTGCTGGATCTCTGTGTCCAGGCTGAACGATGGGGGTGGAGACGCTCCAAACAGCCGAGACAGAAAAAATACTACTCTGCTAAGCCACTCACTTCTGCTGCTTCAACACTGATCCCTCCTAGGAGAGGCTCTGGACAAGTAAACCATCTAAGGCAGCCATGTGGAAGACTCTAGCTGAGGACCCAATGGCTTCAGGGATTCAACATTCTTAATTAAAGGTGCCCGGAAAAGCCTGTTCAGAGCTCGGGAACCATCATGGGAACAGACATAGTCTAACCACTATGAGAATTGTGTGGGCAAGGACAACGGATTCGCTCATGCTTCTTCAAACGGCATGGCAGCAGCATCAGACAGAATCCAGTATCGCAGCAGACTGCTTGGTACAAAAGCTCTCCCTTGCCAAGACAGTCCTTAAAACAACAAATGCAGTGCTCCAGGTAACTATTATGCACACACCAATGGCTTACTCACACTTGCATAATAAATTCTGGTTGCCATATCTGTTTTCAAAGAATTCAGAATGTGCTAGTACTGTCAAAACTGACAGAGGGCACAGCAACTAGAATATCAGGCAGTGGATAGTTGCAGACTTGAAACTATGGGGAGGCAGCAACAGTGCAGAGCACAGAATCTTTGTTCCAAACACCACACTTCTTGTAGGTTTTGAACATTGAAATGAAACTGTTGAAATTTCATCTTCAGGGATGTTGGAAAGTATTTTAGCTATTCCCATCTGTGAATTTGTGTTTAGTCTGTAATATGACTAGCATTGTACGGGACTTCAAAATAAAAGAAAGATAAGCAAGGAGTTACAGCACAGTAGAATCTAGGCCTTATTGTGCCCAAGTGAACCAAAGTCAAGGTCAGCCAACCTGTTTTTGATTATTCTTTTCACTATCAGATCTGTTGTGAGATTGTTGCCACTGTCGACCAGCCGGAAGATATTACGCTTCTTGGGTTCCTGCAAATATGGGGAAGAGAGATGAGAGGACACAAGGCAATGGCTCTTTAGAGGCATTCCAAAGAAGTTAACAACAGGCATTTGCCAAAATAGTTTCTGAATGCCCAATATGCGCCACAGCTGCAGGAAAAGCTGACAACTCAAGTGCATTCAAGGAAGGAACAGAACTGAACTTTCCCACAGCAAGGAGAGGCTTGCCACTTGGTCACACAAATGACAGGACAAGCCTTATTACCCAGTTACCCACATACTCATTTTTCAAAAACTGCCCTCCAGAAGGGAACCCAATTCTCTGCCATGCACTGTGGTTTGGGCAATAGATGGCATGAAATCAGCACTAACCAGGAAGGAGTTTTCTGCTTACCTCATATGGATCTGACCCGTTCTTGTCTGGTACCACCTCTGTCATTCCATGGCACACAAAGTCTACCTGCAGAGAAACAGCAATAGTCACTATCGCCTTCGCTCGCAGGCTCCCCTACAGTATGATGTGGCTACCTGTGAAACTTCAGAAGCAAAGGGACATATCTCTCAAGCGCTTGTCTACCACAGGTACAGTATGAAGGGAGACAACTGCCAGCAACTCGCCCACAAAAATATAGGCAGTTACCTCCATGGCTGATCCAAAACATATTGGTACAATCGTTAATGTGTTCTCTTCCTCACAAGCATCCTGGTACTGCAGCCCACCCCTCATCAAATAGGGAACAATAGTCAGGCTGGGTACAGATGATAGCTTTTCAGAACCAGAGGAGAAGCTACAGAGTAATTGCTGCTAGAAATACATGCATTCGTTCCCCTTTCCCCATGTGCCCCAGCATGTTCTCCGGCCAAACTAATTTACAGGTGTGTATAGATACTTCCTTTTAACAACAGGTTCCCAAGAGCATACACTCCCTGCCCCAGTTAGTAGAAATCACACAAACACAATCAATCAATCAATGGAACTATACTCACCTTAAAATGATCCAGCAGATCAGCAGTGATGGAATAGGGGGCTCCAATCACCACCTCAGAAACATACTAAGAGGAGGAGGGAGGGAGGGAGAGAAGACAACAGTCACTCTGGATTCCCACATCTGCCAATGGCTGTTTCAGTTACTGAACTCTGTGTATCAGGCACCCTCCAGTGACATTTTTAAGCTTACCAGGTGGTCTACCACAGCCAGATGTGCTCGGCTTTATCTGGCTCATTCTGACCAAGTCCTAGTTGTAAGAGGAAGATTTCATCTAATACTCACCCTGCAGGCTAGAACACTGAGGGTTCGTTCATGCACATTCATGATTGGATAGTTCTTGCCTTTGTACAGATTCACCTCCTACGATTAAAATATGACAATCAGCACAAGTGGAAGTTTTGCATTCCCACCCCTCCCTCCCTCCCAGCTGAGATGAGAAGGAACGAATGACCAACCCTGCCTGGGCAGTGTGATGCTGATACCCACCTGGTCAAAATGTAGCCCCACAATTATATAAGGTCGCTTTGCTATCTGGTGCGCTTTCTCCAGGAAGTCCACATGACCAACATCTGGAGAGTGTATGTATTAAGGATAAAAGCCTGTGGCACAGAATGAGAAGTAGCGACTTTCTGTTTGCTTCTCATAGACTCTATGCTTCTTTTCCTGGTAGTCTCAGCAACCGCTGACAATCTGAGTTACTATGGTTTGGATGCACACAGACACTCAGCGCTGGAGCAACTGAGTAGCTGTGGAAGTGAACTTACCACATTGTTTACAGACTTCCAATACCCTATATCAGGGTCAAGCGCAAGGGAAACCAATTCTACAGTTGACATAAAAAATCTTCCGGCACAGCACTGGTGGTTTGGCACTTGTGACCTATAACTTCAGAGTGACCTTGTAACTCTTTTAAAATGTGTTTTTCCTTTAAAAAATACTAATAAAGCAACAAATGTTGCCTGCAATGACTAAAGACTGACAAGCAAAGACAGGTGGCTGAGACCAGCAGATGAATCATGGATGCGTAGGTCTATCAAATGCAAAGTGAAGGTCGGGGAAAGGTGGGTTTCCTTTATGGGAGGGGGAAACATGGAAAGCCCTGTTTAAGGCATGTCTGTACACATCCTTTATTGTTCATGTGCCTTTCACTCAACCATTGTAGCGGCAGCAGCTGAAATGTAACAGACTGGGATGCATTGGAATGCGTGATCCAGGACGACCCAGGCAGAGTTCAGCTTCTTCGAAGATGGTTGTTAGAGTTTATAACTCAAAGACTCCTGGGCTAGTTTGGCTATCACAGCAGAAAATTCTTAACACATATGGTTTTAAAGAGGAAGTGCAAAAGCCTATGTTTTGAGCTGACTGTATTTCTGGCACATCAGTAAGGAACCTGGGCTCAAAATGCACTCTCTACTACAGTAGAAACTGTAGAAGGGATGGCAATGCCTTGCAAGGTCTGAGTCAAACAAGAACAACTATAGCCGACTTGTTCTCCTCAGAGTGGTACAATCCACAGAGTTCCATGGGAAGAGCGATTGATTGTTAAACCACTCTGGGAGGGGAATAGGGGTTTCTTAACAACTTTCAACAAAACAAAGCAAAAGCAAAACACAGCAGGGCCATTTGAGACCTGGGGTACAGTAAGACCAAACACAAGGTGGCAGGAACCCGTAATTTGCCTCACAGACACCTCCTTCCACCCGGCCCAAAAGGAAACAGGATACGAAAGAGGTCAAAAGCACCAGCCACGTAGATTATAGTATCTCCTGGTTGTGGCTCCTTGCCAGATGCAAACTGTATGATCTTCTGGGATGTCTGCAGAAACTGGGAAACTCCGGTCCAGGGGCTGTGACTTTTAGGGCACTGGAGAAAAGAGTACAACTTTAATACCTTGGCAGGCTTCAGTTGGGATGAGTTGTGAAAGAAGCAGACTGAAATGTCATTGAGAACGCACTCCTAGCACAGGCATGCCACACAGTTAACACAACATCCCACCTTTATCAATAGGTGCTTGCAGACAGATGTTTACTGCCAGATCAATGCACAAAAGTTTTTGGTTTTTTTCAGTGTCCATGTGATATTGTGGACAAAATACCAGCCCATATTTTTACCCCATTTGATCTGGATTTCCCCTTTCTGGGAGAAATCTGGAAAGTAAAAAAGAAAACTTCGATGACTCATTTGAGATATCTCAACAACCTATTTGTAGAGTTTAGCTCCACCACGCGGCAGCAATAAGTACTGCTTCTACAGCTAGTTTAGTCAACCAATCTGATATACACACATTACAACGCTGGTGCCAAAGCACACATTCCTGAGGCCAGAAAAAAAAGCACAAAGTTTTTCCAAGACACAATAAGCTTCCACGTGACTCTACTGTATAACTTGGCAGATGCTAAAGGTATTTCAGTTGGCCGAAATAGATATTCCATTGAAGTCCTGGTGAGACTAGAAATCAGCTGCAAAAAACCCCAAACAATCTCCTTGATCACTGAGCTGATGTTCACACCAACAAGCTTATCTTTTCACAAGTAACTCTCAACAAAACAACAGGAAATAAAGTGGCATGAACAAGCAGATACTTTCTTGGCCATATTAACAGTTCACAGCAGATGAAGCTGCATGTCTGCTACGATTGTCAGGATTGTGGGATGTAAACACAGGAGCAGACAATGACAACATTCCTAGAGTGTACATGTTAGAACATGGGGAGGGATGTCAGTCCAGCAAGCAGGTAAACTTCCTGGGGACGGACTTCCTCTGCATGTGACCAGAGGTGGGTGTGGCCTCACCTGTGCAGGTAAATGATAAAAGCACAGGGCAGGCAGCCATCTCTCTCTCTCTCTCTGCCATTTTCTTTCGATGAGGAAACATCTAAGGGTGCTCTCTTGGCTCCCAGCCAAGAGAGGAGATAAGGACTATCTTGCTACAAGATAGATTCTGAATGTATGTAACCTTTTTAAGCTGTCTGCCTTCTGGGATCATATTGTGAACAGAACGTGAGTAAACTCTTTTATACTTTTATAAAGACTGTGTCGTGTCTTGTATTTTAAGAGGGAACAAAGGGGAAATTACCAGAGTAATTATTATAGAGGTTCTAGCGAACCTGTGCACACGTTACCGTTGCGAACTTAAAGGGGAATGTTTATAAACTCTGCTGATATTTTGGGAACTTGTTAGCACAAGTTGGATAAGGATATAATTAGTCAATATATCCTCTCCTGCACCCCAGAACATTCCCACAAGGATGAAAGCTGCAATTCATGTCTTTTAATCCTTCACTAGATTGGGAGATAAAACCACTACAGCTTGTCCCACCCATTCTCTCTGTGGCTTTTTCATCTTCATTTTACCCTGCTGTGAATAGTGTGTTGCGTATCTAGTAGTTACTTAACCATGACATTGTCCCAGATTCTGCCTGTTCCCATCACACCCTCCACTGTTGAAGTCAGGTCTGCTCAGGGTAAAACCGGGCAGGGAAAAGCCACAGTAAAAAATGCAAAACCACACAGCATGCAGGAATCACATCCCAGGCTTCATTTGCAGTCACTGGAAATGGTACTCACTTTCCCAAAGTTATCTGTGTGCTTCCGATAATCCATGTCTTCATCCTAAGAGAGAAAGCAAGCATGTCAATGAATTGTGGAAAAATGCCTATACGACTTTCTAGTTAAGGAAGGAAACACAGGGTGCTAGGGATCAGAAATGGCAAGGGTGGGAAGTTTATTGCCCTCCAGAGGTTGTTGGACTCCAACTCCCATCAGCCCCATCCAGCAAGGCCAATGGACAAGAGATGATGGGAATTATGGCCCAGCAACACCAGGCCAGCCACAGGTTCGCCACCCTTGTGATAGGAAATAGCTGCCATCACTCAAGTTTTCCCACCCTAAGTACATAAAAGGAGTCCTGCTGGATGAGAACAAAGGCCCTTCTAGTACAGCGTCCGTTTTTCACAGTGGCCAGCCAGATACCTATGGGAAACCTGCAAGTGCAGCAGCCCTCTCCCCACCTGTGATTCCCAGCAATTGATATTTGGAAGCATACTGCCCCTTGACACTGGAGGTAGTACAAGCATTTCACATCCATGTAAAGAAGACAATCTCTCAGTTCAAACTAAAACAGACACTTAATGGGACAGTGTTTGGTTTCCGTCTTCAGCCCACGCACATCAAGATGCAAAGTGAAACTCAAGATCAAATGCTTCAATTCCACAACCCCATGTATATCTTCAGGACAAGCCATCTTGCCCACAAGGCAAACGGCAACAATCTGACACCGACACACAAATATACATGTACACACTCCTGACCTGTGATGTCCTGTACCATTCTCCAGGCAACCCACCTGAAAACCCTGCTCCCTAATCCCATCGCTGCCATCTGATGACCTACATGAACAGCTTCTGAATCCTTTTCTTCCCTCCTTGCCAGTCCATCAACACAGTACATGTGGTCTAAACACTAAGAGTGATAATTCTGTGCAGATTGCAAAGGCCACTTCATCAAACATATGTTTTTTCTCTTTGTTTTTGGCACTTGCTGCCTCAAAGGCTTCTGCCAAACAGCTTCTAGTCCTGGCGCACGCAAGCAGCAGAGCTTGCTACAATCTGTCCAGGAAGCAATCTCAGATCAGAAAGCCCGGATTGCCTTGGTAAGTCAGTGTAGCCAAGAAGCCCCGTTCCCCACCTCAAGCTCTTTCATTGACTCACAATGTTGCTGTGGTGAGCCTTGGTCATGAGCAGCATGCGGCCAACCAGATCTGTGGTGGATACTCCCTGAGTGCGCTTACATTCCCTGCAATAAGACAAGCTCAGAGTGAGATAGGGTCCCTTGGCAATGGCTACTCACCATGTTCACACTACACTCACATTCACATTTCCTTCCTGCCCCAAGATTATCCCTGAAGCACACCACATTTATATGGGGACAAGGGAATGGCACCAAGAAGCCTAATGTAATATTGACACTGAAGCTAAATGGGCTCAGGCATGACCAGCATTTCTGCAGGAGGCCACCTGGGAATTGACATGTACACATTTCAAACTGTATGGAAGGAAAGCAAGCTACAAACGCAATGAATAAAATTAACTGATCCGCTCAGCAATGTTTCGCTATTCTGATATGGGGACGGATTTTGAGCAGGGCAACAACAGTCCTAAGCAGGGCATCACCTGTATCTCCCAGCATTCTTTACTTCCTCATAGGTGTCCTTGCCATCCACAGTAAGTGTGATATCATCTGTGAAGGGAAGGGGGGGAAACAGATCATTGCTGGCAAATTAGAGAAGCTGCTTAGGAAGACTAATCAGCGAAAGCCTAAAACCACACACCACAGTTAAGTTATGGTGAACTTGTGTATATGAGCAGGCCTGCCTTCTCTAAAGCTGGGGGAAGCTTTAGTCTGCTGCCCTTCCCAGACTAGATGAGAAAGAGTACTGTGGATCAAACAGAATCCTTTGGGAACACGGATGTAGTAATTTTAGATAACTTGAGTGTTGTTCTGCAGACGGTATTGGTCTCCGTTTTATTTCTGTTCCCAAAAGCACCCTACTGCTTTTTGGAGCACACCTCTATGGCTTTAGTCTATGCTGCGGAATGGATAAAGTCCAGGATAGTGAATGAGCTTGAGATTTACTGGCAAAGACAGAAAACCATTTATTTTAGCCTGAGAGCCACAGTTAGATGCAACTGGGCCGATCATTCACAGATAACCAGCTAGAAGAGAATCAGGTACTCACTCCCATGTACACAGAAGTCACAGTTGTATTTATCCAGCGTTTCCAAGGTTGTGACATAAGGAGCTCCTGGTACAATCTCGTCCACCCACTTGATGGCCTTCACCATTTTGTATCTCTCCTCTTGAGTGAAGACAGGGGGTCCTTTATGCTTGGAGATCTCCTCTGAGATTTAAGACAGACAGAGAGAGAGAAGTTTGTTAATACCAGGTCTGCGTGCGTTCAACAGGTCCATACGTTTCCTAAGCAAACTGGCATCTCGCATCCTAAAGAGTTCCTAGTCCTAATCAGTTCAGAATAAACTTTGGAAAAATATGGGCAGTAGAAGGTGAAGTCTCAAAAGGCTAGACATGGCTTTAAGCGGACAGAAAGGCAGTAATTCATCCCTCTCCTCTCTCGCAATACACCTCTGACTACTGGATGCTGGAGAAAATCAACACTACTGTCATGCTTAGGCTGTGAGCATCTCAGTGGCATCAGGCTAGCAACCCCCAAATTGTGGACTGTGAAATCATGCAGATGGTAGGGGGAGAATCTAGCCATATTGTTACATATTCTGACTGAAAGGAATTTGCTGCTCACAATTTCACTTTCTGGGTTTCTTTCCAGGGGTGCTTCTGTAACAAGGAGAAAAGTGGGCCAGTTTCCTTACCATCTGTGTGGACTCCTACGATCAGATAATCACCCATCGCACGAGCTTGCCGCAGCTGGTTGGAGTGCCCATAATGCACCATATCATAGCTACAAAAAAGAATAGAAAAGACAAAGGGGCTTTTGTGAAGAACTTGCCCTGGTACTGACTGTTATCACAAGACTCTCCTCTTGTAACGCTCATAGTACACCAGTCAATACATCATTTCAGCCAGCTATACTACTAATACCAGTTACTGATGATGGAAAGGTGCTCACAAGCGGCAAAAGATTTTAGTCCTAGTTACATTTATGCTCTTCTGTTAAACATAGATCTGCTCATATCTCTGCATCTCATTTTTGCTCATTGTTACATCATCTGCACTGAGAGACCCACTGTATTGCTTGATGAATGGAAAACCACAAATGTGCATGATTAAATTATTCATCCTGAAGACAACCACAAGTGGAAAATCCCAACTTGATTTTACTATTGCAGGAATCTCCAATCTGGACAGATAACTGGCAATAAGGTGAAGGGTTTGCCTGCCTTCAGTTACCATTTTCAATAGAGAGGGAGGCCTGTGAGGGCAGCGATGGTCACACATGTTTTGCTAAAATGACACAGGAAAGCATTCATAGACCACTTTTGCTTATAACTTGGAGAAAATCAAAGGTGTAATGAGAGCAAAATTATGCTAATATGGGTTACAAATGAATGAAAAAGACAGCAAAGCCTGAGGAGAGCATGAATTCTTCAGGTTTAATCTAACTCTGGTCCAGAAGGTAGCAACTACATAATTAGACTAAAGGCAAGCAGTTACTAATAGGGCTCTTAGTTATGATTTTGCAATTTAGAATGTGTCTTGGTGCCAGCAGTCCCAGGGGTTATCTTCCAGAAGCCACATGGCTTCAAACCTAGTTACCATGACAACACCTGGAAGGGTTCCAGGTGCCATTTGCCCCCTTCCTTGGTAACCCTCATTGGAGTCACGGAGGTAATTGATACAAGCAGCTTCTACGCTTCAGAACACACCAAGAGAAGAGATCGCATGCAAGATGTTGGACTCATTGTGCCCCACAGCTCCAAAGAATTTCCTGGTAACATAAACCCTTTGCTCAGTCACTGGAAATATTCCTGGGACCTTCCCTTAAGGTCCTAGGCTCACTCCATTTCAATAAGGACATGCTGTTCCTCCATGGAATTCCTTCTCAAGGCTTATCGTACTATTAAAATATTAGACTGCTGTAATACCAGATAATATCTATTGCTAACAAGGCAATTGAGACTCTTAATGAAAACTGACCTTGCCTGCTCTCACATGGAATGCACCCTCCCACTCAGATTATGCAGGAAATTTTAGTCCCACTTCTTAAAGCAGAATGCTATGAACAAACTGCAAACCAGATGGCAAGGAATCTTGCATTAATTATGACTGCATACACAAATATTTCTGAATGCCGGAGTAAGCACAGAAAGCACAGTAAACTATTTGTTAATCAATCTCTCCCCAAGAGTTTGATCCCTCCTCAACCACCCCCAAATGTAGTTTCTGCCCATTGCATCTAAACTCCCTGGTGCTGCTTAACTCCACTATATTGGCTCTCTACTCCAATTCCTCTCCTGAACCCCAAAAGGAGAGTGGAACCCCTCTGTTTTCCGCTGAAAACACCCTCAGCACAGAAAGTTAAACCCAAAGGCTTCTACTCATTTCTCATCTTTCTTGACCTGTCACCTTCGATGCACTTAATTACTTTCTGTTACAGATAGGTAGCCGTGTTGGTCTGCCATAGTCAAAATAAAAAAAATCCTTCCAGTAGCACCTTTAAGACCAACTAAGTTAGTTCTTGGTATGAGCTTTCGTGTGCAAGCACACTTCTTCAGATACACCTTCAGATACAGGTGTATCTGAAGAAGTGTGCTTGCACACGAAAGCTCATACCAAGAACTAACTTAGTTGGTCTTAAAGGTGCTACTGGAAGGATTTTTTTTTATTTTGACTATGGCAGACCAACACGGCTACCTATCTGTAACTGGAACCATGGAAGGCACCACACTGAGCCGCATGAAATGGAAGTCCATCAACCGTGTATCTGAAGAAGTGTGCTTGCACACGAAAGCTCATACCAAGAACTAACTTAGTTGGTCTTAAAGGTGCTACTGGAAGGATTTTTTTTTAATTACTTTCTATTACTTGACTTCCTTTGTGACTGTCCAGTGATTCTCCTACCTGTCTAAACAATCTTTGAATGTTTCTGTGAGTAGAACCTTTCCTTCTCTCCCTTGAAGATATGTTTTTGAGCCTCTACTATTCTTTCTACACACTGTCCCCAGGTGACCTCATTAAATCTCATGAATTCAGTATCACCTATACACTAAGAGGACATCCAGCTGTTTCTCTCTACCTCAGAACTTCCTTCCATCAATCACTCATCTGCCCGTCTTATATTTCTTCTTGGAGGGTTGACCTAACTTAATTTACACAGTTGCTGAGAGGGAGAAAAAGTGGGATAGCTGCTGTGTGGAGGGGGGGGGTAGCTAATGACACAGAAGACAGAATCAGAATTCAAAATGACCCTAACAGATCGGAGAACTGGGCCTGGGCTAACAAAATAAATTTTAATAGGGACAAATGCAAGGTTCTGCACTTAGGAGAAAGAACCAGATGTACAAATATAAGATGGGGGACATCTGGCTTACTAGCAGTACATGTGAAAAGGACCTAGGGGTCTTGGTGGACCACAAGTTTAACATGAATCAACAGTGTGATGCAGCAGCAAAAAAAGGCCTATTCTAGGTTGCATTAACAGACGTATGGTGTCTAGATCAAGGAAAGTAATAGTACCACTCTGTTCTGCCTTGGTCAGACCACACCTGGAATACTGTGTTCAATTCTGGACACCACAACTTAAGAAGGATGTTGACAAGCTGGAACATGTGCAGTGGGGGGCAACCAAGATTATCGAAGGGTCTGGAAACTAGGCCTTACAAGGAGCACTTGAAGGAGCTGGGTATGTTTAGCCTGGAAAAGAGGAGACTGAGAGGAGATATGATAGCCATATTCAAATATCTTAAGGGCTTTCACATGAAAGATGGAGCAAGCTTGTTTTCTCCTGCTCTGGAGGGTAGGACTCAAACCAATGGCTTCAAGTTACAAGAAAGGAGATTCCGACTTAACATTCGGAAAAACTTTCTGACAGTAAGAGCTGTTCGGCAGCGGAGTAGACTCCCACAAGAGATGGTGGGCTCTCCTTCCTTTGGAGGTTTTTAAGCAGAGGTTGGATGGCCATCTGTCATGGATGCTTTAGCTGAGATTCCTGCATTGCAGGGGGTTGGGCTAGATGACCCTTGGGTCCCTTCCAACCCTAGGAGTCTAAGATTCTGTGATTCTATGATATGGAACCTATATCTAAGCAGTATACAAAAATAGTACAATAGACAGATCCTACCCATGGTTTAGAAGGTAATAGACAGACGAGGGGGGGGGGAACAGTAAGGAAAGGGAGAGGCAAACAGGTAGCACTTTATAAATTGCTCCAGAACCCTCCCTGCAGCACCAAGTTGGGGAAACAAGGATAACAAAGGAGATACTGAACTCAAAATTTAATGCACTTGACTTCCCACACCAGGTGGTGACCAAAGGAGGCAATAATAAGGGTGGGCTATATGGCATTTCAGAACTTTGTACAGAGCAGTGCGACTTTGTATCGTTTCCTGGTGAGGTGACGTTTATGCCAGTTACAACCTTCGGGCCCATTTACAATCATGGTGAACAGGCCCAGGGGGGAATTTCATTGAGGCCCAATAAACCCAACCCATGACAATAAGGTACAATTTAGGCCATAGGGTAGTCAAAAGATAGCTATGAGCAAACATCATTTTGCAGCCATGAACCGTACACACCTCTCAGAACGAGGGGAATTCAGGGCACAGGATAATCCAAAAGCGCGTCTCAACGTGGAAATTTATGTTTACAACCGTATTCAAGCTCCAAAGTCCCTGCTACGTAACCCCGAGACGAGAACATCCAGTCCCTTCAATAGGATAAGTTTAGTAGGGCCACAGGAACCAGCCAGCTTCGGGATCGAGCCAATCAGGAGCGATGGCGCCACCCACAGAAGCTTCGCTGCCCACTTACCAGCGGGATCGCAGCCAAGAGCCGGGGCTCTGCGATTGGCGCTCTCCAACCGCGAGCGCTCAGCTGATGCGAATTGGCCCGCCGATCTCTTCCACCCACATTCAGAGCAACCCGTTGCAAACCCTGCGCTAGCAGCGGGTACCGTAGAGACAGAAGCCCCGTCGAAACGCAGAGAAGGGGGAGCCAAAGAGTGTCCGCCAAGAGAGAAAAGCAAACAAGAAGGTCGGAGCCTGCCCTGTTAACGGGCAGCAGCTTCGGTACCAGGCGAGCATGATACAGGAAGCCCTCCCTCCACGTGCATGCGGCACACACACACGACACACACAACGCGCGTTCTCCCCGTGAGCGGACGCACGACGCGATTCGGCACCTGCTCTACCCGGAAACAAGCCTGCCCGCCCCACCGAGCTTATGGACTCCCTCCGCTAAGCGCGCAGGACAGCAGCAGCAGCAGCCTCCTGCTCTGGATCCCGCGCTACCCGCGTCCCCCGGAGGGGCTTTGGCAGCGGCGCACAGAAAGCGCCACCCGAGAGGCCACCTGCCGTGGAAATGCCCCACGGCGGGTGACAGGAGCGCCGCCGTCGCGGACGCGAGCGCAGCCCAGCCGAAAGCAGCGCGGACGGGCGTTGCTATGGGGACAAGGGGCAGCCGCTTCGGAGCCACGGCGGCAACCGCGGCAAAGCGAGCGGTTGCCATAGAAATACCCGGGGAAGCGTCTCTTCTGCTGCTGCTGCTGCTGCTGCTGCAGGTGGGCCCCGTCCTGTCCCCCTCGGAAACGGGCTTGGCTGCCTCCCCCGCCCACCCACCCACCCAAGCGCTCACCATCCGTCGCACCACACGCGCACGGGCCGGTTGGCGCCTTTGCCAGAAGGGGAGGAGGCCCCGGCAGCTCCGTTCCGCAGCATCTCCGACCAGCGAGTGCCGGGCTCTTGGGCGGCTGGCCTGACCCCGGCGCTGTCACTCGCTGGGACCTCCCTCGTCACGTGGTCAGGGAGGAGCCGCAGCTCTCGAGCGCGCAGCCATCTTCGGTGGCCGTCACCTGACCAACAGGCGTCGCCCCCCCCCCGCGCTGCCTTACGGCGCGCGCGTCGCCCCGCCCCCTTCACAGGAACCCTCTCCTTGAGTGGGGACTGGGCGCCCCGTTCTCTCGGTCCTTCATTGCTGCACCATCTCCCTTGTGCCGGACGCTCACCGGCCTTCCTCCGCTGCTGGAGACATTTGAGCTCTCTTCCACGCCAGATGTCAGCTTTTGCATCATAATAAGCAAAGTGGCGCCTATTCCCTACCCCAGGACCCTCAAATACTGTACAGTGGTACCTCAGGTTAAGTAATTCGTTCAGGTGGTCCGTTCTTAACCTGAAAACTGTTCTTAACCTGAAGCACCACTTTAGCTAATGGGGCCTCCTGCTGCTGCCGTGCCGCCGGAGCACAATTTCTGTTCTCATCCTGAAGCAAAGTTCTTAACCGGAGGTACTATTTCTGGGTTAGCAGAGTCTGTAATCTGAAGCGTACGTAACCCGAGGTACCGCTGTACATGGTATTTTGTAGGACTGCCTTGCTGAAGGGAGACCAAAGCCCTTGTGATTCTGTTTCCCCTGGCACCCACCCGTATACGTCTGAGACACACGCTAGGGTTGCCACCTTTGTTCTGGCAAAATACAGAACGGTGGGGCGGACGCAATTTCCACCCTGCATCTGTTGCTTGAGTGATTTCAAAACAATCCATTACAATTGATTGCAGCCTAACAGGATGGCCCCTCTGAAATCTCAAACTCACACACACATACGCATGAATTTGTAAATCTGTCTCTGGTTCGCTACCCAGGGCTTAAATACATGGCCTTTCGCACACATGCATTTGGAGAGGATCCCTAACTTGGCAGAAAAAAAGAGCGCTGAGGAAATACAGGACAAGCTGTCTCCTGTATTGAATGCAGGGCGTAGCATTTTACACTGAAATAGAGGGCGATCCTGTATTATACAGGACGGGTGGCTACCCTACCCTTAAGACCACTTGCAACAATCTGGCACCATTGTACTGCACATCTTCTGAGGATGTAACCCTTGCTGTAACAGACCCATGTTTAGATAAAACATGCACACCCAAATGTGGTAGTTATCAGCGTTGCTGACACCAACACAAATGTGGGAATATAAGCTGTGTGCTACAAAAACCACAGTCATTGCCTTTTATTGTTTTATTTTATTAATAATATTTAATAATTGACAGCCCTGAGTATTAAACACCAACCTCTCCTCAGCCACAGCAGAAACCAAGCTAGGCTTCAGCCTCTGTTTACAAACTGAGTAGTTGTACAAAACATTTATGAAAATAGCAGCTGTGTTTTTCCAGTTAGCCCAGCAATTCTGGTCAAATCCAGTGCAGGTGTAAGGTCTTGTCCTGATTTTAGCAACTTCAGTTGGTCCTCAAGGTTAAAAAAAACACACCCTTATAATGCCATTATCAAGACACTTTTCTTTTCTTGGTGCCTTTTGCACAGCCCCTGCCAAACCAGCCGCCAGAAAGGGGTCCCACGGGCGTCTGCTGTTGCTCTCCCAGCTGCACTTCATGAAGACCTACTGGTGGAGCCACAGCTCTCCTGCTATGACTGCCTTCTTCTTCAGGTTGCAGAGGAACAGCCAAAGAGAAAATGGGGTCCTTTGTTCTGCAAACACAATAATATGTAATATTAAGTTTGCAGCACCCAGAGAATTACCATAAGGCCCAAGTATCAAGTGAAAGGGTGTGTTTAGAACCATGCATGATATACTCCAGTAAAACAGGGCTGGACTGCAAGTCCTCACAAGTGCAAGTATGTTCAGTGCATATTTCTATCCTGATACAAGCCATGTTTAAATTACATCACATTATGAAGAAACAAGAAGCTATATTTAATTATAAACCTCTGTGTATGATATTGTATAAGCAGACAAGAACCAACATTTAGATTAAATGTAGAAGAACCTACATTTAGAATCTGCTCATTCAAAAATCTGCTACTATCTACAAGAGTGAAGTATTAGTGTATAAGGGCACAGAGCTCAAGCAGAGCATTATCTTTGCTGACCTGTCATAGCAAGGGATGGGAAGCCCCAGCTCATCCATCAATAGCTTCATCACATCATCACATTTCCCATGAAGTTTCAGGGCTGCCAGATCATCCTTTGGTGTCCACTGTAGACAGAACAGTAATACTGTGAATGAAGTGAACTGACTTAGCACTGCTACCATGACATTCACAATGATTTTCACGCGTCACGTACTAGGTTTTCACTTTTATTGTAAAAATGTTGGTAACATGTTTATCCCATGGCAAAGGAACGAAACTTCGACATAAACACGTGAACAACATAAAAAATTATTTGAAATCTGACAATGTGGCTTGTTACAGAATTACTTTCAACCAATGATAAGTAGGAATCCACCAGATGGCTTCTAGACAGTGGCATAGCATGGATGGGCCACAGGGGTCTTTGCCCTGGGCACAAAATTTCAAGATTAAAAAAACAACAACGAGCCCTTTCTGACCCAGAAAATCTCCCAATGATCGTGTGGGCAGACTGAGGAGCAGATTTGGGCAATGGCTGGTTGCATGGGCTTTACAATGATACTTGCTCCTGATCAATTCCCAGTCCCACTCTCTGCCATGCTCGATGCTCATGGGGCACCGCAACTGCCACTCAGGAAGGTCGCCAAGCTATTGCCCCTTCATTCCAACATATCAGCGGGCAGAGTTGAAGAGCTCCGCCCTGCAGCCCCCTTGCCAGCTGGTGCTGCTGGGGTTGCCAGTGACAACATGGAATAGGAGGACAAGTGTGTTATCAGCCATGGACCAATCAATGAAGGGAGCTTTGGTCCATAGGGATGTCCCATTCATTACCATACATTCTACTCAGACACGTCAATTGCTTATTTTTTGTATATCCTTTAAACCTAAACATTTCTTTTCTTATCTATTTCTCTTTTAGAAACTACTTAGCTCCTTATTCAATCCCATATGCCCAACTGCACAAAAACATATTTCACATTGCGCAATTTTTTGATAATGCACAAAATTTGTCCAGCTGCATGACGGAATAAACCTTGAACTTTGGTCCTACCCTATAAACACATGGAAGCAACTAAAGTAATCATATACACTTGCATATATCACCAGAGCAAATTGCTCTGCCCATAAATGACAAGGCTCAAACTAACCTGGAGATTTACAATGTAGAGTTTAGGGCGGTGTCTGGGTGGTTTGCTCATGCACCACAAATGTGGATACTTCTTCAAAACCTGTTGTGAGAAGGACAACACAACCAAAATATTCATCAGTGCTAGAAGAGGGAAGGAGTCCCAAACTTTGAGATACGTGGCAACACAGTTCATCTTTAGTCATTTGTGTTCATCTTTAACCAATGCCTACTGCAAACTACTTAGAAGGGATGCGGGAAGCAGGAACAGTCTTCTGGTACCAACTTCCAGGATTACATGGTTGCCAAGGCTTTTGCAGGATTCAACATCTGTAGCAGAATTTCTATCAAATGCAAATGACCAGTCCCAGTAAACATCTCAAGTGTACTGTCTGGAGTGATGATGGGCAACACACAGGCTTCTGCTAAAATTTAAGTGATCATATTTATAGTCCAATGGCTAGCATGCCCAAAAGACTCAAACCAAACACTTTTGCAGGTATTGCAACTATTAAAATACACATAACTAGCAGTCACCTCAGCTAGCTCAGGTAGACGGTTGTACAGTAAAACAGGCCTAGGTGTCAAGTTCCAATGCGGCTTCCTCCCAGGGAAATGTACTTAGGACTACAGTCCCACTTGGCAAGAAACATGAAAAACTGTATAAACTAAAAATACTTCCTCAAAACACCCTAAAGTATGGAGATGGATGGGGAGAAGTAGAACTGTAAGCAGGAGATGATCCTCTTGTAAAACACTGGCCAATTCCTGATGGAACATCTAGTAACAGCTAGTTGCTGGGATTGTTGCAAAGCATGCTGGACTAGATGGGCCTTTCCTTGATCTTGCACAGCATTTATAGCACTCTCTAGCAAGTCTCAGGATCTAACAGCAATAAAGCTATACAGCAGACCCGCAATTTATGCACGTTTAATTTGTGCGCATTCAGCTCGACACCCTTGGCAATTTAATAATAATAATAATTATGGAGGTGTCTAGGAAACCTTTGGCAATCCCAACGTGTTTTGACTGTATGCAATTTTGGCTTTATGTGCTATGCTTGGAACACAATCCCACAACCAGCACAAGTTATGGGTCTACTGTATTTTAACTGGAAGAGATCCAGAATATGCATTCTGGATTTATATGATTATATTTTAAAAATAGCAAACTACTCAAATATAGTATAAGGCCAATTCAGGTATCCTTTAGTTCATTCTTACATTTCTCATTTACATAGAGAGGCAAACACTAACATGTTGAAATAATACAAACTGCCTTATTGGGAAACTTTAAAAATATATATCCTGGGTTATTTAGCTATGAACCACTTAACCATATACATCCTTACTTTAATCCAGGTTTGGGGACCTTTGGCTCACCGGATGTTGCTGAACTACAACTCTCGTCATCCCTGGCCATCAGCCATGCTTGCTAGAGCTGATGGGAACTGCAGTTCACCAATGTCTGTAGGGCCAAAGGTTTCCCACTCCTGTTTTAATCTCTAATTGAAAGGGGGGGGGGATGCAAGCCAAGACATTCATACAAACCAAATTGCTTTATGAAACGCTTGCCTTTTCAGACTTACTTTTTTTAAAAAGCTTCCTATCTTTGACCAGATATTTGAAATCTGTTTCCATAACCTTCCCCTGGCATATATTTGGCTATAACCAATGACACAGGAAAATATTCTCAAAGGATTCTATTGCTACATTTTTAAGAAGCTCTACAGGAGGAAATACATACTTATTTGTGCCTATGTTGCAGAAACTTCTATTGTTACATTTCTAAGAAGCTCCAAAGGGGGAAATACATACATATTTGTGCCTACGTTGCAGCAAACACTTTCACAATAAACCTTAAAGACTATAAATTGAGGTGTCAGTCTGCCGATTTCAATATAATTCTAGAATTTTAAAAATAAAACCATTACAGAGTATAGTGCAATTGTACATCGAATGACATTTTCTCCTGCCTTACCTTCAAGCTAGATCCCAAGCACAGGATCACATCTGCTTTGCTTGCAGCCTCTATTGCTGCCTCCCAGTTCAAGGGCTGCTGCAAGATGCCCTTCTCCCCAAAGTGTACAATTGTATCTCTTAGTTGTGCCCCACATTTGTGGCACACTCTGCCGGTATGATGCCTGTGCAAGGCTGTGCGCTCCGTCACGTCAAACACTCGCACGTATTCACGATTGGGTGTGCAGGATGTGCAAACCTAATTTTGAATGGAAGCACAGAACCTCAGTTATTATTCCCTATGGTACTATGGTACACTAAGCCCCGCTCTCTGCATATGCTCACCTCTATATACATGTTTCCATGCAGCTCAGATAGGGCTTCTCGAGGGAGCCCACTGCGCAAGTGGAGCCCATCACAGTTTTGTGACACCACATGCTTTACCTAAACAGGGAAAATTAGAGTGTTAAGCATGGAGAAAGTAGAGTTAAAAGCAAGTCACTTCTTGTTTCCCTTTATCAGCAGTTAAGATATGATCTGCACAGTTTGCATGTTAAATAGCCAACCTTCCCCTCCCTTTCTCATTGCTCTGCCAAAACAGGTGGAGGAGATATAGCTGATTAGCAGGAACACAGACAGTGGCTAAATGTGGTTGCCTGATAAAGCATAGGTGGACAATATCTGCTCACCAGGAGTGAGCACTATGGTCTCACCTCTATTTGAGGTGCCAGTGAGTGAAAGTAGCAGAGTTAATGATAAAAGACAGCATAGCCTTGTATTCTAAATGAGAGAATATCATCAACAAGTTGGGTGGTTTCACAGACTGGTACAGAATCCATCATTTCCTAATTTAAGAAATTGCTTTCAAAAGCAGACAGCTCTTGGAGGAGTGCGCCAAAATTAACGCTATGTATTTGTAACCCACATGCAGCATCATTTCTATGGTGCCGTCAATATACAGTGTCATACCGGAGTCTTTTAAAGTAACCGAGAAAGTACAGAGTGTGTTAAGCAGCCTATAAACCTCCCATACAATATGCCACAAACCTGTTAATTCTTCGTGGATTCTGGCTGCCTTTTACAGCAAGTAATATCTATTTATGTGCTATCACTTCAACCTATAATTCCATCCTGTGCAGGAACCAAGTACCTAACAGGGAGGTTCATTTTCGGAGTCCTAAGTGCCAGCCTCCAACACACATACAAAGACTCTGCTACTCTAAGCCCCATATCTGATTCACTTTGTCTAACAATGCAGTATTTGTGCAGGGAGGGGGTGCATGGCCTTATCCTCTGCACTGAGAGGCTCTCCAGCATCTCAGATTCTCCAGACATAATATCCGTTTCACATTTAATGCCTCAACTACGTTCCCCACTGGTGCCATCTCTTTTTGCCCCTGGGTGTATAGGATTGACTAATATGCAGCCTTACCAGTTTGTGGTTGTGCAAACAGGCGATGCTCATGTGGGTGAGTGTGGGCTCTGCCTCACTCAGATCCACAGCCCTGGCAAGTGGAGATAAAAACTGTATTAAATATCGGTAGTCAATCTCACATGTTCCAGTGGAGCCTTCTCTGAGAAGGTGGAAAAGATCTTCTAAGAAATTTCCCAAGCACCAGGCAAGCATCTGAATGGTCAAGTTTTGGTTACCTGATACTCCTCCCTTTCTGCAGCATTGTCCATACCCCATTAGGGCCTCTGTAGTCAGGAATTGAGGCTGCCTGTGTTACCAGGAGACATAAGAGAAAAGGGGCCTTCAGCAATACACAGCCACACTCATCAGCAACTTTGTCTGCCACATCCTAAAAGCCCTGCCAACCCCCATAGTCTCCTGCTCAGACATCTCTCCACTGCTACCATCATCCAAAACTGAAAGCCCTTCATGATACAAGCACATGCCCCCATCAGTCAACTAACACCATACTGAAATCTGCCTGAGAAATGGCCTCAACATTTTCCTCCATCATGAAAAATCTTATTCCAAACTTCTTCCTAGCTAGGGCACTTAAGCTGCTCACATGGCAAACATGTGATTAATCTGTCCTGCTCTTCTGCCTCCCAAATTGCTAAGGCAGATTACCGTATTTTTCCAAGTATATACAGTATATGCCCCCGTGTATAAGATGCCTCCTATTTTGGGGGACTCCAAATTAAGAAAATGGGAGGAGATTGCCAAGAGTTGTTAAGCTTTTTGGGGGGAGGATTGCCCAGTTACAGAGCTTATAGAACAATAACTGTATTGTTAGACATTCTCACGCATTGCCAATGACATCAATCGTAAGCACGGTCGCCAACAGCACTCACCAATCGCCCGCCAAATTGCCGCAGTGGCAGCAAAGCCACAACAGATCTTGCCACATCCACCAGTCAACCACCAATCAAAGATGACAATCTCCTGCAAGCCGCAGCAACCTATCACCCGTCACCACACTGCCATGTATAAGACGACCCCCGAATTTTAACTTAATTTTAAAATAAATAATCCTCGTCTTATACACAAAAAAATACGGTAGTTGCACAACATAACAGAATGGAAAAACCCAGCCAGCCAAACAGCATCTCCCACTGTCCAACAGCTGCTTTGCCAAAGGCAAGTCTGATAAAATGCTCTTTTCTTCCCAATAACATGGGACAGCCAGAGGCAAGAACATGATGTTTCTGCAGCTTTCCTGTTAGGGACAGCTTTCTGAAAGGAGTCTTCTGTATTCTAGATTGAAAGAGACATGTTCTTTAACATGAAGCGACATAATATGCAGAATGGCTATGTAGACTGGTTCTTAGGTGGGCATGCAAAATGCTAGTTGTTTCTCTGAGACACTTATTATCCAGAGTAGTTCTAACACAACCTCTTCGATGGCAAAACCTTAATCTATCTCAAAGGGTGTCAGGCAACTAATTAACTATCCAATGCAAAATCAAATGAATTCTGAGACGCCAGAATTCCCACCCAATCAGTTAAAAATGCTTCTGAAATGCTGAAATCAGTATTTCATGCAACTCCACAACGTTGTCACCACCACCTGTGCCTGGCATGCAAAAGGTCACAGCTTCAATTGGGCTACAAAAGTCTCGTCTGAAGTGCTGAAAAGTCACTGTCAGTCAGTATATTTGTTTATTTCATGAAATCTATATACCATTTGATAGTAGAAAAAACCCAAAGCAGCTTACAAAAAGAATAGGCAATACTCAGCTAGAGATACCAATTCTATGATTGCATATAAGACAGCTTCCCATTTTCCTGCATACATTCAAAACAGTTGTTCCATCATCTCAGTATCCACATTTCCCATACTTCTGATTGGGAGTGCCTCTTCCCTACCTCTAAATAAGAAAGCTGTTAACAATACTACAACAAACTATTTTCATAAGTTCAAAACAGTTGTTCTGTTTCACTTGTGAAAGTGGCCCAACTCACATCAAGAGTCACACTACATGTTATACTCACCACAAGAGAGCAGTCTAGCTCTTCTTGTTCTGCAAACTCCCCAACCAACAGACAGAATACACTGCACAGGAATCACAATCAAACATGCATGGATGAAAAAGCTGGTTTTATTTTTGCTTACCTCTCTCATTAACAGATAATTGTCCCTAGGAGGGAACAAAAGTAGTTTGAATACAGTTTCTTCTATATTTATCTGTTGCTGAGGGAGCCTACAGGATTCTCAACAGTCAGAGCTGGACTGCTCTTGCATGGTGAACATAATGTGTAGCCACACACTAATAAATACAAACCACTATAGGATCTTGTACCAGGTGATTTTAGAACAGCCAACCACACAGTCTTACCGTACTGATGCCAGCTCCTGTGTAAATGATGAGATGCTTTGCTCCCTGCACAGCTGCAGAGAGCTTACTGACTTTTCTTTTCAACTCTTCAGGTTCATCACAAACCTAAGAGTGGATGAATGAGGGACTGAAATTATTTCCAAAGGACCACTTCAGCTAAGCCCTGTATAATTCTAATCACATGACATAAACTCAGCCATGTCTTTTAGTCTCTTCCCTTCGCTCTCTTTCTTTTGTCCTCAACTCTACAAGCTTTGTAAAGGAAGACATGAAATAGAAGAAAGAGCTTCAGTAAAAACGTCTTACATGTCAGAAACAGGATACATTAATGACATGTGGGAATAAGTGAGGGGGGACCAGCTCATCAAGAACAAGGAGATGGCTAACAAGAGCATTAACCCTAAACATTTTTCTTTAGAAGGCGTTCTGATGTAACAGAACTTACTTTCAAGCACATGGACCAAATCAACTTTGGGCTGTAGAAGAAGAAGAAGAGTTTGGATTTGATATCCTGCCTTTCAGTCCCTTTAAGGAGTCTCAAAGCGGCTAACATTCTCCTTTCCCTTCCTCCCCCACAACAAACACTCTGTGAGGTGAGTGGGGCTGAGAGACTTCAAAGAAGTGTGACTAGCCCAAGGTCACCCAGCAGCTACATGTGGAGGAGCGGAGACGCGAACCCGGTTCCCCAGATTACGAGACTACCGCTCTTAACCACTACACCACACTGGTGCAGAAGTTTGATTTTATAACAACTGAAAGCCAACTTAAATGCTACTCTAACAGCAACTGGCTCCCTTGCCTTAAAGCCCTCAGTCAAATTACACTGCAGGGTTTTCAGAAACACTTTTCACTTTTTAACTGGTCTTCCGAATATGACATATATCAGCTAGATAATGGTCTGACTGAACTATGTTCTTCCTGGCTCTGCTTTAAAAAATGGGTGGGGGCTGCTGTTAAAGGATAGTTCTAAGTGTATATAGGTTTTGAACACAAGCTGCCATGGATGGACATTTGCCCAGAAAAACAGCCTAAATATATTAAATTTTTTAAAAAATTGAATAAGTTTTGCCAAGTAGTAAAAATAGAATAATCAGAGGCCTAGGCAAGCCACACTAAGCAGTGTTGGAAAGAATTTACTTTGGACAACGTATTTCTTAAGGAGGCCACATACTTTCCACTGTGTGTTTTGTCACCTGCAGGTAGTAGCTGAACAAGCAAGATAAATGTATACATGGGTAATACCAGATGCTCATCCCCTCCGTCCTTCTCACTAGCTCACTCGTTCACTCTAATCCCAACAGAAGTGAAGCGTCGCCGTAGCACCGTAAAGGCTAACAGGCTCGTTTGTAGACTAGCGCCCACTTAGGGTGCCCCACGCGTGACTCGGTGTTGCTTCTGCCGCCGGCGAGCGACTGACGTGGCTGCCCCGCCGAGAAACCCTCTTTCCTCCGTACTCACTCGCGCTCGTTTACGCATAGAGGGGGGCACAGCTAGCAAGGCGCACACACCTCCTCCAGCCGCCGCCGCAGCCTCTCGCGCTTCTTGCCAAGTCGCTCCAGATCCCGGACGATCTCCTGACAGCCGGAGAGCAGCGCAGCCTCGTCGGGGCTCCGCTCGGCCGCCGGTTTGCGCAGGATCCGCGACACCTGCGGCCGAACGGCGGGGGAGAAAGAGACGGAGAGGGAGAGAAAGAAAAAGAAGGGGGCGGTTGATGGGGAAGGAGGGGGCGTGGGCGCAAGGCAGAAACACCTGCGCCCACAAGCGCTTCAGAGACCCACAACCCCCTCGCCCCAACCGCAGGTCCAGGTACCTGTCTTCGTCGCTCCCGCTGCTCTTCCTGCCGGAGGAACTCGGCACGAGCCGCCGCTTTCCGTTCCGAGCGGCCCAAACTCCAACCCGCCGCCATCGTCCCGGTGGCTTCCGGGTACCAACTGGCCCTGCCGGTGGTTTCCGCTATTTCCGCTTCCGGCCTCCCGGAGCAGCGACCGAGGAAGCTAGAGTGCCCTTACTTTGCGGCCATTCAGAGACAGAAGGTGACGAGGCTCGCTGTAGAACTCCTCACAAAGGAGGCTAGAAGGGCCAACGAGGCTGCTCGCCGGAACTTCCGGTCCAATGGCTACAAGGATTCCGCCATAGAGATGCCAGAACGACGACGCTCTACAGCCATCTCTTTCTGTGAAGAGAGACTCGCAGTCCATGGCGGCTTTCACTCCTCCGGCTGGAGAAAGCGCCGGAGGCTCTCGCTTTCCGAGCAGTAGATCGAAAGCGCCGGTCCGCATTCAGGCTAGCCTGACGCCCGCCTCCTCCCGGGATCTTTCCGCTAGAATCTCGCTGCTCCGCGCTGGCACTGAGGTGGAAAGGGTGGTGGCAGCCGAGCACTTTCCAACCTTAGGCGCGCCGGAGCTGCGCTAGTTCTAGCCAGGTCGTTCTCAGATTTGATATTCATCTCCCCTCCTGCCGTTTTCCCGAAAGAGGGGACCGAGGTCTTAAGCCCATGAACTGTTGGCTGATACAATCTGAGCATTTTGTCTAACAGTCCTGACGGTCGAGCAAGAAATTACAGCTAAAGGAGTCAACAGCTGGCATTCATAACTGCTGTGAAGCACCAGTTTTCTGTGATTACTTTTCCCCCAATGGGAAATCAGAAATCGAGGCAACTGCGCAGTTCTGGTCATTTCTATACAATTGGCAGCTTCAGAAAATGATCTAAGGAAGGCAGAGAAAGTGAGCAATTGACCCTCTCTTATTTGACAGCTGTCAAATGTTCCTTATTATACCCCATAAGCCGTGCACATCCTTGCTGCTATAGCGGGACACAAGCTTTTCTTTTTTAATTACAGCAGAAATGAAAGCCCCATGCTGTAAGTCAGCGACTTTGCTGTTACCAGCATGGTCCTTCATATATAAAGCAAGCGCCCCCAGTTCTACCTGCAGGCTTGATCCCTGCATTTTCAGGTTGGGCTGTTAATGTTTCTTTCTGAAATGCTGGAGAGCTGCTGCCCATCAGTGTACTGTATACAATACTGTATTGAGATAGATGGTCTAATGATCTGACTCTATAAAACAGTTTCCTTTGTCCCTTATGCTTATTTCCCCTCTTTTTCACTTACAGTTAAACATAGAAGAATATCACAAGTTAAAAGAAGAGACACAAAGAGAGACAGAGCCATCCATATACAGTGGTACCTCGGTTACATACACTTCAGGTTACATACGCTTCAGGTTACAGACTCCGCTAACCCATAAATATTACCTCAGGTTAAGAACTTTGCTTCAGGATGAGAACAGAAATCGTGCTCCAGCGGCGCAGCGGCAATGGGAGGCCCCATTAGCTAAAGTGATGCTTCAGGTTAAGAACAGTTTCAGGTTCGACCTCCGGAACGAATTAAGTACTTAACCCGAGGTACCACTGCACTGTAGAAGCTTATGCAGCTAGTTCTGCCCTGTAATTCCAGATGTCTGACTTAGTCCTGACTTATAGTCCTGTTATGACTATAAACAACGTTGTGACATGAGCAAGCAAAAGCCACACAAAGTCAGTAGCCTATCACAGGCACATGGATTACTTATCAGAATAAACACATTAAAATAAGTCTTAGTCTGTTTGGTTTATTTTTCAAAATTGAGTGGCGGGGGGGGGGTGCGGAATAGGTCTGGAAAATTGTTGATGGGGAAGTGGGGGGCTAATAAGGACTGCTGCCTTCAGACAGAAAGTGTGTACCTCCCAGCAGCACTGGCCTAAACCAGAATACATGGAATTCTGGTGTGATAGCACAGGTATTATGCATTACATTGTTAATTATGATTTGTTTCTCATGCTAATTTACAAAAACAAATTCATTATGTCTCTTTTACAGTACTTTAAATAACTATCATGTGACATATTGACATATACTGTTTATGTTTTATGTTGTAAACAACCCTTTGGTCTTTCACAAAGGGTGGTAGATGAATTAATCATCACCATCTCAACATCCACTGTGGAGTAAAAACCACCAATAATTTTTAAGTGGTCTGGGAAATAGGAAGTTTATGATGCTCTGATTTTACCCAATACAAGAGAACAGAAATGGGCATTTGTCTTGTGCTTTGATCTGTTTCTGAATCACGAATTTGATGTCAACAGCATTTATGGCCCCATCCTTGGCCCATTTACATGGAAGTCAGTCACACAGAATTAGATTGACCTCCAGGTGTACATAGGACTGAAGGACCTAAGCATGTCCATACAAAAGCTAGCCACTCTCTTAAGCAATTAAATATCATCCTTAATACTAGTCAGACGCTAGCTCCAGTAGTGCAGTACCTTATGTCTGCTTTAGTAAGGAAATGGCTTTGCTGCAATGTCTTTAAAAAAAAAGTTACAACTGGCTTTTTACAATTGAACAGCATAAAATCAGCAAAGAATTGTTTCTTTTTTATGAAGAGTGGTTTTTTTTTTTAAATAGCAGGGTAGTGGATGAGGAAAGCAACAGACTTCATGCTTTTAAAACTTTTTCTAAGTAGTGAAATGTTCCAAGTGCTCAGCACAACTGGGGATGCAGTTCTTTTTTTAAAAAAGGAAAAAAGTATGAAAAAATTATTTGATGTCATGAGGGATGACAACACAATTCCACACAGCAGGCAGAACAGCAACATATATGCTAATTAAAGAAAGACTTACAAAGGTAGAAAATATCCATCCAGTGCGGGAAGAAGGCATCAGAAGTGCAAACTTGAGGGAAGTTACTTGGATTCCTTGCAACAAATGGGTAATAATTGCGCAAGTATTGTGCTAAAATGGATTGTCTGGGAAGTCCCTAAGAGGAAGCAAATTTGTTTTTTTTCTACAGCAGGGAAAAATGGTACATTCACTGCATGAAATCAACCAAGCCTCAGTCAATTCAGTCAGCAACAGGAAACAAATCTGCCAGTCTAAATTTAGTGAGTAATATCATAGGAACCAGCCTCTTTAAAGATGTTTATTGGTCATATACAAAATAAAGAATGCTTCATATCAACAAACATACACTATATACATAAATAAATTAACAACACCTCCACTGGGGCTGTGGCAACAAATCCCCAACAGTTATCAGATATCTACAGATTGAAAAAGGACAATAATTTAGCAATAAATACTGATTAATTCATTGGGCTCTCCCATTGTATAGAAGAGCCCCAGGACTTGACAATATGCTATTACACCCCTGGCACATAGAATTAATCTCCAGTTTTATTAGCTTTGGAGACTGAGATTTATTTATTTATTTATTTATCAAAATACTCCTCTTCCCCCCTTTTTAAGAAACATTTTAAAGCAGCAGTGTAGTTCTTATATCAATATGTTGTAAGGACTATCCTCAACATCTGGAGGTTGGGGAGGAAAAGTCCTTAGCCCGTCTCATTAAGTGCTCTGAATATTCTTATTTGTATTGTTTTTCTCCATAATATTCCATTTTGGCAAAGGGTGTAATAAACTCAGAACAAACTGCAGGTGAGGGCAAGAGCAACGACAAGTAGGATTTGTTTTGGAACTCTCTGAAGATAACAACCCCCCTTGCCTTAGCCAGACAGTAACATACCTTCATTGGGAAAGAGGAGACTATTCACTTCAACTGCTCAGTGTTCATACAGGTGACAGCCACAAGTGTCCGGAGCTTGTATACATCAGATAGCGGGAGAGGAAAACATAAATCCTCATCTCTTGGAAGAACCTGCCTGACGGTCACAGCAAGACTGCCATGAGATACTATCCTGGTCTCTCAACATGGGGAAGAACCTCTGTTTTAGCAGCCACAGCTACCTGCTACTGCAGGTATCAAAGAAAGCAGCAATGTTATCAAACAGGAAATGACCTTCCTGTGCATTAGCATTTTTTCTGACAAAATATAGCTTGAGACATCAGGAAGGTGTGTGTGTGAGAGAGAGAGAAAGGGGGGCTTGTCAATAAGTGCTTGCGTTTTCCAGTGGAAGGGAAGGCAAGATGCCGCTGGAGCTCAGCTACAATTCTGAGTGCAGCTTCATCAATACACAGGATGCCAATCCTGTTTAAAGGTAACATATGAAGAAAGCGTAGAATCATAGCCTTGGAAGGAACCTCAAAAGTCATCTAGTCCAACCCCCTGCCAAGGCCAACTTGCAACATCTCTGGAGTGTGCCAAGGGCACAAGAGATGCAAAAAGGAACACCTGACACAAGGAATGCATGACTTTTAAGCATGAATGCATGTGATGTGTGTATCCATGTATCTATGCACTCACACACTCACAGCTATCCAACCTGAGGGCACATTCCCCATGCGCAAACGCTGAGCAATCCCCACCCATGCCTAAGTGTCAAATGCCCTAGTCCTAGCCTGCAGTCTTGCTTGCTTTTTCCAAAGCAAAATAATTGTTCCATAATCAAAGAGATCACTTTTACACAATTCACCACGACATAAAACAAGCCCCCCTCCCCCTCCCCGCCACAAGCCAGCCACATGTGGGCGGAATTATACTTCACGTATTTGCTCTGCAGCTAAGTAGAAAGCAAAGCTCCCCACCTGTTGCATCAAACAAAATGCCCCATAATAAAAAAGGAGAAATAAACACACAACACCCTTCACAGCAGAAAAACCAAACAAACAAGCACCTCAAAAACAAGAACCATCACACTCCGAATTCTATATACCAGAAAGAGAAATCAAGGGGAAGGGCTTGAGAGGGGCACCTGGGATGGAAAGAACTCATAAACAGTAGGAGACGGACTGAAACTGGGTGAAGGAAGATGGGAGGTTTGAAGGGCCCCTTGAGTGTTGGAAGATTCATCACTTTCATTTCAATCCTTCCCACTTTCCAAAGCCAGAACATGCCTGATAACACACCTGCTGTATTCAAGGTGATGCACCTGCAACTTCTTCCAACAAACCCAGCTGTGGACAGCGTCTCACCTCTTTAAGCCTCGGAAAGGGCACGAGTTGCAACTCTAGAGGAGAGACTTTCAGTAGGAGCCCTTCTTGCTATCCAAGATCTAGATGGAAACAGTAGACAACCCATTAAGAGGAAGCAGCAATGGAAGCCCGGCCAACTCCAGAAAGCTGTTAAGAACTGTTCTGGACAATATGTCCATGATAAAAGTCAACAAGGTATGTTGAAAAGAAACTTCTACCCCAGAAAGACAGCCCCACTCAATCACTTTCTCATACAAGCTGTGTTTAAATATCAAAGTTACCACCAAAGGTGTCGTCGCCCTGCTTTCCATGGAGCAGTATACAGTACAGAGAAGCACACCAATGCCAATGGAGAGGCAGGCGGAGGTCAGACAGCTGACATTCAAGAGTTGTTGCTCATCAAGAGAGCATGGCAGCCCATGGAACTGCCCTTCATGTGACTCTCAAAAGCCAGCTATGACGTGACCTAAGATTTCACTTCACACACACACCCCACCTCTCGCTTGTCAGTTTGGTGACCAGGAAACCCAAGTTACGTGCTATTATGGTTTCTCAGTTTGACAAGTTTGCATAAATATTGCTTCCTCAGATTACAACTGTTTGGTTTTCACAGAATTTGGATTTCTTTGGCAAGGACTAGAAAATGGAAGGCAATAAGGGGAAGAAAATATGCACAGCTTGAAGATGGGAGGGAAAGATGTACAGAGAGGTAGAAGGATTAAAAAACAATAAAAGGTAGGACAGCTCTGGACCCAGCAATCCTACATAATCAATCCTCCAATGGTTTCTAAACCTTTTAAACCAGGAGTGAGAGACATAAATCCCTGGGGCTTTACCAGACCTTACAAGCCCACATCTGACCCACAGCAGCCCTAACATACTCCATACAATTCAATCTTTTTCAGGTCGGACACCTAACAGCCTTAGTAGAGGAAAGGTGCTGCCTTGCCAATAGCAGCCTCTTACCTATTCTTTCTAAATATGCAGGATGGAGTAGCCAATATGATTTTTGGTGGAATCTCCAGCAAAGCTAAGTGTACATCCACACCAGAGCTCTTTTGTTATTTAACCCCACCCTGCTCTTTTTCCATTTGCTCTTCCTTGTTCCTGTACTGCCAACTGCATATTTGCAGTCCACACATTCAAAGGGCAGCAGAAAAGCACCCCAGGTTGCCATGTCAAAAGAATGGTTGCGATATTTATAAGAACCACTGGTGTAGAGAGCAGCCCTGTCTTTACATTGCAAACAGCAAGCTTGCAGTTGGAGAGAGATCAAGAAGAGGACTTTCGACAACTAATCCTCATTTAAAGCTTTCTTTCTTTCTTGCACCTAGGAGATGTTCTAGGCAGTGAAATTCTCACACTGAGTGGGTTATTCGGAAGATGACTCCGGGGAATTAATTTTCAGCAAACTGAGATGGAAAAGACATTTTCAATGGAAATTGTTGAGTGCTGTCCCTGGGTATCTGCTGGGTAGGAATTTGGCCCTTCAGCTTATACGAATTTGATCTCTTTGCTTCAAAATTGGCCATTAAGTTTTTCTCTTTAGCCGTAAAGGCCAAATCTAGTAGAATGTCAGTTTGAAAAGCCACCAGATTCTGTACTGCCCAGCCTGAGCTATGCAAGTTTGTCGATCCTGCTGGCAATATCGTAACAGCTGGAGGGTTCTAGTGTCTGCCAATTATAATGCTATTCTTATGCTGCTTCAGTCAAGATTTCTCAACGTGGTCTTGACTAGGACGCACTAGCTGTGCTTGCTCTGAAGAACACTGTTTTCTAGGCAAAGCCCCAAGTTTTAAGTGCACACCTAGAGAGATAGCCTGACAAATATATACTGCCAAATTCCCAACATGCTCCTCTTGATAATGGGATGACCACCTGCTCCCTGTGAACCAAACACTTCTGGGTAGCAGCACAGAAGACAGGGCAACTATTCTCCTCCTCTCAGAAAAGAGCAGGCTGCCAGAAGGTTCTCCTTTGGAGAACCTCGTGACCAGGCTTCCAACAACACTTTATGAGTATCCAGAGATTAAATAGTAAAGCTGGATTTTCCTGGGTCACACTGACAATCACACACTCATGAATCTCTATGGAGTTTCCATTGGCGCTTCCCAAGTAGTCCTCAACATGCCCAAGAGTAGAAAACAACAGCCAGGAGGTAAGTTGATGGTAGCATTGACAGCAAAATAATTTTTCCCAAGGAATGAACCTAGATGTATGCAGCCTGTGGCCCAACCCTAGGAAATACTGGAGTTAGTTACATTGCCAGCTCTACTAACTGATTCATGTTGCTGCAGCATGGGCAGTGGCCTCCTCTACCCAACCTTTTTTGACATGTTGGGACTGCCATTGGAGATCCACAGGAAAGTAAACTCTGTGATGCAAAGTGCCATGGGGGAAGGCAAGAGTGTCTGCCAGTTATAATTTATGGCAGGCATAGGCAAACGGCCCTCCAGATGTTTTAGGACTACAACTCCCATCATCCCTGACCGCTGGTCCTGTTAGCTAGGGATGATGGGAGTTGTAGTCCCAAAACATCTGGAGGGCCGAGTTTGCCTATGCCTGATTTATTCAGTTTCAGCAACACCCTAGAAGAGCCAATTTACCTCAGACTTCAGCAGCCGAGGAAGTGAGGCCATCATACACAGACAAACCTTCTAATGAGAGGATCGTCAGAAGGTCATTGGGAAATGCCCAAGAAAGCCCTGCCCTCAGCCCAGGAAAAGCAAAAAAAAAAAGAATGCTCACAGGACATCCACACAGCAAAGATGGCCATTGGCACCATCACATCACAGCGCCACACAAGACCTCAGAGCACAGACAACTAAACACAACAGGAACACAAAAGAAGCGGGTGAGGAGTTCAAGAATAAGTCACTTTTGGTACAATTGCAAAAAGATATCAAACAGGACTAGCCTTTTTTGTCTCCCCCCCCCCTACATTATTTATAAATAAAAGTCTGATAACTCTTTATAAAAAACAACCTTGGAGCCACAAAGACTTAGCGAGAAACTTTTAAAATTTGCTTTTCTTTTTCTTTTCTTTTAAATTAGCAAAGTCTCCAGGAATATGACAGTCAAATATTCTCACCCTTCTCAGGTTAAAAAGGAGACTATTAAATCCAAGTTGTTCATCCAGTTTTACTTTTGAGACTTAGATCATTTAAGAATTATTTCAAATGAATGTTTCTCTCTTAAATAAAGGGCTATTTAAAACCACATAGACTTGTGTAAACCATCACACTAGAGACACTTGATACTCTCCAAACACAGGAAACAACTAGTGATTTTGGTCTTGTTCAGTGCAACACATTAGGCACAAAACCGGCCTGTAGTCACCACGGTAGAACCTGCCTTTTACCTGACAGGCAGGCTACAACAGTGCCCATTCCTGGCTCCTTTCCCTTCTCAGCAGCACAGACACCAGGAAACTGCAGTTTTGCCCCTTCCCTCCCCTTTTAGGAAAAGTCCTAAGGAATCCCACCTTTAAACATAAAAGGCGCAACTAGATGTTAATATAAACATGGTTACACAAACTACCCCCATTATAGCCACTGATACCAAGCAATTTACAAGCAGCAGACTGGACAGCTGACACACAACCCTGGAAGAATGGTATAAGTCATCACTGACAGCAGGTCTTCCAACTTTCTATGACCTCTGCCCTCCCCCCTTTGGGCGATTTCTCTCCCCAAGAATTTATTCCATGCTGCTGAGAATCTCTTTGGCTAGAGTACCGAGGTCCTTCAGTCTCTGTCCCCAGAATACCTCTGGGTGGAAGGTTCTGCTCACACAGAAGGGTTGCATTACCATCAGTCACACCAACCAGAACAAAGCTAAAAACAAAGGGACTGCAGTGACAAGCAGGCCAGCGTGTGCCTGTGTGGGCTAGGCCATCTGGGAGAGGGTTGTGCTTTGGGGATTCCGGATGAGCTTTGTGCCTAACTGCCCTGCACACACAAGCCCAGGCAGTGCTCGTTTCACTAAGACCGGGCGTCCGTTTTGGATTTCACTATTGTGATGACGCTGGTGGTGGCAACCTTGCCGGGCACAAGGGGCCCCATGCTGGCGGCAAGGGGGCCCCGGGCAGGGGTGACAGGGCTCCGGGCCACGGTCCGGGCGAAGTTCTGCAGCGCCTCGTACTTGGAGCGCAGGGCATCAAGTTCCATTTTCATGCTGGCATTCTCCGAGGCCAGTTTCTCCACCTCCTGCTGAAGTTCTGCCTTCTGCTTCTCCAGCTCCTCCTTCTGTGTCACCCTCTTGACACGGCAGCTAGCGGCGTAACCCCTGTTCTTCAGGGTCCGCCGGCGTTGCTTTAGCTGGATGATCTCCTCCTTGGACAAGCCCCGCAGATGCTGGTTCAGCTCCCGCACAGACATGGTCACCAGCTCTTCATCTGTCAAGCTGGTCCCATTCTCACCTGGCTCCCGCTTCACCTGTGGGGACACAGAAGGGAACACATGTATCACGGGAGCTCTGGTAGTGTCCACGGACGGCTCAGCCCCACTCGTGCCCCATTACCTTCAAGGCTTTGTTTCCTTTGTTGGGGGTCGTCATAACACGCAAGCCTTCACAGTCAGATTCTGCAAGAAAAGAGAACGGCCAGAGGTCACCATCAAACTCAAGATCCTGAGCCCTCATTTACAGATCCCTACTTATCTGGCTCAGGAACCAGGCAGGGAAGTGGGCAGGGCTCCCTGCTGGAACGAATCCTTATGCGCTCCACACAGCATGAACCAAGCAGAGAGACTTACAACAGCTCCTTGCCACCTCTGTCCCTACCAGCCCCACAGTTCTCTCTAATACTTGAAAGCAAATGGCGGGGGGGGGGGGATATTAAGAACCCTGGGAGGAGCCAGAGCAGGATGAAGCCACATTTAAAAATAGCCTGGCAGCCAGGGTCCTGCACGCCTGTGCCGAGCCAGTCATGCTGACTCAGCATACTAACAGCCTTGCTTACAGTACATGCTTCGTAGTATAACCAAGCAGGAGAGTTGTAGCCCAAGAGGCTTGCCAGGGAACCAGCCTGTCTCTCTTTCCATGATTGGGCTGAAAGCTACACGAGCTACGATGACACCCCATAAACTAGAGAGTTTGTGTGGGAGCAGTCTTCATAAATACTCCTATGACAGAAGCTCGTGCATATGAATTGACCCAAGCTGTCTCAAGTGTTTCTTTGTCTGGGAAACAGAATAGCAAGACACAGGGGGTGGCGGGCAGGGAAAAGAGGGAATGATAGGGAGCATACAGGCTCCTAGAAAACTGCCCCAACCTAGTGCTCTCCAGATATTTGCGACCTAAGGGACTCAACATTTGGGAGCCATTTCTGGGTTGGAGGAAATGCACAAGAGTGTGTGTGAGAGAGAGGGGGGGAGGGAGAGGGAGAGGGAGAGAGAGAGAGAGAGAGAGAGAGAGAGAGAGAGAGAGTGGACAGTTAGTAGATGGGGTTCAAATAAATAAATAAATAATAATAAGACTACAAATTCTATAAGATACATCCAGCATAGGCAATGTTTAGGAATTATGGGACTGTAGTACAGGGTGCAAGATTAGGGAAGGCTGGCTTACTGGTTTCATGTCACTATGTTCTAAGCTTCCAGAATGTGTGTCGCTAGAGAAATCTATGCCAAATGCAACTTTAAAAAAAAAAAGTTTAAAGATTCTCAAGATTCCAGCAATTATGATTTCAGAAATAAGCCTGGGAAGTGTAATCAGGTTTTTATAGTTAAAGCTCAGGAAATCAGAAGGCAAATTAAAGAACCCACACTTTTACATTTAGTAATTTTACATCCATTGTGTTAGTCTAGCGAGAATAAAATTCAGCGTTGCAATGCCAGAATTCACAAGACACATGGGACAGCAAGTACATTTGCAAGCAAATTTTTACTGCCGAGTACATTATTAGAATGTTCTTTTTGAAACCAGCAGACAAAAGTGGATTCATAAAAAAGACATCACATACAGACATGCCTTGGTGTAGCTGTCGGTATATGCCAGAACAGTCTACCACATACCACAAACAAAAAAGAAAGCAGAATCCTGTCGTGCTACTCTTAAGGCTTAATCTGGAACTTTATGCAACACTAGTAATGTTCTCCTGCAGAAGATCTGGGATTGCAGCAAGAGATGAGTCGTGTCTTACAGGTCACATGCATCCCCAAAATGCACACACACTAGGCATCATAAATACTATACCTTTGGCTACTTGTCTGGAATAGTTCAGAAGCCACGGTTTTTCCCTAAGCAAGAAGAAAATCTGCTGGTGTGGCCAGGACTGTGTCAGGGACAGAGGAGTCACTATGGGCATCCAGACAGGGATGTTTTTACATCCACCTCCCACCAGGCACATCATCAGCACTTACATGGCATAATAAATGCCTCTCCCACACAGCCCATGTTCTTGTTTGTTAAATGCATAAAACATCAGTTCACATTTATAGCAGAGAATTAAGACAAGCTAGTGTCAGCAAAAGCCAAGGAACGGTCCCCCAGCAGCACCCCCAGAAGGGATGGCTTCAGCGCTTTCCAAGATCACTAATAGGCCAGCAACAACTCTGATATTCCTAGAGCACCGAAAACTGCTGACAAGCAAAGTGCTTATGCCCAAAGGATATGGCTGTGGTCACTGATTAAAGGCTTACTGCACACTAACACAGTGGGTCCCAACTGTCTTACTAGAGGGACCTACCAACTTATTTTTGTCTTTAAAACTGACAAGTAGGTTCCAAACAATTACTGATCTCGAAGGAAAATACACTTAGCTTGCTGCGCTATAACATCCAAAACCTGATTGCAGGCAGTATTGGGACTCGCCATTTGGGAGTCAGCATTCTAAAAATACGTGGGGGAAAGAGACATTAATTGCTAGTTAAGTTTTTTAATTCAGAGAATAGACTACGAGGAACACAGTATTGCCATCCCCCAAAACACAATTGCAACAGGGCAAAGGCTTCCCTCTGTCACCACAGTAATGCTTTAAAAAATCATGTTCTTTCAATACTGGTAAAATAAATGCTACAGAATGCACAAGTATGCCTCTCAACAGTATAACCCTTTGCTTTCATTTTTCTGACTTTGCTCCATTTAAAAACCATGTGCAGTTATAGGTCTCCAGCAGCAGAACTGTAAACGAAAGTCCCCCACTCACTGAATAGCCACAGTACTAGAACTGATACTCAAAACACAATCTCCTTCTCCAGTTATAGGATTTTCTTTTGAGACATGTGAGAATGGATTAGGCATCATTGCAAGCATTCATGTGAGAATGATCTGAACATTTCTAAAGTACAGAAACTGCTTAAGCAAAGACCCATCATAAGTTTGTAAATCCAGCAGAAGTAAGGAAATAATAAGATTCACCATGCCAAGTATAAGTGATGTTCCACAGATATCCCAGGAAAGAGATACTTAGTGGAAGAGAAAATACGCTTAGTGCCCTGCCCAGCCAACTCAAAAATGTCTTTCATAGGGCAAGTCCAGGACTCTAATGTCTAGAGATCAATGCTTAGAATGCGAAGTTACTTATTATCATCAGGGAAAAGAAGAGATGATATAAAGGCTGCCTGGAAATAATCTTTAGTGCTCATAGTTCTCTTTCATTGCACAGGAAATTATTGGGGAAGTCTATGTTGTGAGAAAAAGATGAGACACAGCAAAAAAAACCTCAGTCACTCTGATGGGTCAAAGTATGAAGATACTTGAACTCATCTTTGTATATGAGACTTAGGCATCTTAGTTTCATCAGAAGGAGTAATGTGTGCTGCGTCTGTGCCTAGACAAGCACAACCTTCATTACTAGAAAGATTTTAAAAGGCCAAAAGAGGGCAGTCAAGAAGTGGAATCCCTACCAAACTTAGCGTGTTCTGTACCCAGCATAAATTGGGATGGCACCAGACCCTTCTGCAGTCCTGACTTGCTGGCCACAGAAGGACTTATTAACATCATGCAAGGAGGACGGCCGGAGAGAACTGGCATCCAGACAGAGACAAACTTGGTCTAACTCCCCAGACTGCTGATTTCTCAGCTTTTTGACAGCTTCCCGAAGAACGATCACACTGGAAAGTGCCAAGTGCGACGGCTGCAAAGGGAAAAAGTGCAACCTCGACACATTTTGCCAAGCTCAAAAGGCCTGCACTCAGCACAAGCACCGCCAATTCTTCGCTCACAACAGAGCTGACAGCAGAGCGCATGATTCAACACAGGCCCCATTCTCAACATTCCTGATTCACAGAGCTGTGCCATCAAACTAGTGTAAACATGGTGACGTCACCCATTCCAGGAGCAGAGACAGCCCCATCAGAGGAGGCCCAGCTGCAAGGGATGAGAAAGGAGATGGGCATGACGAGAACAGCAACGGGAGGCTTTTCAACAGGTGAAGTAGGAACAGTAGTTTCAACACTACACTGTACATATCTGCAAGTATATGACTTTCATGTGTTTTATGAGGGCTTGTCTATATATAACTTCTCAATTATGAAATATTTAACCTGAAAGTAGATGCTTACCCAGTTAAGACTTCAAGAAACATAGAGTCACTAGAGAATTCTGTCTCCTCAAAGCAGACCTGACTGGCCCCAGCAAGATCCCTGCTATGCTTAGAAAGTGCCTCAGAACTGCTGTTTACACAAATTTTCTTCTTACTCAGCAGAACTGAAGTAAAGGGGGCCAAAAATCAGTAACCTGACCTCTTCCTACCAGACTGCCAGACTCCTTAGTTATGATCACTGAGGAGCTCATCGTATTTATACTTAAAACTGAGCTTGCTCATCTCTCTCCACACCTTTGAATCATTATTTTCAAGTACTGTACAATGCTTCTAGACAAGGCACATCTATTTTGCTTCCTATTTGCCACAAGCTTTGTAAGTAACTGCAATTATCTAAATATCCAAGGGATAATACATTGTCCAGGTTGCCATGTCAGACACCCAGAATGAGAATCAAGACAGCTGTTCATCATCTCCTATCCTGCTACAATGAGACCAGGAAAGAGACATGCTACGCATCAGTCTGTTAGGAACACTAGGTTTGAAGTATCCTTTTACAGAGAATGGAATCAGACTAGATTAACTTTCTCTGTCCTTCTAACATTACCGTTTTAGAATTAGAATCAGTTTGTGGAGATCTCCGTCAAAAGGACATCAAACCGCAGCTAGCTATTGTCACACAAACCATCTCCATATAATCACAATCTAAATATCTATGACATACTGATTAAGTTGCCCAGTCCCCAGTAGCCAAGCCGCTCTCAAACTGGCAGAGGACAGATTGCCCTCCAGAGTTGTGGCTGTAGACGATAGCATGCTTCAGCTAGCTTCACTGTGGGAACTTCACACAAGGGACTCAGGGTAGGACAGCATGCACTTGTTGCACAGACGTGCTCCATTATACAAATCAAGCAGAGCTGTGCAGGCACAAACAAGGGAATCTGCATCTCTGTGCCCTTCCCACTTCAGTGTGACAGCATGCCAAGCACCTTCACAGAGTCCTTGAGGACATCGTGCCTGTCTGACAAAGACGGCATAGACAAGTAGCAGCAATTTCCATAAAGGTATTCAGGAACTACCATTTTACAAAGTCTATAAAGCTAGCCAAAACAGTAAAGTTAAGACCTACATGTACAGAGAGAGCGAGCACTGAGGACACGCAAGCAGACAGGGCAAACATACATACTGGCATAAATCTACAAGCACTTAGGAATAGGTCTCTTACAAAAGTTCTGCCAAGTAACCCTTTTTTTCTCTCTCTCTCCCTCACACACACACACTCCCCACATACAGTTACTTCTGTCCTAATGCACATAAACTGCACATGGATATACACTGTATGACATATGCTCAGAAAGCTACAGTTGTCACAACATTTTGAATGCAGGCAAAATACAGACAAGTAGCAGAGAGGAAGAATCTCAGGTGAATCCCCTTCCCAACCATCTCCTGAACTTGCACCCTTCTCTGCCTTATCGCCAAGTGAGAAAGTGAGTCAGCAAGTCACCCTCTCTCCCCCAGCTAACCCTTTTGACAGGTCCCATCAGCCGGTCAGCCCCTACCTCCCTTTGTGCAGCATATACCTAGTGGTGACCTCATGTTGATGAGTCAGCAGTGTCTGGGCTCTGCACACAGTAGGCTGTGCCAGGGGATGCAATGGGGTGATTTAGATCGCCCCCCCTCCAATCCCAAATACTCTCTACATATTCCCCTTCTTGTGCCCCACCCCACATAGACTCACTCTTTCCCCCACCCAGACACCTGATGAGTCAGCACGGCAAGCCCTTTAACATTAGCAGACATGGCTGCACATCCCTGGAGACACACACAAGTGTGTAGGGAGCAGCTCCCCCCCCCCCACTCTAGGCAGGGGAGAGGGCGCACCTGCCCGAAGAAACGGAATAATAAGGTGCCCAACTACTTTTTCATCCCCACTACTTGAGAAGCAAACTCAACAACAATAAGGATCGAGGCAAAACCGGGGGTGAGGTGGCAATGGCATTTCTCTCCTCCTAACGACAGCGGTGGGGAAATAAATACGGCCACCCACGCCGCAGAAACCCCTCAGAAGGAAAGAAAGGGGGGAAGCCACCCACCCATCTGTCAGCAACAGAAAATGAAGTCAACGAGCAGAGGAGAAGAAAGGAGGTGGGGAAACGAAGATCGGCTGCTGAAATACGGAAGCCCGCTCACCTAGACCCACCTATCCCTCCCCCCACACTATATTATCATTATCTCTCTCACACACAGGCGCACACACCCGAGCGCACCCCCCCCCCCGAGCGCGCCAGAACATTCCCGGGTGGAAATTGGGGAGGGGGGCCCATGCTCCTGTCAACAGAAGTCTCCACCTACATTGCAAGAGTCGCTTCTTCAGATAATAATCATGAAAATAAATAAACACCGTGGAGAGAGAAACGCTGAACTCCACGGCGCCCGAAATTCCCGGGCGCAATTGGGAGAGCGAGAGGCAGGGCTCCCCTAAAAAAGACCCCCCTCCCCGCTTCTATGTCAGACGCGCCCCCCCCCCCCGCGCTTATTAATGCTCGCTCGCTCGCTCCCTCCCTCGTGGAGAAGGAGGGGGTGGCGGCGGCGGCGGCGCTGGCTTGCCTTCCTCCCTCTTCCCCCAAAGGTGGAACCCGGGGCTCCAGGCCGCCCGCGCAGTCTCTCACCCTCTCCGCTCGGTGCCGCCGGGGGAGGGGGGGAGCCGGGGCGGGGAGGGGGGGAGGCCGCCACGCAGAGAGGGACCGAGAGTCCGGGGTCCGCCGCTGCCGCCGCTCACGGACACGTCACGTGATGTTTGGGTCACGTGCCTCCATTCATGAAGCCGTTCGGTGCAACCGCCCCGAGCCTTAAAGGGGAGGCGCCCGGAGGTTTCCCCCTCCGACGGTTCAAGATAGACGTTTTGAATATCGGCTATATTCAAGCGGGGGGGGGGGTGTGGAAATAGGTGGAAGGCGGAAATAAAGAGGAGCCGGAAGGCAGGAGTGGGGCTGCGGAGCCGGTGGGGAAACAAGTGGCTCGCCTGGCGGGCGAGGACAGAGCCAAGGCTGGGCACCTAAGCGCGGATCGCGCCTGGAGCTCCTACAGGGAGTGGGTTGGGGGGGCACCGTCTCGTGGGTAGGCCCCCGCTGCTTAAGCCATTTGGGGACAAATCCGACGGAGCCCCGTTGGGCTTCTGGGATTTGAACAAAAGGAATGAAATCAAGGCCGAGGCTTGGAGTCTAATATAAACAGTCCGCTAGACGAGATCCAGCTTCAAGAAGGGCTTTCACAGACGAGCGATTTCTGCGGGGTGGGTGAAGGACTGGGAACTCAGGAAGCCCCCCGTTTATTCCTTCCTTCTTCTGTTGCCTCCTTGGAGAAGAAACTTTTGAGAGGGGGCAGCAGAAGAGCTGTGTGGGAAACCCAGGGCACCATGTGCATGTCGTGTAGGCATGCATGCCTTTGTGTGGCAGAGAGCGCACCCTAGCCCTGGTTCACAGATTAAAAGTTTGCTAACCACGGATCCTAAGGTAAGAGGAGCTCTGAAGGAGCAGACAAATGACCCATCCAGTCCAGCATCCTGCCCTCGTATAGTGGTCAACTGGATGCCTCTAGAGGGCCCACAAGCAAGACCCTAGTGCAATAGCAGTCTCCCCTTTTCTGATTCGCAGCAACTGGTATTCAGAGGTATTCTGCCTCCAACCGTAGAGCTAGAATGTGGCCACCATGGTTAGTGGTCATTGGCAGCCGTATTCTCAATGAATTTGTCTAAACCTTTTTTAAAGTCATCCACTGCTGGTGGCCATCACTAGAATCTTGTGGAAGCAACTTAAATGCACTTTGTGAAGTACTTTTTTCAATCCTGCATCTTCCAACATTCAGTTTCAATGGATGGCCCCAAGTTATAGTTGAATGTGGGAGACAAACTTCTCACTGTCCATCTTCTCCACAACAGATATGTGTTTGCACATATCATGTCATGTTTTCTCAACCATAAAGCTCCATTTGTGGTAGCCTTTCCCTTAAAGGAGGGTTCCTCAAGACTGTTGATCAATTTGGTTGCCCTTTCCTGAACCATTCCAGTTCTACAATATCCCTTGAGGTGAGGCAACCAGAACTGTACACAACATTTCAGATTTGGCCACATGAAAGATTAGTATAATATAATTATTATTGTGTTGTTGGATTTCAACCCCTTTCCTTATTATCCTCAACATGGAACTTGCCTTTTTCACAGCTGCTACACTGGGTTAACATTTTGAGCTATTCACCACAACCCCAAGGTCTTACTCTTTTGTCAGTCACCATCAGTTCAGACCCCAGTAGCAGTTCCATTAAGCCAATGTGCATCATTTATACTTGCTTACATTGAACTACATTTGACATTTTAATGCCCAGTCTTCTCTGTTTGGAACGATCCCTTTTTAACTCATTGCAAATCCTTTTATTTTAAACCCCATGAACAGTTTGCTATCATCAGCAAACCTGGCAACCTCATTGCTCTCACCCTTAACTCCTGGTTGTTTATGAACAAGCTATAAAGCAAGGGTCCCATACCACTTCCCAGGAGACTCATTTCCCATATTCCTCCACTGGGAGAACTGCCCTTTTATTCTACTCTCAGCTTCCTGTTCCTTAAGCACTAACTGATCCATAAAATGACCCGTCCTCTTATTCCATGACTTCTAAGCTTACTCAGGAGTCTTTGCTGTGGGACTTTCCACATGTCAACTGAATCACCCCTATTTTATGGTTGTTGACTCTCAAAAAAAACACTCTAAATGTTTAGTGAAAGGGCTTACCTTTACAGAAGCCATACTGGTTCCATTTCATCGAGGCTTGTTCTTCATGCTTGGACATTCTTTAATGATGTTTTCCATTAATTTTCCAAGAACAGATGTTATGTTAACCAAACTGTACTTTCTCAGCTCCTCTCTGGATCCCTTTTATAAATGGTGTTGCGTTGACCACTGTCAAGTCCTCTGGCTGATATTAGCAACAAGTTAGATATTCTTGTTCAATCAGCAATATTTACATTTTTGCCTTCCATTTCCCTTACTGGCATGGAAATGGTCAGATTCTGAGGGAAGGCTGCATCAGGCAGGCACATTGAATTGATGTTTTTTTAAAATGCATCTTCAGCACACAAATATATTTTTAACTGAAGAAAACACTGACATCCCCCTTGCCTAGATAGATTTGGTATAACCAGTCTATGAACCTTTGTTAATTTATTCAGAAAGAGATACATGAAAGTATTACTCCCTGCCCTTAAGATGCTGTGATTATTCAGCAGTGAGGGGGAGCAATTTGGCATATTTTTAGAGGCACTGCTCTCCAATATTCTGCATGTTCCAGGATAGAGCCAGGTAGACACTGGGTCTCAGCCTTGGCTCTCATTAAGCCTTGCTTCTAAAAAAAGTATACTGGTCACTGCTCCATATATAAATTGGTGATGTGCAGACTGGCTGGCATAGGGATAAAAAAGTGAGGAGACAGAGTTGCTGTTTGAAAAGCTGTCCAGTGGGGGATTCTTTTTGCCAAAGGGTTCTTTAGTATTTAAGTTTCCAAAACAGCAATTCTGTGGCTGACCCATCCAGATCTGTAAGGCTTAGAATGCCCTTCTAGACACCTTGTAGGATGACTGGCATTTCTTATTCTCTTGCTCGTAGTTGGTACTGTACCTGTTCCGCAACTTTACCACAAGGAGTGTGCCTGAGCCAGCACTTTTGCAATTGATTTTCTCAAGCCAGGGAGACTTGCTTACTGGAAAGTTTTCCAAACCAATTCTGCCCATCATTGTATTTTGCCCAGCAGTGCTTGCCTCATGAGTGAAGAGATCATCCACCCAGCTGCTCTGCAACTAACCCCTGTTAAAAGACCCCTCCGGCTCCAGATTTACTGCTGATATATAAAGTTTGCTCAGAGCCAGAAGATGATTGTGCAGCAGGGGCCTTTCAGCCTGCAGGTGCTTGCCTGAACTGTCATAAGGCATTTTGGTTCACTTGCCCAGAAGCTAGCTGATTGAAGACAAGCCCTCATATCCCAAAATACACAGAGACCCAGTGATACATGCTCAGCCATGGGCAGGACTCCTGGCAAGCACACCATTTCTCCAGAAATGCCTGAGCTGGATTAGGACCAGTCTTCTCATTGAGCAGCATGCGCCGTTTATCTACATGCGGAAAAAGCAGCAGGGCAAGTGTGCTCCAGGAATAAAAGCTCCGCTGGCTTTTGGCTTCTGTTTGGAAATACTAGAAACCCACTGTCTGGTGCAGGTGTCAATTGGCACCTGCTGTAGGAATTGAATTGGTAATTGTTATCTAATTGCACTGTTTTACATACTGCATGAGAGAGAAAGGGGGAGCTGGGAAGGATGAACACTGAGCACATTTCTTCCTTTCCTCTCTTTACCTTCCTGCGCAGCCAGCCCCAAATCTCGGCCCATGTTTCTAATGCCCACTCTGCAATGCTGTCCCCCCCTCCCTTAGGAATGCTCCCCCTCCCCACGCTTCTGTTCAGTCTTTGCTGTGTCTACACTTTCTCAAAACTGCGGAAATTGCAGGGAGCAGCGAGGTCTGGACTGAAAGTGCTGATGTAGGGAAGCAGCGCTCACAGCTGTTTCTTGCTTAGGTGCCTGGGACAGGAATGCTGCGGCATGCTCTAAGCCCAGAGATGAGGCACTGCATAAACTACTGTAGCAATGGAGAAAAGCCTGAGCCAGATCCGTTTTCCCCTCCGGAGTTCCAACAGGAGACAAGGCACCCCCCCCTTTTTTTGTTTCACACGCACACTCTATTGATACAAGATCTCATGCAAAAGTGAGAGGAAGCTGAACCTGGTTCTTGAAGAAAAGACCACCTTACACAATGCTTGACACAATGCAGCAGCTTGCTGACACTTCCCTTTTCCCACCCACAGAGTTTTAGCAATAAAGTTGTCTGCCTAAATGTGCTGAGTCTGTAATTCTGGGAGGAGCAGGAGATGTGTTAAATGATGGTGGTACTGAAAAGCCTGATGAGATCCGATGGCCAGATTAAAGGAGGAGCAGGAAGAGGATTGAAGGGTAGATGGTACAAAAGAAGCTCTGACCCATATCAGACATTACTCTTAACAGCTAGCGCCAAAAAGAAAAGCCATTTGTGTGCAGGGTCTCCCCATTCTGGATGCTGAATTGTTGCTCCAGACACTTGGGTTTGAAGATATTATTACAAATAAAGAGTGGAAATGGAGTGCCTTTAAGTGAAATTAAGCACTCAATAAATTCCACTCTAGGTTGTCAGTTGCTCTGTAACTCTTTGAAATGTAATTTGGTACTGGCAATTCAATCTTTGAAATTATGAATCAGCCTTGCTGCTGCTGCAGGTTCTATGTAGTGATAGGTCTGGGTATATAATCCATTATGTTAGCTACGTCATTCTCTTCTGCCTTTTTATTTCTCTTTCCTTTCACTTTTCACATTTTCCTTCTTTCTAGGCAAGGATATAGGGCCTAGGAAGAACAGGATTGTTGGGTGAAGGTTTACATAGATTATTTGCTTTAAAGCCCTTTTGAAAACTCCTCCCATAATGTAGATAAGGGGGTGCAGAGTTTACAACCACCAAAGTAACAAACATCTTTTGGGGGGAGATACACCTATACCTGAGTAAAACTGGTAGTTGTGCTTGTTAAACATACAGAATCCATAGATGTAATAGTAAAGAACAAACTGCATTCTGACATGTCACACTTCTAACGTACACTGAATAGAAATTGTTCTGGTTATATTTATTCACGAAAATAATAAAAACAAATTATTTAAAGCTTTTAAAATGTCATTTAAATTTAATGATTTTTTTTTTTAAATCAACAAAATGTGCACAGCCTGAGCCTATGCTTTGGCAAATTAAGCTTATGGCTAAAGGCTACATCACACATGTGGCTGTGTTTCTTTTTCCTTTGACTGTTTTTTTGTGAAGTAACCAAACACCCTTCAGGCACTGAGAGTTAAGCAGGAAGGGGAAAGGATAAGAGCCCCCTTTACTCTTTCTTTACCTGTCAGGAAAGTCCCAGTATCTTTCCCTCAGCAGGTGGGGCAACAGATTGCCTTCTCAAAATCATTCCCCTTATTGCATGCTCATATTTCTTGGATTGTGATAAGACACCCAAGGACACAATATTCTTTCCTACACACTTGCTGCGTTTCCTAGTTCCTACTTGTTCAGATGCGTGGAGATGGGAAGCATATGCTCAGTCTCTCTAGACAGATTTTCTTCCTGTCCTCTGGAAAATAAATCCTGTGATTCTCAACCTGAGATTTGGTGTGTGGATTGTGTGTTTATTACATGCATTCCTTGTTCAGAGAGGCTAGTGCATGGGAACTTCTTTCCATTCACAATGTTATCATTGTATCAGAAGGGCAGGAAGAGCCACATTTCTCATCCCATTTAGTTCGGCCCTGAAAGTGTGCTGAGGACTGCAGCCATTGCTGCTTAATCCATGGGGCAAATGGTAAAGGGCACACAGTACTCACAAATTATTATTATTTTAGTCGTTGCTGGTTCTGGTGTACAGTGGTACCTCGGGTTACAGACGCTTCAGGTTACAGACGCTTCAGGTTACAGACTCCGCTAACCCAGAAATAGTACCTCGGGTTAAGAACTTTGCTTCAGAATGAGAACAGAAATTGTGCAGCGGTGGCGCAGCGGCAGCAGGAGGCCCCATTAGCTAAAGTGGTGCTTCAGGTTAAGAACAGACCTCCAGAACGGATCAAGTTCTTAACTCGAGGTACCACTGTACTTTACAATAGGGAATGAGAAAGGAAAAGATGGTCGTTCCTCCCCCCCCCCTTTAAAACCACATTGTAAGTTATGTTATGCTTCCTCCAGTATCTCAAAACACACCTATACTGTACAATCATTTGTTGTATTACATACATGTATTGAATTGAATTGTTATAATATAGACACCTGTACAGTTAGGTTTATAAGCAAATTATTTAAAAATGTAATAAACTGATTTTAAAAACCACAGATGCTTAAGCCATTAAACATTCCTAGGACAACCCTAGTGTGCTCATGCTGTCAGGTATTCATTAGTTGTTTCTGCAATGGACCATTATAATCACCCACCAGCAACAATGTAAATCAATAGTCCAAAATCAGCAGCCCCCATTCAGACATAAGAAAGAATGTGACAGTCCTCTCCCCACCTCCCAGAACTATTCCACTTGTGCTCATTCAGAAGTAAATATGGAATAGGGTGTCATGCCATGTCACCTTGACCTAAGTTCCAGCAAGCGTATGGAGTGTTTGTGGAAGTAACTGAGAAGCCATACATAAATGGTTTAATAGCAGCAAGCAGACATGAAAGCTAATGCCACAGGCAGGCATGAGAGCTAATGCCAAAGTGGAAAAGTACCCACAGAATTCTAGATTGATCCATCATCATTCTAGCGTTCTTTCTGTTTCAAATGAACAAAGTTTCTACCCCTACAAGGCTTATTATGACATATACATACGAGTCAGGGAACCTTTTTCGGCCTGAGGGCCAAATTATCTTCTGAATCTTCTGAGGGCCACATGCCAGTGCTGGGCGGATCCAGAGGCAAATATGGTATGCACATTTCAACTTTGTATAGTGGGCTACTTTCTCCAGCTGTCAACTTTTCACTTTTCTTGTGAGGAATCCTATTCGGAATAAGGGAATTTCCCTTAAAAAAGGGAAAAGTGGACAGCTATGCCACCTATCCTTCATCCAGACAAGTAAGAGGATACATTCCAGCCAGGCAAAAACTCAGGGTGTGAAGCAAGAGTCAGTGAGGCGTGTGGCCTCAGTAGGCATTTGAAGGCTAGAAAGGCCTGACTGAGTGCACTGGGTCCCTGGGCCTGAGGTTCCCCAGACCATTTACAAGGACTATCCAGTGGTACCTCGGGTTACATACGCTTCAGGTTACATATGCCACTAACCCAGAAATATTACCTCGGGTTAAGAACTTTGCTTCAGGATGAGAACAGAAATTGTGCTCCGGCGGTGCGGCAGCAGCGGGAGGCCCCATTAGCTAAAGTGGTGCTTCAGGTTAAGAACAGTTTCAGGTTAAGAACAGACCTCCGGAACGAATTAAGTACTTAACCCGAGGTACCTACTGTAAAAGGAACAGATAGGTTAGGGAAACAGCTCCACGTATGCAGGTGGAGAAAGAACAGGGCTTTTTTTTCCAGCCAGAACCTTCCGTAACTCAGTTCTGGTACCTCTCAGGTGGGCGCCATTGCCATTGTAAGAGAACAAGGGAGGCGATCATGGTGAAACCTCTTTTTATAGAAAAATAGCACAGAAAGAATCTTGGAGAACCATGTCTTGCCTCAAAGTACTCTTCTTTGGGAGCAAGCCTCTCGTAACAGCAACATCCTGTGAAATGGAGAGACCAACTATATTCAGCCCTTGCAATTACTGAGGATGCAACCAGTAGCCTTCAGAGAAAAGAGCCGCTCAGCAAATCTGCAGCTTCAGGGCACAAACTGCTCCTCAAGGCAATGTGTACAGATCAGCGTTCCTTGTGGGGTAGCTCCTCCTCCAGCCATACCCACAGTTGGGTGGCAAAGAGGACTTTGCCCTTGAACTGGAAGAACAACTGCCCTTTGCTCAGCAGCTGCTAGGCATTATGAAGAAGGGACAAGGTGGCCCAATGTACATGACGAATATGGTATTTGTCCCGCAGCAAACAGAGGCTTCCTTCATCACAAAGGTAGGTGCTTGGGTTATTCTTCATGCTTGGGTGGATGGGTCATTCACTTTCAAGGTTGGATTCAGACTGTGATCGCACACTGTGGGCCTAGTGCAAATACTACCCACTCCAGGCCTCGTGCCACAGAAATGGAGGCCATAACCGCGACAGAAGCTTCAGTGCAGTGAGCAAAATCTACAAGGCCATTTCTCTCCCTTTTGTGGCAGCTGGACATCCTCTTGGGTATACAAACTTCAGCAACACACCATATCATAAGGAAGTTAAGAAGCATGGCTCTCTTAAGAGGTTTGCCTTACAGGGCCAGGCACTCACAAGTTGGGGTATCACTCTATTATACACATTCATCACACCCCTTTACAGATGTGGTGTCAGGGTACCTAACTACCACTGACCATTCTTCCCCTGCAGATCAGGCACAAATTATTATCAATGGGAAACTTTGAACAAGCTCACATAAAACCATCTTCCCCCTTTCCCTTATTGGGGTATAGAGCAGAAAAACTTGGTCTCAAATCTTATCCTCTCTTCTTATCCTGTTGTAACTTTTACCTCGTGTTTCACCTGATGGTACAACTGTTTGGTGATCTGTTTGTTGAACTGCTAATGAGCAGCCATTTCCCACAGACAAGCAATCGAAGGACCATCCATAAAACGTAGCGCATACCAAGACTGAGGAGATAGCAAAGTTCCGCCAGGAAAAGTTGAACATCAGTTAAAATTGGGTTGGGCAGATGCGACAGGCATGGGGAAGGTGCTTAGAAGGCCTTTAAAACTGTGGCTTCCTTTATGTACAGGACAGACCTTGCCAAGCGCTTTCACTGAACTGTGTGGCATTTTAAAAAACGAAACAGCAATCCAGAACCTTGGGAGTTCTGACAGGACACACTTCAGTAACATTGGCAACTGAGGAAAGTAAGCTGCTTCTATTTGCCTCTTTAAAGACTCCCATCACAGAAAATGGTTGCCTACCCAGATGGAGAAGTGTTAGCTTATCCATGAGCAAAATGAGAGGGGAAATGGATAACTCTACAGAACAGCCCCCCAAAAGGACAAAGGTGTCAGATATAGCATCTCCTCTTGTACACTGATCCACCCCATAGGCAGGTATAGGAAATGCTCAATATATACATGCTGAGATTCCTGCATTGCTGTGGGTTGCCCTAGATGTCCCTTGGGGACCCTTCCAGCTCTACAGTTTTATTATTCTATGGCCCTCTAGATGTTGTTAGACTCCATCTCGCCCAACCTATACAGTGAGAAGGGATGATGGGAAGGTGTAACCCAACATCAGAAGGTCCACAGGTTCTCTATCCCTGCCATTTTGCATATATACCTCTCCACCAAAATTCTCTCCCCTTCTTACATACAATATATTTTTCACATATATAGTCACTTTACTCATTTGTATATCACTTTTCCATATACTGGATAGCTTGGCTGGTTAGAGCATGGTGCTGATAACGCCAAGGTTGCAGGTTTGATCCCCATATGGGACAGCTGCACATTCCTGCATTGCAGGGGGTTGGGCCAGATGATCCTCAGGGCCCCTACCAACTCTACAATTCTAAGATTCTATTATTGCTTTCAAATGTATACAATTCTGTTGAATAAGCATCCACAAAAATGTTGAAATGTTTTCATCTTTTTACCTACTGCTGATTGTAATCTTTTGAACATATCTTTTCTGCAACAATATTAAATGTTTTATTTTATATTGTTGTAAACCTCTTATAAGTTTTTTTCATAATTAAGCAGTGTATACATTTTGTTAAAATTAGATATACAATATACTCTACTCTTTCTACACACATGCGCACCATAAATTATTTCATACACCAGGTAAGCAACACCTGCTCTAAAGCCTACCCTGATTTTCATCCTCTCCCCATCATTCATTCACTTACTCTCACATGCATTATACATTACTCCAACTGCAAGGCTGAAGAGAACTCATTCTGTGCTATTTTTTCCAAACTTTTATGCAAGAAGCTTCTTTGTAAGCTTCTAGGTCTGCTGTGCTTGTTGACATCAGCAAACCATGTCTGAATTCCGGTCATGTTACACAGTAATCTGACATTTGTGGTGCAAGGATGGTGCAAACCCCACAGGTTTCAAAATGAAAACCATAAAAGTAAAGCAAGATGCAAAAACAAATGTTATAGGTCTGGTGAAAACTATATTAGCTATGGCTTCAGGCAGGAAAAAAAAACCACAAAACAGATGCATGGTATGTTCAAACCTAAGCAACCATATTCCTCTGTTTGTATTACCAGTACTGATTATTCAAAGAAAAAAACAAAATGTCATTTATGCATAATGACTCCCAGGGCTTTTTTCTGGGGGGATGCAGGGGTACACATACCCCCAAACATTTTGTGAATCTAGGTTTGGCCTCACTGAGGGGCAGTATTTCAATAGAAGTAGGAAAATGAGAGTACGGCAAAACATTTTTTTTTAGAAAAAAAGCACTGATGACTCCAAATAAGAATAAGAATAAGAAGCAACTGCAGGAGCAGAGGCTCCATCCATGGCAGAAGGAATGTAAAAATGGTTACTTTCAATTATTTAGAAAAATGACAGGTTTAGGAGATACAGCTTTTGCAAGAGCACACAACTCTTCCCAAACCATACCCTGGCAAGAAAACAAACAAACCCACAAACCCTGCAATATCTTCAGGGATTGGACTGAGGCTTATGTAGCACAATCTTTAGCATGCTCACTCAGAAGTGAGCCATAGTTAAGTGTGTTTAGACTCGCAGCATTACAGCAATTTATCAATAAGGTACTGGACCTTTAAAATTATGTAAGCCCTCCCTCTGGTGGAATATCTTGTATAGCATGTTTAAACCCAGACAGAAAAAAGTTCAGCATTTCCTGCTTAAGATTAGTATACAGAGTTGTTTCAGCATCAGCAGTTTTTGGGATTCTGGCACCAATAACTGTGTACACAAACAGTAATTATGCACACAGAAATGTATCTCTTATGTTTTTCTGTGTAAGGTTGCAAACAATTCTGCAGGATCACAGTTGTCCTGGTGAAGTTATGGAACCCTGGGCCACATGCACGCAGGAGCAGCAGTATCAACAACAGGCAGAGAGAGCTGGTTAAGAATAAATGTTCTTCAAGAATTTCCACCGAAAAGCAATTCTGTACAGATTATAATTCCTCCACTTTTAAGAAAACAACTTCCACCAACAGGAAGCAGTTGCAGGCTAATCAATGGACTGAAGTAACTGCAGTTCATTATTTGAATGGATCTACTCAGAAGTTTTATTCAGGATCCTGTCCCTTGTTAGGCCTTCAGACTTCCCCAAAGACTTGTATCTTTAAAAAATATACAGTAAGTGAGGAGGCAGTCTCTATTGGAAGTATTTTTAAAAGTTACCAATTACACAGCGATCTTCATCAGGTGAAATGAAAAAGTATGTATACAGCATATCTATATCCACACACATTAAAAGAGATAATTAAGTGTACTAATCTTGATGCATCTATTGCCCATTCAAATTATCAGAAGTTGACAGAAGTATTGCTCTGTGTTATGTGTGGTCTTGGCAGGCTGACCATTTTTTCATTTTAAGTGGAACATCCGTGTCTCCCCACTTTCATAAATAAATCATTGACACACACACACACACACACCCATCCTTGAGAGAAGTTATCATGTTCTGGCCTCTCTGAGCAAGGAACACATGTAATAAAACACACAGCCCACACACCAAGTCTCAGGCTGAGAAGCACAGAGTTTATTCTCCAGAGAAAAATAGGGCTGGGGAGTGGAATACGCCCCTAGAGAGACTGAGCATAATGCTCCCCATCTCCACACTTTCCAATAAGCAAGAACCAGGAACCCCAGCAAGTATCTAGGAAATAATACTGTATCCTTAGGTGATTGTCTTATCATATCTCCAAGTGTGACCCTGGTCCACTGTATTTCTTTCACCCACCCGCCAGATTCGTTATTCCAATCATTACCATATGAAGAGGCTGGCAGGGCAGAGCCTTGAAGGACAAAGGCTTTCTGTTGGAGCTGGGGAGGAGGAGGAGGAGTAGGAATAGAGAATGTCTGAGGCGTTAGCTCCTGAGCACCTTGAAGTAAACAAGTTACAAATAACAACCAGCATATTTTGAAAGGATCATGAGGTATTCTACATAAAGCTTCCCAGAGGGGTTAAGTGTTTGTTTCTAGAGCAAGTGTCATTAGCAAAACAACAAAAACAAAACCCAAGACCACCACCAACCCCAAACACATTTTTAAAACCTCTTCTCTATATATGAAGACAGCACCTTTGAAGGAAGATAAAAAGCAAGCAAATGTAGGTGAAACAGCAGGCCAGTTCTGACACATCTGGAAACCACGGTTTGATTCTAGCTTGTCATTACTAAACCATACTCATAGAGCTAGAGCAGGGATGGAGAACCTGAGGACCTCTAAATGTTGCAGGATTACAACTCCCAACAGCCAGGGGGAGCATGGTGAACTCCCTGGCATGTCCAGTTAAAAAGGGCTGGGTAGCGGACAATGTGAAAGCCCTTCCTCTGCCCAGGAGAGTTGCTGTCAGTCAATGTTGGAAGTAATACAGAGGTAGATGGGCAAGGAGTCTGGCCTGGCATAAGGCAGTTTCCTAAGTTTCTCTAGTAGCTGAGCTACACCAGACTTTTAATCTATATGGACATCTACTTCTGCTGGTAACAGGAGAACGGCATATATGTAGCCAATGCAAAAGTCCTAGCAAGAATAGGAGAAGTTGGAAGGAGGCAGAAACAGAAAAATTGTGAGAGATTTTATTTTACTACTATTGTGGGCAGCATGGTAGGGGCTGTCCAGGTGGAGCTGCCAAGGAAATTTGGGGTCCTCTATACAAAGTGAGATAAACAGTGTGTGGGGAACAGTGGCAATCCAGTTTGCAGTGAGGAGCAAAAAAAAAAATAAGGCCGCCATAGCCCGAAGTCCAGAGTGCATTGCAGACTGTACAGCAGCCACTATTTCATGAGAATGGGATACACAACAACTGCCAGGACTTGAAGGGCCTGCCTGGGGTCAAGTCCCTGGCCTATTAAATAAGAAGTGTGCCCATACCAGTGAATGTCTACCAGCCTGATACGGCCACAGAAGACAGACAAAGACTGGGAGAGACCAGGTTAAAATCTCTGCTTAGACATGGTGCTCCCCAGGTTACTTTGGGTCAGCCATTGTCTCTCAGGGCAATGTACCTCACAAGCAAGGCTTTTTTTCAGCCAAAACTCTCTGAAACTCAGTTCTGGCACCTCTCAGGTAGGCACCATTGCCATTCTAAAAGAATGAGGGAGGGGTTCATGGTGAGTCCTGGAACCTCTTTTTCTAGAAAAATAGCACTGTTCACGAAGTTGACGAAAAGATTAACAAAAAGGGTGTGCCCCGGAGGAAGGGAGGAGGATGTAAATAACAAAACACCGTAATCACAACTACAGGAGCAAAATCCCTCAGGGTCAGAAGTACACACAGTCACCTACCCAATGGAAAGTGGTGCTGGTGACAGTCTGCCTCCTGCTCAGCCCCCAGAAATGCTGGTCCCTGCTACTCTTTAATTAATCACATCTGGAAGCTAAAACCCCGTTCTCCTGCAGCCGCGAAACCAGGCTAGGCCCCACCACAAAAAAATGGCTTAAGCTACTGCTTCCCCTGAAAGGGAAAGGAAAGTGTTGGCTGGGCAAGGCCCAGGCCTCCTCATTGCTTCTTGCTGCCAGGATTCTTTTTGCTGAATAAGCTGACCTTGTTGGCAGAGGAAGACTCTAGTTTCACTTTATCCATTAAGGTCTTCTTAACAGCGGCCGGGGAGACCTTCTCCTGGTCAGCCAAGCATTGTAGTTCCCTGTTGGGAGAAGAGGGAAAAGCTTGTGAGCTGCTCAGGAGGCTCAGCTAAGGCAGGGCAGCTCTTAAGACTCCATGCCGGCATGTACCTTGTCCTGATGCAAGACGCCTCCACAGCATTGATGAGGAGTGAACGGAAGCCACCACTCTCCAAGAAGTGCAGGGCGTAGATGGTAGCACCCCCAGGTGAGCAAACATTGTCCTTCAGCTGTCCGGGGTGCTGCTCTGAATCCAACAGCATCTTGGCAGCTCCCTGCAGCATTGAGAAGATGAGTCGAAAAGCTCATCAGAAGCGGCAGCTACACACACACACACACACACACACACACACACACACAGAGCCTCTCTAAGGAAATACTCAAGGCGATTTCAAAAACTATTCACAAGTATACAAACCAGAAGAATTGCAACACCTGCCTCAAAACTGGAAAATTCTGAAAAGATTGCAAAAAAAGCCTGACCTGCATTGTGCAGGACTGAAGCCAACACCATCACAGACATCTGCTGGGCCTTTCCCAGAGCGCCTTTGTTTCCTTCTTGCAATTGCAACAAGAAGAGAAGAAAGCAACATGGTGCAGGGTGCTTTCATAAATACTGCCTTTTGAGATAAATGGAATAGAAGCGCTGGGAGATGTTTCCGACCAAATATTGAAAAGGCAGAGTGGACATAGCTTGAAGAAGCAGCAAACAAGGTGAAATACTGACCAGCAAAGCTTGAGCTCCCAGCCGGACGGCTAGCCTGCGAGGAAGGCCCATCTTCACGCCTCCATCTGCCAGGGCATCCAGGGCTGTGAATGCCTAGGAGGACAGAAGTTATCACAAGAAAATAAAGATATGAAATGCAACCAAGGGGGACAGGGCGAAGAGACAGACTTTACCATCTAGCTTACAGGTAGACAATCCACAGGCTGCATGCAACCCTCAGAGGCCTGGACTGCTGCCTTGGGTGCCCAAGCTGCCCCTCTACTGCCAAATTCCCCACTGCCTGACTGGCTGTGGAATGTGATTTGCTTGGGAAGAAAGGTGTGCAGGGATATCCTACCCTATGCTGCCCTAATACAACAACTGTGCTCCCCCAGCAGCTGATAGGAAGATTGGCAGAGGGAGTACAAATTCTATGAGGAGGAAGCCACAGGGAGGGACATCCTCCTCATATAAACTGAGCATGTGTGTGAGAATGAGTATGTGGGAGCATCTGATCTGGTCCATGACCACCCACCTACCATCATAGTGTGGCCCCCAAAGTGGCCAAAAGTTTGTCCACCCACAAACACAGATTGTTTCTTAAGTGTCATCTTTCCTCTGCCAGAAAAAAGGAAGAAGCCAGGATAGACACTCTAAGGAAGGCAGACCTCATATTCCTGAAAGTTACCTCTGCATAAACAAGTTTATTTTGGAGGCAGCTCCCATCCAAACTGTGCCTATGACTATTGAGACTATTTATCCACCAGGCACTCCCAAATGTTAACTGATTCTTGGTCTTGGTTTATCTTCAAATCCATTAAGCAACTGAAAAGTCCATAGCTCAGACGATGTTCTAGAGGTTCAACATGCTGCTATAAATGCCTAATCAAAAAAAGGTAAAGGTAAAGGACCCCTGGACAGTTAAGTCCAGTCAAAATCTCCACTTTCAGGCCAAGGGAGCCGGCATTCGTCTGCAGACAGTTTTTCTGGTTCATGTGGCCGCTTCTGGCACAACGGGACATAATGACGGAAGCCTGAGCACATGGAAACATTTACCTTCCCACCACAGTAGTACCTATTTTATCTACTTGTGTTTGTATGCTTTCAAACTGCTACCTTGGCAGGAGCTGGGACAGAGCAATGGGAGCTCACCCCGTCACGCGGATTCGAACTGCCGACCTTATGACTGGCAAGCCCAAGAGGCTCCGTGGTGTAAACCACAGTGCCACCCGCGTACCTAATCAAAAAAAGTACTGCAGGCTGATCTGCCTTCTGTGAAAATGTAAGTATGCCACAAGCATCGTTCCTGCACTTAAAATCCCCCCTTGTCTAATAAGTTCTTTTTGCTTCATACAGGGAAGAGATGGTGCTTACATAAGCAGGTCCACTGCCACTGAGTCCAGTGACAGCATCTATCAAGTCTTCTTCCACTTCAGTGCAGAAGCCCACACTAGCCATCAGTTGTTCCAAGAGCTTTCCATCCTCTACGTCAGCATGGGTCCCCGTAGCGTAGACAGTAGCTCCTTCTCTTACAATCACAGGTGTGTTGGTCATGCACCTGATCACTTTTGGGGTGGGGCAGAAGGCAGAAAGTTTCTTAGAGAAAAAGAGAAATAGGAGCATATTTAACATACAGCTTGCATTCAAAATGAGCTCTTCTAGCAAAGGGCAGAGATAACCATTTTCAGGGTTCTAGATCACATCGAGAGGCTATACATCACTGACATCATCCTGTGAAAAATGAAGAATGTGTCTGTGATGTGGCAACAAAGTGTTCTGCAACTGAGCTTGTCCGGGAAAGAAACCTCTGCAGCCAATAGTACAATGGAGGTGTTTTAGTCTGCTTTTTTTATTCTGTGGTTTGCTTTATATTCACTGGTGGTTTTTATTATTGTATTCATATGGGGATACAAGCAATGATACACAGAGTCAGGCTCTCTAAGAAGCCTGGGGGGGCCTGGAACACTTCCAGCTTTTGAACCCCCTCAGCCATAATAAACGCAGCCACAGGAATAATGATGACACGTGATAACAAAATAAGGCAGCAAAAGAAAAAAAGAAGAGTGAAAGATTTTAAAAAATCTCACTTTCATGCAATCTCAATGCTGATGCTAAGCATATGACAAAATCTGTATCAGTTAACAAAAAAGTTGCATGTCTTTTACCAAATCACATCTCCCATTTGCTTAAATTTGTCGTTCTAAACTGAGAAATTGTGTCATAATTTGATCCAATGAACATAAAAACAAGTTGCAAAACTTAACGGACGCCAAAAAAATTAGCAAGTGTCTAAATTTAAAGTCCCCTTTCAGCTTGAGGTCCCAGACCAAATGATCCCCTTCCCCTACCCCCCCACACTGGCACTGCTCAGAGCAGATCCACTGATATTGACTTTTAAACTTACATTGATTAATTTCAGTGGGTCTACTCTAAGCACAACTTAGTTTGGTAACACCTATGACGTATGGAATAGGTTTATTCACATTTCTATACACCACCCCAGAATTCTTCAATAAAGGGCATCTAAACCTTGCTTTTAAAATCATGACAAAATAATAATTCAGCTAAGCTACCTACTAAGGAGTGACTCTGGCTAGCAGGAAAGTGCTCTGGCAGAGGGGCTGTAAGAAAGTAAAGCACAGGTTGATCCTCACCCCTGCCTTCTAGTTGACTGGAGCAAGTCACAGGATTGTTACCATCAGTTTCTAGTCTGGTCTTCAGAAAAGAGTCCAGAGGCTACCCAGTTCCTACACTCAGCCTCACCTGAAAAGACTTGCCAGAAAAGAACGGCTGTGAGTCTTTTACCTTTTCAATAGAGCTGATCGTGACCCCAGCAGCGCATGAGACCACAATGTGTCGATCCTCTATATCTGAGCCAATCTCATCCAGGATGAATGGAATTATGGGAGGTTTCACTGCCAGAAACAGGACATCACTGTTTTTAACCGTCTCTTTGTTGCTTAGAGTGAAATTCACACCCATTTTCTGGAATACAGGAGTTGGAACAGGTGAAGTGTAACAAGAATAACAACAGGATTTAGACATGCAGGGTCAGCCTAGAATTAGGCAGGATCTAGTTTACTGAAAATTCTGACAGTCACCATCAAGGTCACAGGACTTTGTCCTTTACATATCAAACAGACTGTGAATGTGGGAGGCAGAGACTAAACTGCACTACTGCTTGGGTTTTTGTGCCAATATGAATGAAGTGTCCTAAATAGCCTCTCCTAGACGGGGTTGCACTCCCCATAGAAGATCAGGTACACAATTAGGAGATGCTCCTGGACTTTGCTTTATCCTTAAATACTCAGGCAACATTAGTGTCCAGTACATTGTATTAGCTTCATCTGGTTCACCTACTGCAGCCATGCCTGGATAAATGAACATGGCCTCAGTTACTTATGCCTAATTACATCAAGACCAAGAGCTGCAATGTTCTCTATGTGAAGAGTTCAGAATCTGCAGTCAGCAAAAAATATCCAGCAGAATTTTGGTTCCTGTGACAATCAGAACAAATCACACCAATACTATTAAATGCATGGGCATAGCAGCTTAAAGTGCTGGTATTGATTTTAAAGCTAGGGTGGCCTCATGCAGAGAGGACAGGGTGTGGGGTTAAGAAATATTAGATTTTTTAGTTCCTGACACTTACCCTCAACCCTGATACAGTAGGGAGATCAGTGTCTGGTGAACTTGCTGTTATCTTGTGAGCAGCCAAAACTCCTAGAAAGAAAGAAAAATGGTCAATTTTAGCTTTAACACAGCCTTCTGCCAACAGCTATTGAGCATTTTCTCCCTCTTCAGCATATCCCTTCCATTAAGACTGTTAGCATGAACAGCATTACCCTTCACATTATGCAACCGTTAGTTGTGGGGTCTTATATCCTCCCCCCACCTAAAGAATGGATACATATATTTCTAGAAGGTGGCATACCAATAGGCAAATGCCTAGATAATTTGCACATTGAATCACCACCCTTAAGACCTTTATGCTTCCCAGATCTGTGAGACGAACCAAGCCTACTTTTGCATAGTTGGCCTTTTTTTTGGTAACCAGTCTTATTACTTCATTCCTAATGACACTTGGCAAAAGGAGACAGAATTTTTCTTCTCCATGTTAATCCTTTGGAGGCCTTTGAGAATCCCCATTGTAGGTTTTGATTGCAGGCAATGGTTGCTGCAACCTGAACATTTTTAATGAAAGGAATAAATGCAAGGAAAACTGACAGTACACACCACCCACTCTTGTTTCTAAGCAGCTAGCATTTTTTAAACAATGCACATCCTTTAGTGCAGAACAGGTTATTCCAGAGAGGCTGATATTTATCAGGAACACCATTATGGGCAGAATTTCATTAATTAGCTTACCATTCCAAAAATGAAGCATAAGATTAAAGTTGGGTGTGTACCCGACTTTTGCAATATACTAACAAAAACAAGAAGGTCTGAGCACATAATGCCAATGCTGGCCCGACTGCACTGGCTGCCAATTAATTTTCAGGCCCAATTCAATGTGCTTGTTTTGGCCTATAAAGCCTTAAACAGCTCAGGACTGCAATAACTCAAGGACCACCTCTCTATGAACTGACCCAGATCCCCGCAATCGTCATCTGAGGCCCTTCTTCAGGTGCCTCTTTCATGAGAGATCCAAAAGGCAGCAAAACGAGAATCGGTCTTTTCTGCGGTGGCTCCCTGCTTGTTGACTGCTCTCCCCAGGGAGGCTCACCTGCTACCTTCATTACATACTTTTAGGTGCGAAGCAAAAACATTCCTCATCTCCCAGGACTTTGTTTAAGTAACAAATCCATGGCCTTTTAAACTGTGGAAGGGGTTGTTGTTTGTTACTATACTATTATTTTGTGTTTTTACATTGTAAACCACCTTGTGATCACTGGATGACGGGTGTTATAGAGAGTTAATAAACAAAGCAAATAATAAACAAAAGCCCACACCCAGGCCAGACACTTCTCTTGAACGCAACACCTCACTCCAGATAAGGGTTGTGCCATCTGACAGGAGGAGAAATATGCATATTGGGGATTTAACATCATTTCCATTTTTTAAAATCAGAACTATAAAGTAAGGAACTTTGATACCAAGAATCCCATGCAGACAGCAGTTTGACTGTTTATTTCATGTTACATCTTGTTTCAGGAAGCACTGGCGCCTGCCTACCTGCTGCGGTGAAACCCCTAGCCAGGGAGAAGGCAAGCTGCCCCGCGCCGATGAATCCCACACTCATGGTGTCAGTTGCCTGGAGGTGACCTAATGGATTCTTGGGAGTGAATAAGAACGCGACAAATTAGAAGTTTCCCTGCCAGCGACCCGACTGTCTTCAGATCCTGCGCTGATTCCGGGAACTTGGCCAGACCAGGTGGGGCTCACCGTATATCAGATATACAAGAATGCCAGGCGATTTCTCTTCTATATCACTCGCCCTTCACAACTCAGTTCACCCAATTCGTTCCTTCCCTTCGGCTCCACTTCGCTTCCCACTTGCCCCCCTTTGTCTCGCCAAGCCTCTTTCCCCGCCTTCCGCCCGCTCCAAGTCCCGGTTTGATCCGTTCCGCGCTCCTCGCAGCCCTCGCCCCATCCCCTGCCTCTACTTGCGCTCAACCTGCTCCCCAGAGCACAAACCTGATAGCGCCCACGTGGCCCCTCGGGTGGGAGGAAAAAAAGAGCGGACGCGGCGTCGCGTGGCAAAGGGAACAGAGCGATAACACCTCGTCCAATCCGAGGGAAGGGGGTGCGGCGTCGCTGGCATCCCGTTCAATCAAATGCTGAGGAGGCGGGTCACCAGCTGCCTATTGGAGCAACCTTTGTTTGCGGTTGCATCATTCGATGCTTTAACGGAAGCCGTGAGAGCCCTAGTCCACGGCTTGGTTTTCGGCAGCAGGTAATGGCTGCTGCGGCCCATCTGGGCGTTTCCGATGGCAAGCAATACGTACAACTTGAGGCCTCGCTGACCCCTGGGAATCGTAGTCTTGGGGGAGCAGATTAAACGACGATGTGTGATAATATAGTTGCATCTTTCAAGTGCGGTATTCGCAGACCCTCCAAGTGTCCCTATTTTCTAGGGGCGTCCCTGATTTAGAGAAGCCGTCCCGGTTTCTGATTTGATCCCAGAAAGTCCTACTTTTCCTTAGGATGTCCCTATTTTCATTGGAGAAATGTTGGAGTTATCCAACCCCGGAGCCGTCTGAAGGCAGTCCTGTCTAGGGAAGCTTTTTAAAAATGTTTAATGTTTTATTATGTTTTTATATATGTTGGAAACTGCCCAGAGTGGCTGGGGCAACACAGTAAGATGTGCGAGGTATAAATAGTAAAATTATCATTAGGGAATGGGACGTCCCTGTTTCCATTGGAGAAATGTTGGAGGGTATGAGTTCGCGATTTCTAAAACAAGTGTCTGCACTGAAAATTATTTAGAGATCAGATTATTCGAGTTAGAAACTTTGCTTTCTAACTGTAATTATCCAGCTATGATTATTTAGTGAAGTTCACTTCGTATATGCTCAGAGGTGCCCTGAAATCAGTAAGCTACTTGGTCCTTCCACACTAGAGCCCTTTAGAACTACCGATGCACTGCTTTTCCACAACCAGCTGGAAGCAGGTCTATAACTGGTTGGTTCCATGCAGCATTTGAAAAACAGTACTGTAGTGTTGCTTTATCCTGTATAATCCTGAAGGAATCATGTAGGTCCTACCATAGGACAACCATTGGGTGAGGGGACAGAAGGGGCACAGTACATTTTAGGTGAGTGAGTTTTGTCCCACATGTTAAGATCTCTGAAGAAAAATAACTAGATTAATAACAGGTGTCCAGCAATGGGGAGAGGGTGCAAGCTCCTTGGAGGGTGGTGCGCTTGCCCCTCTCTCCCTTGCCCCTCATGCTTTCAGGTGTCCTGAAGGACAGTGTTGAAGTAATATCTGTTCCTAGTCAAGTCATTTTTTGTGCTTGGAATGAGGAGTGGGGGACGGGTTCTCTTTTGCTTCAGGCAGCGAAATGTCTTGTGTATGTCCTTCATCTAATGCACAACCGCACAGAAAAGCCAAACTGGAGCAAATCTTTACCGCATTTGACATAGAAATCCCAAGCGATTTTTTTTTTTAACCTTTCCTTATTTTTCTGTTTGGTTTGCATACGTGCTTTAGTATACACACAACACACACATGCACACATACACAGAGGAAAGCACAAAATGTCAAAAAGTAACTGGAGATAGGGCTGTGTTGCATGACATTGCGGTGGGTGGACCAGATGACCCTTCCAACTCTGATACTATAACATGTAATACCAAAGGGGCAAGCAGCTCGTTTTGTACTTTGTTCATTTCTTGTATTGGTAACTAATAGGCAGTCATTGCAGATCTTTCAACACCACTGTAATATGTGTAAAAGTGGGTGTTCCATTAAGCACCTTAGCAGCTGAACTTGGCACTAGCTGCAGCTTCTGAACCAAACACAAGACTAGCCCCACATGCAGTGCATTACAGTAGTCCAGTCATGCAGTTACCAATGTATGGAGCACAGTGACATACGCAATATTGTGGTTGCTATGTTAAATATACATAGTTCTCGTAGAACACAGAAGTTGACAGATACATCCCGTCATATTGCTGCAGAGCTGTCAGAAGCTGTAGTTGTCAAAACTATTACATATACAAACAAATGAAAAGCCTACTCTTTATATTGGGCTAAAACAGAGATAGAGCTAAATAGATTCACAGGTGACTGAAACATTGCGTCAAGCATTTAATGTGATTGTAAATCCCCTAGTTGCATTCTATTTTGCTTGTTTTAAAAATAGATGTCCTAATACTGTGTCTTGTGCTATTAGAAGCTATCCTGGCAAACTGAATGATGAGGTATAAATGTTTTAAATAAACATTACAATCCCATTGCTTTCATTCACAAGTGCTGTGAGAAATGTTATTTGCTTCTGCTAATTCCTTCAATCATTCGCCAGGCCTAGCTCTTATTTTGCATGATATCAAAATTGTCGTTAATGACAGGAACTAAGGAATTAATTTCTCATAAACAAATGTATTTGTGTGGGTTTGTTGGTGAAGGAAGTAGGCTGTATGTAAGATCCTTCTAACCCTTGGATCCTGCAAGTGTTAAAATTTAAGTCAGGCTAGCTTCCTGTGTTGATGTGATAGCCTGAGTGATGGGTCATAAAGGGAAGCAAAGGGAAGCGGCTCTGTGTGAGATGGTAAATGGGTGGGGCCCCTCCCCAACTCCCCCAGCTCACAGTTTGTTAGAAGGACAAAGCAAGAGTTTAGAGTTGTGTTTGCAGTAATATGGCCTAGCAGCAAAACAGCAAGCAGAGAGAAAGAGCCATGCCAGATCACTGCTGTGGCTATGGGAGAAACAATACACTCTGAGGGTGTTAATGCTATGAATCCGTCCATCGTAGACTCAGGTTGTATACATGTACAAATAAACCATGTATCCTAAAGACACTACAGTCTCTGCTGTTCCTCATTTCCAAAAGGAAATACAAACCCTGGGTAAGTGCCTGGAACCCCAGGAATCTCATACTGCTCAGAGGCTGGGGTGACGTGCAACAATATGAATGGAATGGCCTATCCAAAGAAGCTGGGGTTTGTTTTTTAATTGGCCAGCTTATTGTGTTGCCTAAAAAAAACCCAACCCTGAGATTGAAAATAGATTCCATTTGTGATTCAGGTCTGGGAGCTTAAGAGCTTGGCAATTGTAGATATTTGGAGTTATGCAGTGAAGGCAATACCACCTCCAAAGAAACCCTCTGTACCTTTCATTGGATTTACCAGTTGAGTAGTGCCAGTTTGAGACTCAGCTCTCCATGTGTTCACATGCCTCAAATTCCATCAGTGCTTCTCCTCATTTAATCTCCTGGAATCTTCTGAGTTGAATGTCAGTATCTTCTAATGCAGTTCCATGTACGAAGGTTGATGAGACCTTTTAAATGGGGCAGCTCTCAGGTGTGAAAGTCACACGTGTTCATGCTTTGTGCTGCTCATCCAGTCTTCCACTCCCCCAGAGCACACTACTTCCAAACTTAGGCAATGATTTGAAGCAATAAATAATTATTTTAGGCGTTTCGTGAAATCAGTTTTACTCTGCTCATGACTGACTATAGTTAAAATTGTAGGTACAAATACATACATCAATGGAGATATTTACTGTGAACTAAATGCATGAACACAAATCTCTTGTCAGACTGCTCTGGATTCCTTTCCTCTGTTATATGCAGGCGAGAAATTCCAGGGATGGTATTTCAGGATTTATTTTATTTTACATTAGCAGTCACATACCAGGTGTTGCTTGGGAATTCTAAGAATCTAAGAAATCATTTCAGTTTTGAAAGGTTTAGTCTGCCATCTTTATTGAAAATTACATCTAATTGTATATAAATACAGACAAAAAAATCCTGTTCCTTGCTCTGCAAAATGCAAGATTTGGTTATCAGTGCAGTTTTGAAAGGCTGATTCCACCATCTTGATTCAAAATGGTATCCAAACATAGATGACAACTTGCTCCTTGCAATTACAGTGGTACCTCGCAAGACGAATGCCTCGCAAGACGAAAAACGCGCAAGACGAAAGAGTTTTTCGTTTTTTGAGTTGCTTCGCAAGACGAATTTCCCTATGGGCTTGCTTCGCAAGACGTTTGTTTCCTTTTTCTTAAAACTGTTAATACCTTTAAAACCGTGCTTCGCAAGACGAAAAAACTCGCAGAACGAATTAATTTCGTCTTGCGAGGCACCACTGTATTAACTTTCATAACTATAGAGCATACCTTTCCTTTTCCTTTTTATTTTATTTTGTTCAATTAAACTGTTCTTTAATAAACAAACAAACAAAACCACCTGCTCCTTGATCTCAGGAACCATCATGCAAAAATTGGTTACGATGTTTTAAAAGGTGTGCAAATGCATAGTGAACAATTCCCCAAAATATATAGTAGATAAGAGCACTAGGGAAACTCTTTCATGTTATTAGCTCCTACTAATGACAGACAATCCAATAATCCAAGATAATCTGGCTTCTCCCTCAACTGTCATTAGCTGCTATCCCCTCAGGAGTGTCTCTTCCATCTACTCTGCTTAAAGACCAGCTTCACCAAGCTCAATAGTCATCAGCAGCCATTTCATCAGTCTGTAGGAGAGAGACAGACAGACAGATATTGGACTGCAGGGCCTTTCTGTCCATTGTGCCAAAAAACTCCTCCTATTAGCTCCTCTTCTTGAAACATTTCCATTCCAGCTGGTTGTTACAAGAACTCTGTACCTAAGAAATCGTATCTCAGCTTTCTTTTTTCCTTCTCCCTCTCAAAACATTTTCCTTTTCCTCCTGTATTTTAGTTTGGATTGTAAGCCTGAACATTTCTTATTGGTGGCATTTGTTAGCTGAAGAGGCAGCTTGAAATGCATTAAATAAATAAATATTGAATCCTGTTTCTGTCTTCGAAGCTACCCTACCCACTTTCATGTTGTCTGCAAACGTGGTTAGGGTCCCCTCCACTCAGTCCAAATAGTGTATAAACATGTTAAACAACAGAACCTTGTGCTACTCCACTTGTAACATTGATGAATACTGCAAATCCACTTAACACTTGCATTGTCTAACCCACATGAATTGTCAAAATTCTTGCTGAAATCAATATAGTATTGTGTCCACAGTATTTCCCCTGATCTACCAGGCTAGAAGTGCTATCAAAAAGAGATAAGGTTATTCAAATAATCAACAGTATTTGATGACTGCCATCCAATGGCATTTTGTATTTAACTGCATTTCATAGTTTGGATGCAATGGAATTTGATATTTGATAGCTGACTTTATATGCATTAATAGCAGAGAACTGATACCAGGGTTTGTTTGTTTGTTGGGAAGATCACTTACTGTATATAGTTTCAATGTTAATGACTGTATAGATTTTAACATCTGTTTATCAAATTAGGTTTTTCTAACGTCACCAATAACTGAAACAAATTTGTAAATGATGTGCATGTGCAAGTATTGAATTCTGGATTTTATTTTGTACTGTTACTGTTTACTGCCAAACAAATACATTTACTTATCCTGTCAACATGGTAAAATTACGTTTGATTATATTTGCTAAATCATATGCAACAATGTTTATTATTTGACAGCTGACAACTAAAAAAAGATTTCGCATTTGACAACTGCCAAAATCAAAGCAATCAATAGATAGCAAGTCCTAAGTGCTCAAATGTCTACTTTTGAAATCAAAAGGCATATCCAATTTTCTAATTTGAATTTCAAATCTTTGTGAATATTAATTTTAGTATGTATGTGTGTATATATATATATATATATATATATATACATACTAAAATTAATATTCACAAAGATGAACAGAGAGGGGTGAGTTCATAGCACATTATCGCACACATGTGGTTTTCTTACATGGAAATTATATCCATGTAGGAAATCAAAATGAGGGAAGCAAGCAACGACTGCAAATTCCCTGCAAATGGTCACCACCAGTGTTTGAATAGTAGGGTCCACTGTCCTGATATACCGTAATCATTGTAAACAGGTAGCTTATTTTAATATGTGCTGCCAAATGTGTTAATAGTCAAATTCTTTTACGACGTGCAAATATACGGTTGTGTGTTGCAAAATGAATCCTTGCAGAGTAAGTTCCTAACAGTACAAACCAATCTAAGATTCATTAACCACACTTGGAGGAGTACTGACACCCAACCAGTGAGGAGGTACAGTGGTGCCTCGCAAGACGAAATTAATCCGTTCCGCGAGTCTCTTCGTCTTGCGGTTTTTTCGTCTTGCGAAGCACGGCTATTAGCGGCTTAGCGGCTATTAACGGCTTAGCGGCTTTAAGAAAAAGGAAACAAATTCGCAAGACGTTTCGTCTTGCAAAGCAAGCCCATAGGGAAATTCGTCTTGTGGAACGACTCAAAAAACGGAAAACTCTTTCGTCTAGCGAGTTTTTCGTCTTGCGAGGCATTCGTCTTGCGGGGCACCACTATGAGCAGTTCAGTTCTACTTTCAGGGCACATAAGCTACAAGTGTAGTTTGAATTTAAGCTCATTTGAGACGGGCCTTTTCCAGCTGTTGATTCATAACATTCCTGGCGTTCTTCTTCTGCGTTTTGTTTGATTTTTATTTTAAATTGCCTTGGAATCCTGCTGGTGTTAAACAGTATACACTTTGAGGAATGCATGTGGCATAGCTCCAACTGTCAGTGACACTTTTAAAGGGTGGAAAGAAGATTTAAAGTGGATAGCAGGTGTGAGGAAAGGCTACTGTTAAAGTTGTGGTTTTATTTATAACTTGTGCATAATCTAATATTAAAAAACCACATTCAGCATTTTGCATTTAATGTCTTTATAGGTATTTATTTAATAGGAATTATATACTGTTTCATAATCAAAACCTCTTCACAGTTAATATACAGGTAGAGAGGTTATGTTATGATAATTCCCATTTTGGAGATATTGGCATCTTCAATCAGCTTCCTCCTTGAGCAATGGTATCTTTTAAAATTATCTTTTATGTTCAAGAGGCCTGGAAAACCACATACCTGCAATCAAACTATTAATTGCAGAAGTTGACTTTCTACAGGCACACAGCAGTTTCTATCGGTTTCTAGCACACTCACTGTAAGGTATTGGAGACATGGAAGCAGTTCTGAAAATGGCATCCCCAGACCCCTCTAATATGTCATTGTAATGCTTGGTCTGTGAAATATAATCTTTTATTGTTTATGGGTTTTACCAGTTTTATATTTACAGATCACATTTTCATGCCTATACAATAATTCACATAGACATCCCCACCCAGCTTTCTATGGCAGTTCAGATACATCTCATTAAGGTCTGTGAAATATCATCATCATCATCATCATACCTGGTGCTTCTCTGTCCGCATCAATGACAGCTAAGGATGTGGAGCAGAGGCAGGAAAAGGTACGCTATAAAGAGATTCTGTCCAGGGCAAACATGACTACATGTTTGGAAGGACCAGATGAGAACTACTCTCTAGTAACATGGTGCATCCAATTCTAGGTGCATCCAATTCTAAACAAAACTCATAACCTACATTCATCCGTTGCCAATTCACATGGGCAGATGCAGAAAATAATGGACCATCACACACATGGAGGGAAGCTATTGTCTTTGTGCTCAAAATGCTCAGACCCAATATTAACTTATTTCCAGAAATCACAGGATGTTCCTGTGGAGACGTGCGTTTAAACAGATTTCAAGAAGTGAGAAAATCCAGCTCCTGTTGTTCTGCTGATAGAAATATTTATCTTTCATTGTATCAAAACCTGGGATTTTATTTGCCCTTCTGCTTTTGCTGCTGATTCAGATCATTTTGCTACATCCTCCTCTAGGTTTCTTACAGTCCTCCCTGCTCTACTTGCAGTGCTATACTGAAAGTGTTGCTACCACCCTGTGGTTCCATAGTCATGCAAAACCCTTAGGGCACTGGGAACACCAGCAAAAAAGGCAGGCAGCTCCATACACTTCCTCTGCCAACACCACTACCAGTATCCCTAGCACCAAGGCCAAACTAAATGACCCTTAGAATCAACTGCAGCCTGGACTCTCAGGGCCTCTATGTCTTCATGGGCAACAACAGAACAGTGTGGTTTGCGTACCTAGAGTCCACAGCCCTCATCCACAGCAGGAAGCTCAACTCCACCAAGCAAAGGGGGTTTCTCATCTCTTTATGCAGGGTAAATGGGTCCACAACCCATCCCTAAGACCTGGACACAGGTGCACATCAAATAGCTGGTGGTGCAACTCAGCTGGAAGCCTCCTGCAGGATGCATCCTATGAGCAGCTGAACACCTTCCATGGGGAGCTGGCAGATGACCTGGCTGGTTTCTAACACAGTGAATATGTGGAGGATTGGAGCATCCAAGCAGAAAATGGATTCCTGCATTGCAGGGGATTGGACTAGATGACTCTTGTCCAGTTCCAGTTCTATGGTTCTGTGGCTGACACACTGAATTGAATAGTGGCAACAGCAGTGGGGCATCCTCTTGAGCATTATATAGCTTCCAGTGCCACCCAGATAGCTATCACTCTGAAAATCAGCAAAATGCCTTTGCTCTATTGCAGTTTCCTCAGTAGTTCCTTTACAGAAATAGTGCTCCTTTCTAATGTTCTTTGTATTAAATTAGCCAGTACAGGCAGCCCCCCACTTACACGTGTCCAATATGTGTGTGACCATGTATACGTACATTGCACTGAACCCAGAAGTGACCTGGAAGTGTCATAAAGACGTCACTAAAAGGATGGAATGGGGGAAGAACTGGATGTTTGCAGGTTTTTTCAATGGGTTTCAATTATATGTGATTTCACCGACACGCAAGGTGCCTTGGAATGTAACCCCTGTAAACGGGGGTCTGCCTGTAATTCTAATATGAGCATTTTCCACCACCTTCCTGTTTGGTACTAATGTACCTAGCAAATATGGAAAACTATGGGGAAGTAATTGGATTAAATCCCAGAGCAAATTTTTGTTTTATTTTTGCTGATCGTACACAATGGAACTGCTTAGCTCCATTCTTCTCACTCTCTGCAGAAGTGATTCACAGTGATTCTCACTCTTTCTGCAGGAGCAGAGGAAAGCCCTAGGAATTTATTTGTCCTTAGTTCTTGATTTAATTAGAAACCTAATTAACAACTAATTAATGCTAATTAATAGAAACTTAATTAAAACTTGGGAAACAGGGGTTAGCACCAAGGAGAGTTCCCCATCCCATATTTTATGTACCTGATCTATGCCCCCAATGGCCACTTATGCTACACAAATTGAGACAACACAGCAAACATTTCATCATCCTTTGACCTCTATCCCAACTATATTGCTAGCCTGCCTGAACTGTGTTCAGGATGTTTGCTACAGGATTACAAAACTAACCAAAATCCTGTGTAAAAAATGTGCAGGAAGAATGAGGAATTATTCACTTGAGGCTATCCTGTGCTGAGCAGGGGTTCGGGCTAGGTGACATTCAACGTCCTTGCTGTCATTTTCTATGGATGGTTTTGACTTCCAGTTGGGTATTTTTTTGTAATGTTGTGGAACCACAAGTTCAGTATTAATGTTCCACCTTATGCTGCTTTCAGACTGCTGAAGTAGTGTTACTTTATGCTCTATTGGTTTATTCTGTTTATTAATAAATTGTTTTGGTGTTTGTCAACTGTAGCTGATAGGGAAAAGAAGAAGTGTGGGAGAAGAACCACAAGGTTTTGTGGCAAGAGGAGAGTAACTGGAAGCAGGGGTGAATTTAGCTTCTGGCAAAGTAGCCATTTGCCAGCTATAGAAGGCACACGCACAGATATTATTTTTTTGGCAAGGTTTATAATTGTGGAAGGAAGGAAGCTTGACACATTCAATTTGGGGAGATGGAAATTAATGGAAGGACGGGATGCTCTGCAATGAAATGTTCCTCACCTCCAGAAACATTTTATCATGCATTCAGATCCTGACTTGGGTCTCATATTTTGCCTGGTGTTAGCCTCAAACCTCTCTCTCTCTCTCTCTCTCTCTCTCTCTCTCTCTCTCTCTCTCTTACTTCAGAGTAAGCAGAACTAGAAAATTGGGTTCCGTTCCCCCCCAATCAAAGCTGTAAATGTCAGCATTAAAAAGAAACAATCCTATTCTGCATTCAGAAACAACAGGATTGCAATCAGAAATCTATTTTGCAGATTTCTAGAATTCCTTCTGGTATTATGAGGGTGCTCCCTTTCCCGCATTACAGCTGGGATGGCCACCTTTTAACCTGGTAAATTCACAGAAGTCAGTCTAGCCATTCAGTGGGCAAAAGTAGCTCATCATTTAAATTATGAAATACAGAATTGAAAAAACTAGGTCACTAATGGCTAGTAATATTTAAAAGGCTTACTGCTACAGCTTGCATACTTCAGCCGCCAATCGTTCTGCTTTGCACAGGAGCCAGAGCAGTTAACTGCTGTCTGCTTTCCCCCCGTTAAGTCTGCTCAATGTAAGGGGGCTCCTAGAAAGACAGGCTCAAGTTGTTATTCAGAATCAATTGGAGACATAGGTGGAATCTAGATATATAAAAAAAAGTTGTGAAAAAGCTTTTTAAAAAATGTTTTGAAAAACTATTGAATTTGCCATAGCTCACCATTACCATCTAGTGTCACATTTGTATAACACACTTTACAACACACTTAAAAAAAAATATTTACAGCTGTATAAAGGTAAAGGGACCTCTGACCGTTAAGTCCAGTTGCGGATGACTCTGGGGTTGTGGCGCTCATCTCGCTTTACTGGCCGAGGGAGCCGGCGTACAGCTTCCGGGTCATGTGGCTAGCATGACTAAGCCGCTTCTGGCGAACCAGAGCAGCGCATGGAAACGCCGTTTACCTTCCTGCCGGAGTGGTACCTATTTATCTACTTGCATTTTGACATGCTTTTGAACTGCTAGGTTGGCAGGAACAGGGACCGAGCAACGGGAGCTCACCCCGTCGTGGGGATTCGAACCACCGACCTTCTGATCAGCAAGCCCTAGGCTCAGTGGTTTAGACCACAGTGCTACCTGCATCCCTTTTGCAGCTGTATAGCTGAGTCTTATTGTCCAGCTAGATTTTGTTTCATATGCCACTCTGCTAGTGCTATTGTTAGGCAGAAAGAGGCTGTTGCTAGGTGCCATGAAACAACAGCAAGTTGTTTAATTTATTATTGGAGTATTTTTACTGCTAGGGAAGAAGTGAGACCTTTGTGGGATTTTCTGTCTCAGGTACCAGAATAACTTGACTGGCTCTAGGTACCATGCATGTTGATGGAGGTCGGGGAGTGCCACTGCTGCACTGCCTTAGGTGGAAAATATCCTGGGCCGGCCCTTTAAGTCACACTGAAAATGTTGTTGTTGGTATATGTCCATCTCATGAGACAATGGAGTGTCTCTTCCGAACGTAAAGTCAAACCACTGCATTAGCAGCAACGAAGTGACCTTTCCAGAGCGCAAGCCTGGGCAGTGTGTATGCAGGTCCTGGGCTGCTCAGACGACAAGACCCCCCCCCCCTTGGCCTCGCTGATGCCAAAGAAGAAGAGTTTGGATTTGATATCCCACTTTATCACTACCCGAAGGAGTCTAAAAGCGGCTAACATTCTCTTTTCCCTTCCTCCCCCACAACAAACACTCTGTGAGGTGAGTGGGGCTGAGAGACTTCAGAGAAGTGTGACTAGCCCAGCAGCTGCATGTGGAGGAGCAGAGTCACGAACCCGGTTCACCAGATTACGAGTCTGCCACTCTTAACCCTACACCACAGTGGCTCTCAAAGGAATGCAGAGCAATAAGTTTGGCACCAACTTGGCTGCAGGAGTTGCCAGAAGGAGACTACAAGGTGCCTCAGAGCATGTGTCTATTCATTGTGGCACCCCTGGTGGGTTTTTTTTAAAAAGCACACTATCTGTATTAAGTTTCTTACCAGTGCCAGAATGTCTGTGTTTTCAAATAATTTTTGTGTGTGAATGTGCACTTAATAACATAATTAACACACTCTGTACTTCTCTGCATTCTATTCCCTTCTTACCTAACTGTTTGCAATCCCACATTCTCTCCAATCAACTCAGGGTAGCACTTTACGCATCTGATGGACTGTAGTCCATGAAACCTTATGCCATAATAAATGTGCCACAAAACTGTTGTTTTGCTGCAAAAGACCAATACAGCATCCCCTCTGAGAAGATGAGACCTTTAGGGGACACACACACACCCTGTAACTTTAGCTCTGTTTCATTTTAATATGCATCTGAGCTACATTAGGGTGTGTTGACATTAGTGCTTATTCCTCATCCAGCTGCTAGTTTTTGAAGCAGCATGCACAATTCATACCAGTCCACAATTCATACCAGTCCACAATTCATACCAGTCCTGCAGTCTCTGGACAAATGCTGTTGCTTGATGCTTCCTTGCCCCTCTCAAATCAGCTTCAATCTGACTAGAGAACTGGATGCAGAGTTAAGTGGTAATGTGAACAGACCCTAACAGCCACCATGCATGTGCAGATGACAGCTTGATGAGCTGATGGGAGGCAGTCATGAGCAGGGCCATGCATCAGGTGAAGACATCCTTGGCCCCTCTCCAATGTGAACATTACTGTGCCAATGTGGATTCAACTGCAGCAGGCTGGGTGTGTGTGTTTGTGACCTTACTGCATTATAAGATACCAATGTGAGCATACGCTTAGACAAGATAGTGGCATTCAAACACCATAAATCACTGTGTATTTCCAGACGGGAAGAAACTTGTTTCTGTGCATTTATGTTTAGGAGGAGGAGAGGATATACAGTGAGTTGGTTGAGGGAGGAGAATAAATGCAAGACTAGGGTGCTCTGCCAATTAAGGAAAACACAGAATACTTTTGCCAACTTGCTATTTTTATTCTAGATTGGAATAAAGCCTTCCTACCTAATTCACACACATTTAATATAAACTATTGGAATAAACTACTTGTTTTGGCTTCTTATATTTGAAAATGTCTCTGAATTCAGGTGATGATCCTGATCCACACCAAAGGAGACCAGCACACTTCTTTGCACCATGATGCATTTATACAGACATGTTTTCTCAGCTGGGAATCAAGAATCAGCACCTCCAGGAGTTGGACAATAGGCACTTGGTTGGATGTATTTAAATGTTACTCATGTCCTTTCAGCATTGTGAAAGACCAGCGAATCCAGGTCATGTTCTAGATCATTAAGTAATCTGCAGTTTGCACGGTGCCAAGCGTTTGCGGAATTAAACAATGTCTGTTGCCTAACTCTTGCAAAACGAAAACAACACAGTTTTATTTTGTCTAAATTAATATACTTTGGTTCAAAGTGTGGTTTTGGTTCAAAAGTCTGGCTTTGGTTCAAAACGCTAATGTCTTGTGTGTAGCCACAGTTTCCGCAGGCATAGCAATATCCCCAGATGCTTCTTGAAGGAATAACTGAGGGAAACAATCTGGAAGTAATTATTTTAGAGCTTGCAGCAACCTTCCCTACACCCATTGTCAATTACAAACTTGACAGTATTCACTTCACTTCTCAAACTCTTCCAAACAGGAATGTGCATCTCACCAACAACCAAGTACATGCATAAGGAAATTGTTATTTTCATACTCTGGGCTGTGGACGAGGGTCTCAGTCTTCTTGGTGGTTGTAATCTCCCCTCTCTTTCCCCTGCCTCGTCTGAAATTTCTGACAGAATCTATTAGGTTTAGTTATACGTTTTTCACTTTAACAGAATTTCATGGATTGAGCTGGGATTTTGGCAGTTGCTCTTTTGGGCCTAGATATTTTTCTATTCTTCTTGCAGTTTTAACTTACCCAACAATTTTGGGATGAACAATTCAGGGTCCAAAACCTGTTTTTCCCACCCTTAGTACTAGGCCTTACAAAACCTATTAACATGTAGAGTCACTGATGCATCAAGCGTACACATCTGCTGGAAATGAGGGTGGTATTGCAGATGCATCACTATGTTTCTTTCATGATCAGGCCTATTTCGATCAAGACAAGTTCTTTTGGTGTGCCCTGGATGTCAGCTTTCTAGGCGGGTCCCAAAACTCCTGCTGCCTGAGTCATTTATGGCTTTTTTTGCGGCTACTAGGGGTGTGAGACGAAGCGGATGCGTTGTGAGTAGGCTAAGTCCACAATGTAAAGCACCAGGTTCACACACGTGAACACTGCAATGACCACCTGGCTGTCCCAGGGGCACTTGCCTCTGGAGCACTGGTAAGGGCGGTGTGGGGAGCCGTACTTACGGTCAAAGCAGAACACTGGCCAGATCACTGCGGCGCTCAAGTACATCAGGACAGCCACAAAGGTATAAACAACCACAAAGCGCTCAAAGGGGCACTTCAGCATGGCTGTCTTTCCCGTGACACTGAGGGCCACTACCACCACTGTCACCACAAAGCAAAAGCTGTAGACAGCCACGCACCACTGGGTTGCCACGTACCGGTCATATTGGCTGCCGTTCACCAGAGCTCCAAATATGATGCAAGCTACGAAAGCCTGTACAATTTTCAGGAGGCCAGAAACGGTGGCCATGTAGCTGGTCACCTGTCCCGGCTTGGCCCTCGTGAGGAATACTTCCGCGGCGTAGGCGATAAACAGAAGCCCTGCGAAAACACTGGCCGAGATGCGGAAGTCTCTTGCCTCGCACCCGTTGGAATGGCAGCCAAACTCGACGTAAAGCGGATAGATCACAGCAGCTGTGATGGACATGAGGGTGGCAAGCATGGCGAAGGCGGCGGTGAAATTCCCCCAAGAGATGCTCAGGCAGCTGTGGAGGCGCGTGAACTCGCAGGTGACGATAAAGACGGTGACTGCGAAGCAGAAGCACCAGACAGACATGCAGAAGGTGCCATAGGCCGCACTGAACCCTCCTCGGTGGGCCACAAGGCTGAACGTGGTACATCCAAAGGCTGCCTGCAGCAGCCGGGCAGCTCCAACACGAGATGCCACGGCAGCCATGTTGAGGTGTGTCCCTCTTGAGCTCTCCATCTCCAGATCAGGACCCCCCAGAATGTTTCTTTTGTGTTCGGATGTCGGCTGCTTGTCCTTGAGTTTCTACCCGATGCTGAATGACTAAGCGGGAGCTGCAGGGTGAATAAGCCCCATATCCCTCCGCCAAAAACCTTTGCTGGCTGCTATTTATGCCGCAGAGCATACATTTCTGGCAGCTTTTTGAGATAGCGTTGCCTCTGCAGTAAGAATATTGACCTGCCCTTCTGGTACGCTGCAGTTATGATCCATCAGCCCTGCTCTTCCGGGGTCTGTGTGTTGAGTAGTCTGTAGGCATCCCTGTCACTCTCACTCCACCTCAGCTGATCAGTTTCTCCCAAGTGGCTAGCAGGACGCCTATTCCGTCTCGGTTATGCAGCTGTAGCTCTCTACTATGTTGCTGCAAGGAGCCAGAATATAAATAGGAAGGTGTATTAATAGACTTATCTGGAATGGAATGAACTGCGCGGTCTGTGCAAAATAACGAGAGGGTTTTAGTTTCACCCAGTGCTGCTTTGCATGTTACTTTTTAAGCTCTGTGTCAAAAACCAAGTGAAAGTAATTTGAATTGCCTAAGATTAGAGCATGGGTAGGCAAACTAAGGCCCAGGGGCCAGATCCGGCCCAATTGCCTTCTCAATCTGGCCCGCGGACGGTCTGGGAATCATTGTGTTTTTACATGAGTAGAATGTGCCCTTTTATTTTAAATGCATCTCTGGGTTTTTTGTGGGGCATAGGAATTCGTTCATTTTCCCCCCTTCAAAATATAATCCAGCCCCCCACAAGGTCTGAGGGACAGTGAACCGGCTGAAAAAGTTTGCTGACGCCTGGACTAGAGTCCCAGAAGAAAGCATGGGGAAGCAAGGAGTCCACCTCAAATATATCATTTGTCTTGTCATGTTGAACTTTTCCTGCATGGTTGATGGTGGTTGCGGGGAGACATTCCATCTCCTTTCAGGGATTCGCTGAAACTGACTATTTGACCACAAGAGTGAACTCAAGAGAGCTAGTCACTTTTGTTGTTGCCATTTGTACTGAAGCTGGCTTACGCAAATTCTATTGCTCTATATGTAGTGATGGCCGCCAACTTGGATGGCTTTAAAAGAGGATTAGACAAATTCAAGGAGGAAATGGCCTGTAGCCATGATAGCTATATACTATATCCAGAGGTGGTATGCCTCTGACTGTTGGCAATCACTAATGGGCAGAGTGCTCTGGCACTAAGGTCCTGCTTTTAGGCTCCCCACAGGCATTCTGGTTGTCCACTGTGGCAACAGGCTCTGGAGCTAGATGGGCCCTGATCCTCTTAAGTTATTTAAAGCCCTTTAAGGACCACACATATCTGCTATTGGGTCCCTGGAGCACAGATTCACACAAAGCGGCAAAACGTCCTTGCAGGTTATTAACAGGATTTTTATTTGAAGTGCATATGCAGAACAAAGGTACAGAGCAATAAGTTTGCAATCTGCACACAGTAGTCAGGGTGCACCCCTTTATATAGATTTGCAAAATAGAATACCACCTGATCTCTTGTAAGTCACCTGATTTCTGGAAAATCGAAACTTATAATAAGTTCCTATTACCATATAAGGTCTTGGTCTTCTCTCCCTCCTTCCTGCAACCTCCCTCATCCTGGTATTACAAGAAATCCTTGTTCCTTATCTCTATCTGCCCAAGCTAGACATTCCGAGAGGCCCATTTGCAATGTAACATTTAAGCATGTCCTTCAGTAATAGAACAATTATATTGTAATATGCTCCTTCACCCACAGGCATCTGGTTGTCCACTGTGGCAACAGGCTCTGGAGCTAGATGGGCCCTGATCCTCTTAAGTTATTTAAAGCCCTTTAAAGCCCTATACGGCCTAAGACCCTCGTACCTACAGGACCACCTCTCCTGGTATGTCCCACGGAGGACCTTACGGTCTTCAAATAAAAACATATTGGAGATCCCAGGCCACAGGGAGGTTAGGCTGGCCTCGAACGCTCTGTCACAAGAGACATCTTTCCCCAGGGCCTGCAAGACATAGCTGTTCCACCAGGCCTTTGGCTGAGGCACAGTCTGACCCTCTCCTTTTGTAATCCTCATAGAACACTAGCCCAATGGTTGCCATTAATTTGATTTTAGAATGAATTGATTTTAGTATGTATTTCAATTAAATGATTATGATTTTATGTAAACTGTGTTATTTTTACTGTTGTTAGCTGCTCTGAGCCCGGCTTTGGCTGGGGAGGGCAGGATATAAATAAAACTTTATTATTATTATTATTATTATTATTATTATTATTATTGGCTTGCTCTTATCAACTGTTGACTGGCAGTGGGTTTTCCAGGGCCTGAAGCAGTGGATTACCATCTTTTCTAATCTTTGTTGTAAAAAGTTGAAATGCCAGGAATTGAAGCTGGGATTTCTGCATGCAAAGCGTGTGCTCTACCACTGAGCTATGAACCCCGAGATGTCTGCAGATTTGAGGTTGCAGAAGTTGGAAGTTAGCTTACCTCCTGCCCCTACAGGCAAGTGGCAGCTGTAGCTTCAGAGGCACCTCCATAGAAACTGGTCCCTGAAGCTCCATAGAAACTGGTCCCTGAAACTTAATGGCGCACACCAGCACTCTGCTTGGAGTAGATGTGGGCTGATGACAATGCCAGTTTACTTCTGCTCTGGGTAAGTAGGTGGAGGCCTGAAATGATACTCTGAGCTGTGAGGTCAGGAGGTAATTTTGCAGAGCAATCTGGCAGGGCACTCTCTTTTCTCCTCTCATAGTTTGGAGCAGTATTCTCAGTCAAGCATGGCTAGGGATAGTAGACTGCACAGTGACCTTACAATGCCAAAGAAAGCAGTTTGCTTGCAGGCCGGATTTCCTGGTTATTGTTTAACCCTCAGCTATCTATCCTTAGAGTGCTAACGACAGCTGCTTATATAGAAATCCATTGCTGGAGTATGGTTGGATTGTTCTGTAGTGTTATGGTCTTCCACTCCAAAACATTGAAGCAAAGACTGAAATTAATGTTCTTTCAAACTCATGTCTTTTGACATAGGGAAAATATGGTATCATATTCTTTTTTGTTTACCTTAAGAAAACAAAAATAAACTGAATATATAACAGGAACGCTGTTAGCAATGAGCAGCCCACACCAGATTTTGTCCAACATTTTAGACAGGAAATGTTCACATCAGATTAGAGAGGACCAAGATAATACAAACACTTTCTACTTCCGATTACTTTTGCTTTGTGTTACAAGCCCTTCATTTCTTTTTATATTCAACATGTCAGTGTCCCAGGTTTGCCCTAACTCTACTTGTTCTGGTTTCAGGTAACTTGTTGAATAACGAGCTAGAGAAAAAAGGAGGAAGGATTTCATTCATTCAAGTTTAGGCCAAGCTTGAACACCAAACAACCCATTAATTGCAGGAGCCCTCCAAATATTTAACTCACAAGTGTTTGTTGGAAGGCTGTCATTCATTCACCCATCTCCTTAATATTCTAATTTTCACAGTAAGCCAGACCATCAGTGCCATTCGATGAGGCCACCTGTCCCAGCTGCCAGATATTGCAAGACCATTACATAAGAGGGGAGCACCTTAGTACTATCTTTCTGTCTCGTCTGTCGCTGGTTGCATATACAGACCTCAGTGTGTAATGAGAGGTGGACATCTGCACCAGGGGGCCTTTTTAGCTTGCTATAAGAATTTTAAGGTCTCAAATATATAATATTCACAAATGCACACATATCTAAATATATAAACCATGTTTCTGAAATAGTACAGAAGAGCAATCCTTAAGCCATTTTGACTCCCAATGACCTCAAATATTCCTCTGCAGTAAGGGAGGCAAATAGGGAAAGACTTCCCATTGTCTTTTTGCTTACAAATCCTGTTTTAAGGGAGTATTTGTGTATGAATAGGGTGAGCCTATGACCTGGATTCAGGAACTAAAGTATAAACCATCACAAAAGAATGGCCAGGCTACCCATGTAATGCAATCAGCGACCATTATCAGGTATCCTGGCAGACAGGATTTCTGCTGTAAACCGCCTCCTATGATGTATGATAGAAAAATAAGTATCTGCCTTGCTTTCCACTGGGTTCTGTATTCATCCATTCTTCTCTGACCAATCATGGACTATGGGGACTCAAGAGTCTCCTGGGGAGTTGGGCAGCAAAATCCAAACCCCAATTTTTACATCAAGCTCATGTTAGCTCCTTGTGTGATTTTGAATGCTGATATTTGAACTCATAAAGAGAATAAAAAAGGGAGAAATAAGAAATGGGGGTAATCAGAGAGAAAAGAGGCAGTGTCATCAGTGACACTTTAATTGATGCTTTTAGGCCAGGACCCAAGAACTTGCAGCTGTAACTGGACTACAACTCCCATCATCCCTGACCACCAGCCCTGCTGGCTGTGGCTGATGGGAGCTGGAGTCCAATAACATCTGGGGGGGACTGCAGGTCACCCATCCCTGCCTTGGGCAATTAGCTCTCTCCCTTCTTGAGACAAGACACCCAAGTCAATTTCTGTCATCTCATCACACCCAGGAACACCCCTATTTTACTCTTTCCCACACTGCCTTGTGATGTCAGGTCCTAGAGAGAGTAACAGCATCCTTCTGTGTCAGATTTTTGTGATGGATCAAATAGCTTCTTTCCTTCCTCTGTTGTTTGATGCCAGACCTTCTTGCCACTCAAACAATCTGGAGTACCGATTCTCATCTTTTGCCCTAGGAACATGATGAGAGGTGCCTTACAGAGTCAGTCCCTTGCTTCCACTAGCTCCAGCATGGTCAATATTGCCTGGCCATGGTAGTCAAGGTGTTAGACAGGGGTAGGCAAACTAAGGCCCGTGGGCCAGATGCGGCCCAATTGGCTTCTCAATCTGGCCCAGGAATCAGCGTGTTTTTACATGAATAGAATTGTCCTTTTATTTAAAATGCATCTCTGGGTTATTTGTGGGGCATAGGAATTCGTTCCTATTTTTTCCCCAAAATATAGTCCGGCCCACCACATGGTCTGAGGGACGGTGGACCGGCCCACGGCTGAAAAAGGTTGCTGACCCCTGATGTTAGACAAGGGTCTCTCCTAGTCCTATCTGGAAATCCTTGGACCTCTTGTGCTCTATCACTGAGCTAAGATCTGGGGCAGTTCATTTCAAGGCTCATGGCCTCTCTCAGCTAACTATGCATCATTGAAGGCTGCTTTTTCCCCTGCCCTTTTTTGCTGCATCTCCTCCCACTATCTGACTGGGAGAATCCAACCCAGCATTTACTTTCACTGTGATCAGCTGGAATGGCAACAACTCCTGCATCCTTTTTCTGCCATTTGTCTGCCTAGGGCACGTATTTTATACATTACCTTTAAAACAAAAAACTTTATGGATTAAGTTCTTGCATTTGGTCTTAAATAAACAATCCTTATGATTGTAAATAGTCTAGTGCATTGCAACAGCTTGATCTTCTCCTATCTTTTAACCTACTAGGGCTTCCTAGCTAGGGAAGGAGTACAGGAGATTAAGGGCTTGCAAGACCTATGAGACTCAAAACCAAAATTGCTTACCTGTAGTAACCAATGGTGATGTGATTCTGTTTCCGACCATCTGAAGTAAATTAGAGGGAGGTGACAATAATGTACTCATTTGATAATATGAGGGTGCCTCGCAACTGGAAAAAAATATGTCTGGGCACCTTTCTATTCCTTTCATTTCCATTATTATTATTACATCCTTAAAGTCCAGAGAGAAAAGGCTCAACCAGATGTGAGTTGGTTCCTGGAAATCAAGCCAGAGTTGACTGCAGAATATCTGCCAAGTCCTTGCTTGGTGTTGGAAGGAGTCTGGAATTTGCATTAGCTCTCAACCCTGACAAGTATGGAAGCTTTTAATGACATAATGCTGCAACTGAAATTTAACAGCACAGAAGAAAAGTGATGGGCTATTTCTGAGCAGTAACATCCATATACTTCAAAATCAGCTACTCCACTGTTAAGGGCAGAAATTATCTGGGATATCTCCAGGATCTGATTCACAGGTAAGGACACAGTCCTCTCTGAACAAAAGATGGAGAGAACGTAGGTGAGCAGGAAGGATAAAAGCTCTTTACTGAGGGTGTGGTTGGTAATCTTTCCCCCTTTCACAAACAACAAGAAACATACTTCAAAAGAGTCATGGGGATCTAATAAACAATTTGAATAATAATAATAATAATAATAATAATAATAATAATGCCACTGCTGACCCTTGCCCTTTCTCACACATATGTGATCAGAAGGAAAACCTTTCCAAAGGAGAAGTATTTACAACTTTACAACAACATGTGAGGATATCTTGGGTCAGCCCTTATAAATAGCATTTACATATTAAAATAAATATTTTCACATTGCCAAAAAATAGCACAAGGTGTTTTTTCTTCATTATTTAAAAAAATATGTTACAAAACAATATCATTAATCTTATATTTCTTGCTTATTTCTTTAAAAATTAATAAAAATCATTTTATAAAATAATACAAAAGTAAATTGAGTACAAGATAAGTCCTTTTCTAGCCTGTGTGCTCGGTTTGTACATTATTATGTTACATCGTGAGATGCTGGCCTCCAGGAAGTCATATAATCAGCTATACCTTCATCATTTCTAATTGGACAAATAATCCAGTGCTTTTCTTTTTTTTCCCCCCAAAGCACCTTTTGTTGTCAGTCTCATGGTGTGAAAAGTTCTTGGAAAAGGCAAAAAGTATACAGTCCTTTTAACTCTGGAGAGGGTTCGTGATTTTCTATGCATTCCCTGCAGACCATTAGTGAATTATTGCAGACAGAGGTGACGCTTAGCTGAGACTGTCCCCTGAAGTAGAGGTAACATTTCAATCAACTGGTGTTCATTTTATCCTGATAATACTAACTGTGCCAGAGTGTGCGTGCATGACTTGTGCCTGTATGTGTCTGTGTAGATGCTTATGTTATGAAAGTGAGCAAGGAGGGCAGGAAGTTTGAGAGGGGAGCTAAAAGGCTCCTGCTCTATACGCAGTCATGCAGTCCTCCTTAGTGGAAAACTCTCCTAGCTACCACTACTCAGCATCCCCAGCAGTTTACTGGGCTCCAGACCCTGCTGCTGCGCCATCTTCTGCACATCAAACCCCATATGCATGAGAAACTGGATCACGTTCATCTCTTGTCCTGTGTACTGGTCCCGGATGGTAGGGCATGAGGGGTTGCAGTGTGGCCAGGGACAGCTGTCAATCAGATGGACAGGGCAGCCTTTCAGTGGAGTTTTCCCATTCTTGTTGCTGTCGTGGAGGCTGCGATCCCAGCAGTGCAGGGCGCGGGGTAAAGAGGTCCCTTTCACTTGGATGTCTGTCCAATGACTGCAGACACAAACCACACAAGTTGCATCACTATTATTGTTCATGTTCATTAGTGCTTAACCTTTTGCACGCTCCAAAATAGAAAGGCTGTGATCAGAAGAACAGCTGCTCAAAATGGGATTCCGTCGACAAGTTCTGCTAGTGGAAGCTCGCAAAAAGACTTCCACTAATGGGGTTCCTCCCTTCCCAGGTGCCCCACACAATTGGATTGGGGAAGTTCAGGAGAACACCCCCCCCCCCCGAACAACACATGGAGAGAGGGATGGGGGGGGTTGTTCCACCTGGCAAGCTGAAATGCTTGCGCTGATGGAACAATTGCCACAGCGCTACACTGATTTCCTCCCACTGGCCACCAAGAACATGGACCTAAGTCACATGCAGGCATTATGCCATCGTGATGTGTCTGCAAGGAAGGGGACAGAGTAAGCTCTTGACAGATGCAGCACAGAAATAGTATCGGTGAGAATGTGGGCGTTCTGCAATGCCGCTGAAGTCTCTGCGTCAACTTACATTGGCTCCTAGAGGGTTAAAGAAGTTCCTCAAGATGTAGGAGCAATTACTTCTGCTTATCAGGACCTTTTGCCATTTTCTAGTGAGCCTTCCCAAGTGGGCGGCTGGGGAACGGTCTTCCCTGGTGCTCTCTTCGGTACCAAGGCTATAATCCTAACCCTACTTCCCTGGGAGTACATCCCACTGAATTCAATAGGACTTACTTCTCAGTAGACATGGCTAGGGCTGCACCGTAACCCCCGCAAATAGGAGAAAGTACAAAGCAAGAGGGAGAGTTCATCTCCCCAACCTAGGTACTTACTTGCGTGTGATGATCTCATGAGACAAACAAGCAGGAGCAAAGCTGGCACTGAAGCAGAAAAGAACAAGATATAGAATAGGTGTGATAGGAGCAATGCAAAATATTGATACATTTCCTTCCCAGCAACCCAGTGTTTGGTCATTCCTCACAATACGGCTTTGGGCTTTATTTGTAGAGACAACTGTGACTGGACACAGTGGCTGCTACAAGATCGGCAGCGAATTTCAAGCAAAATTTCCTCCAATTGTTTTTGGTGGCTTACAAAACAAACCAGATTCCTAACACAGAATGAATGTAGACAGTAATTCGAGAATTTATCTGACAAAGTGTCTTAGGCTAAGTCCACACTATACCTTTAAAGTGCATCCAAAAAACATTATTTCCCACAAAGTATTGTGGGCACCGTAGTTTACCCCTCACAGAGTTACAATTCCCAGCAGCCCTTAACCAACTACAGTGCCCAGAATTCTTTAAGGCAGGGAAAGGTGATTTAAATGTATAGCGTATATGTAGCCTTATTGTTAGGATATTGGAAGTTCTCAATTTAAAAACAAAACAAAAACCACACAGTGATCTTAAAAAGAATGTGGTTTCCAGACCACATATTTAGAAGAACATATTGGAAAGTATTTAGGAAAAGAGAAGAGGCAAGACTAACGTCACATCTTTAAGGGTGTTCCTAAGTTCACGACCCAAATTCTGGATGTATAGCCACTGCCCCTCCTGCACTGGCTGGCCAGTCAAATGTACATTGTCCACGGTGAGCTGGGCTTCATCAAAGAGCCACTGTACTATAAACACAGGACCTGCAGCAAGAAGAATTGAGGAAAGGTTTCCCCATTATCAGGGATGCAAACTTCCATTGGTTTAATCAGCTAAAGCTTAAAATGCACAATTTTAGTCAGTGAGGCAGAAATTTAAGAATACACTTTCTTATCTTTCAAGGTTATTTTGATTCTGGTGTGTTACTGCAATAGGGAATGGAATCCTTTCTTAACAATGTAGTAGGTTTTGTTTATAAAACTAAGTTGTCAGCATTCCTTCAGCATCTCAAGGAACATCTATTCTGAGTGGTAATATTTATTCAAATCCAACAATTCACTTAGCCATTGCTACTGCTAAGCAACTGGGAGTCAGAAATTCTTTCTGTTAAAAGGCACATGACTATCCATTAAAGTCTTCAATGCGTTGACACTGCTGGCCCTTGCTAATACTGATAATGAGGAATCTTCTGAAGCGCATTTCAGATCAGCAAACAGAAAGCAGAAAACTCTCCGTTTCATACTTACATCGCAGTGTGGGATAAATTTTATAGCCAAAGAAACAATTCCATTCCTCTCCCTCTTTAAACTGCATCTTGCAGCGTTCAGGAACAAGTCCGTTCCAATACCTGAAAGATGACATGATAACAAGAGTTAATTACAGCAGCTTGTTCTGCAGCGGAGATCCAAAAATGTGCAAGTTACAAAAATTACAGACAGCAGAGGGCAGCAGAGCTGCAAACTGAACACATCATACATTTCAGCAAGAAGAAAATTATACTTGTCTTCCTTTCGTGCCAGATTACTATGGGGGGGGGGGGACACCTTCTACTCAGCCACATTTCATTAATATTATTTCTTTTCCAAATAGAACTTCATCAGCTAAAGGTACTTCTTATAATTACAAAAAGAAAGGAAGACTAGGTGTCTCTGCCCAGTCTTGAAAAGGATACTTTAGAATAATTCAATACCTAATTCCTCTCCTGATGGCTTCTGTAGGGGCGCAGGTTATGGTATCAATGCAGTCTGTTCTACGATACTGTTTATTGTCCAAGAACCATCCAGAGTCTGCAAGGCCACGGACCTGAATCCCAGGATACCCCATCTCTTCCAGCTGCTCAGCTACTCGATCTACATTCAGGAGCACCCCCGTTCCACCAGCACTGCAATGACAGCATCAGTCTTTCAAATGAGACTGTAACACAACCACAGACATATTCAGGATTGCTTACAGAAGGGCCATGCCTCTCTAAACACCTGTCATCCACATCTGAATTCATAGGGTGCTCTTCTAGTGTGCTTTTTGTAAATTGTGCTCATTTGCATTTTTTTATATAACAAAAATTACTGCTTGATTGTAATTAAACCTTTAACCTTATATATTGGCTATATTCCAAAGATGCTTCAGACAAATAAAACTGCACAGATAACTATGACCATTTTGATTTGTTAAGGAATGTGGCAAGATAGGAAGCTACTGAATAAAAGAATTGGGATGGTGCCAATCCTGCCTTAGAGGGTTGCATTATCTTGACAGTGCAATCCTATGCATGCAGCATTACGGCATCGGTTGTGGACATTACTGGAATCTCACACAGAATCTCCCTTCTTCCTCACCCAAAAGTGCTGCTACTGTTCAAGAAGCATATTGAAATGCATCTTCTAACACCACAAAGTAAGACAATCACAAATATGCAGAAATCAAGATAATGGTAGCCTTTGTTAACTTCAGCACTTTTTTCCATCAAGAGGGCAAGGGGGCCTGTGGTATAAAAGTCATGCCCATCACCAACAAGTCAATCGGCAATCTTCCCCCATACACACACACACACACACACACACACACACACGACACTTTCTAGACAGTCCTTGTATACACGCACCTGCTTCCTGCTAGTAGGAGGACTTTGGCATTCCCAAGACCTTTTCCCACCAACTCTTTTACAACCTCTTGAATGATAAGGGCACCCATGAAGACAAATTCATCTGTGGGGAGGAGGAAAAGAAAAAAGTTCACAGTAAACAAAATTGCTTAAGCTGCAGATTAATTAAAACATTTTCCCATTCCTCTCTACTGAAGGCTTGTGGCCTATATAAATTGGAAGAACAGACAACATCTTTATAGAGTCTCAGACTAGGACCTGGGAGAGCAGGGTTGCCACTCAGACATGAAGCTCTCTGGGTAACCTTGGGCCACGCAGTATCTCTCAGCCTAACCTTGTTGCAAGGATGAAATGGAGTGGGGAGAACCGTGGGTGCTGCCTTGAACTCCTTGAAGGGGAGGCTGAATTTAAATGTAATTAGATTTTGGTTTTTTAAAAATAGGTCTGTTGCAAACAAAATTCTGTGGGAACCTGGCTGGTGCTTGTGGGTCTAGCCATGTACCTCAGGTGTACTGAGAGGAATTAACAAAGTACCACAGCAATTGTTCCATCAGCATGAGCATTTCAGCTTGCCAGACAGAACCATCTTCCCCTCTCTTTCTCCTGCACACTGTCCCGGCTTGTCCTTCTGATACGTCTCCGCCAAGGCAATTTCGTGGGAGAGAGGAAAGTCCCACTTCACAAGCAGAGGCTCTTGTGTGGGTTTCTGCTAGAAGAACTCAGTATCTTTCGTTACCTGATGTCTCAGCCCTAAAATCACTAGAACGTAATTTTGCAGAAGGTTATATCTCCCATCTCTGAAATGCTACCACCTCTAGGCAAAAGACAGAACAGCAGCTCAACAACCTTCCACAACATAACAAGTGAAGATCCATTATTATTGGTTTTTGATTTACCTATGTGGTGAAAGCTTATGCCATAGGGGAACTGTCAAGTTTTTAATGTATCAGAAATCCCTTTGTTGTCTTTACGGCAAAGAGAAAAGATACACACACAGCCTAAAACGGTGGCAACCAATCCTGGCTCTCTGAAGTTACACACAAGGCCAGTGGAAGCACTAGATGCACCTGCAGTTCAAATTTATGGCTACCATGGTGCTCACCTGAGGACCAATGCTACCTGGGAAACGCCAAGATCAGCAGTGTAAGGGGGGAAAAACAATATCCTTTGTTCCTGAAGTATTTCAAGAAACTCTTTCTTAAGGAAATACAGATAAGGCAGTTGAATCTGCTCACCCTCTCAAAACTGGTGGCTCAAATAACTTCCTCTATCGATGTCTCTGAAGTCAAGGCAGTAGATCTGCTCAAACCACTTCAAAAATGCTGACTGACTGAAATAGTCTGTTGGAATAAAGGATATTGTTTTTTTTTCTCTTCTCTTCTCTGTCCTTTTTTATGTCAGAAATGCTTCATTGAACCAGATGTTAATCTTGTACTGTTATAAGAGGCAGGATTGTGAAATGTTAAGTATTCTCATGCAGGATCATTATGTTGTGATATGTTATTAGTAGGGTAAAAGAGACAGCACCCCTGTGCCTCTAAACCAGTGTTTCCCAACCGGTGGGCCATATGGCCTCCTGCCCCCCCCCGCATAGTCTACAGGGGCCACAGGTGAAAAATATGTACCAGGTTAGCCGGCCACAGAGGGAAGTGAGAAGTAAAGAAAGAAAGATTTTTTTTTAAAATCCTGATTGGCTAGCTATCCACTTGGCCAATCACAAGCAGGTCAGGTAAGTACGGTGGTGGGGTGGAAATGGGTAAGTCTGGGCGAGCCAGAGCTGCTTGTTGCTGTTGCCAGTGCTGGGCCAGGCTCTATGAGGCACAGGATGCAATCCACCCCAGTGTCTAGCCAGATCGGGACCTTTGGATGTTGCCTAGGGGCGCAGGGCTCGTCAGCAGTGTCAGCCCAGCTCTGCAAGGCACGGGGTGAAATCCATCCCAGTGCCTAGCCAAGCGGGATCGTCTGGTGCTGCTGACTAGCATCTAGTAAATAACTAAGTGTCTACTCAGAAGAAAACCGCACAGAGTTCAGTGGGCCTTATACCCAGGTAAGGGTGTGTGGGACTATAGTGCTTTATCTAGGCAGCCAGAGCTCCTCCAGGTGACAAGATCTTTTTGCACCAGATCAGTGAGGACAACTTGCTTTTTAAAATTCTCCCATATATATATAGAACTCCCTTTGCACCTTTTGGGCTGTATCTTTAGGTTTCCCCTTCTGTGTCAGATGACTGGGGTCAAATAAATGTTGTTTACGTTTTATAACACATGGAAGATGGATCTCCCTTGGGAGGTTCTGAACTGTCTTTCCTTGGAGGTTTCTAAGCAGAGGTTGGGTGGCCATCTGTCATGGATGCTTCAGCTGAGTTTCCTACATTGAAGGGGTTGCACTAGAAAGATGGCCCTTGGGGTCCCTTCTAGCTCTATGATTCTATGTTTTTCTGCTTCAACAATATTTCATTATGTTCTTATCATTTTATGTACAGTGGTACCTCAGGTTAAGTACTTAATTCGTCCCAGAGGTCTGTACTGTGACCTGAAAGTGTTCTTAACCTGAAGCACCACTTTAGCTAATGGGGCCTCATGCTGCTGCCGCGCCACCAGAGCACGATTTCTGTTCTCATCCTGAAGCAAAGTTCTTAACCTGAAGTACTATTTCTGGGTTAGCAGAGTCTGTAACCTGAAGCATATGTAACCTGAAGCATATGTAACCTGAGGTACCACTGTACTGGTAATTGTATTTTGTATAAATTATAAATAAAGCATATTCTGTTTACAAACAAAACATTTAAATAGCTACCTTTCTACTGGTAGGATGGAGGGGCATGGGTGTAGCCAGGGTTTAAGTTGGGAGAGAGAACCTTAGATTTGTAATGATTTTTACTTATTTGGGGGGGTAGCTACCCCCGTCCCCCTCCTTGGCTACACCAGAGGGGGGCACAGGAAGGAAACAGGATTGGAAAAGGGCCACGGTCGGAAAAAGGTTGGGAAACACTGCTCTAAACAACCTTGTAGAAGAGGGAATTTCAGCAGGTGGACCTTGTCATGCCAGCTTCTGAAGCTCCCTCTCCTGCAAGGGTATTAAAAGTTCACGAGGGAGCCCTATCTTTTTACCAGAGGCACCCGACAAGCCAAGGTATCAGCAGTTGCCACCAAGAGGAAAAGAGTCATCCTGAAGAGACCAGTGAATTAATGAGAGGAAAGGACTATAATAGGATTCAGATTTGAACTGCTGCAGCTGTGGGGAAACCATTGCCCTTCCAGATGTTTCTTAACTGCTGCTCCCATTATCCATGGCCATTGACTACGCTTGCAGGAGCTGATGGGAGTTGCAGATTAGTAACATCTGAAGAGTCAAAGCTTCCCCAAACTTGACCTACTGAGCCAACGATGCTGGTAGCCCCAAACTTTTGAACTGCATTTAGGTCAACATCCATCAAAATAAAGTTTTCTTCTGGCCTCTCTGTGTCATTTTTTGGTGATAGGTTTAGGTGATCAAGTCCCTCAAACCCATACTTGGGAGCATTCATGATTCAGTCTGTGAATCCTGGCATTGTTTAGTTCTTCCCTACCAAATCCTGGCTGCTGCGGGGGGAGTGGGGAGGAGTGGGGGACATTTAGCTAAACAGACTGGCTGGGCCTCAGACATTCAGGATGCAGCTATTCCCTTCAGGCTACTGCTGCGTGATGGGGCTCTGAACCATGACAAAGCAGAGTTAGCAAGCGGATGTTTTATCCGGAGAATATTTATTATTCCTTCCTGCCCATTGGCAAGAACCATTTCTTCATTTGCATAACTGTAGAGAAGTTGGGCCATATCCCCTTTAATGCATAATGTCTGTCTGGCAGCAGGAGCCTATCAGAAGCACTCACTTTTCTCAATCCTGGCAGAGGCTCCGCTCCAGACATCGCTTGAGCAATAGGGGATGAAACTGCAAGAGACAAGAGATATGTGAGCGCCATTATTCCTCTTACATGCAGGGAGGGGTCAAGCAGGGGTCAAGCAAATTAAACCCAAAGGGAGTCGGAAAGAGACCAATTTCATGCCCATTCAAATCTCATGGTACCAGCTGGATACTCCCAGAAAAAACTCACTCAAGGAGCACGGTGTTTGTTTAACGGACATTAACAGTGTGTTTTACACTTTGCAAAACAGGCACATATCCCTGTGCACCACTGTCATGATAAAGGCATAAAGCCTGAAAAGGAAACACACATGCCCAAATGCAGATATATGTCACTGCCCGCAGTTTGGTGCATGTCCACAGCACGCACGGAGACATGTGCCAGCCCCTTACATATTACCAGTGTTTGCTACGGCAACCATGTCATACTTTTAAGTAGTCCCAAACCCTTATCCGCCTGCCATGTTCCTACATCGATGGAGAAGATTTTTGGGGTATTCTTGTTTTCTCCATTTAGTTTCTCTTCCTGGATATAATGCAAATGAAGGCATGGTAACATCTTTGCTCCACCCAGTACCTCCTGTGTCTACCACTATGGCTGGGGCTGTGAGAGACATCAGCACCAGCCACCCAGTGAAGACTTCCTGGACTATATAGAACTCTAGCTGCTTCAACAGCCAGGAGATTTGACTATATAGGATGGCATTTGCTGGAACATCAGAGAACAAAGGGATGGTGGGTTTTTTGCTTTGCTGTAGTGACTATTTGTATCACCATCTCTTTTACTGTGTTTGAAATATACTGTAAGCCGCCTTGAAAACTTTGGTTAGTAGGTGGGGTACAAATACCCTCAAATAAACAAACTGAAGTTGTCAATTATGCTATCCTACCCATTTTGACATTTTACAGCCACAAAGGACTTTGATTCCACTCCCTGTATATTGCTTGCTTCATCACATCCGCTGTGTTCCTCCCAACTCACACAATCATTCCCCTACTTACACCATGTTTGCATTCCACCAGTGTGGATTTTCCTCCGGTTGCGATGACAGAATACCAGTTCCTGTAAATGGGAGAATAAAAAATATATTCAAAAAGAAAAACATCTGTCAGATATCAAATCAGCAATGTGTGGAGAACATTTGAAAGTAACAGAATAGCAAAAGATGCTAAAGAGGCAAGGACTTTGTACACATATCTCCAAGGACAGGCCTTTAGTCTGGCCAATGCCTTATGTATGTGGGTCTCAGCATTTGCAAGAATAAAGTGCAGACAATAAATTATTTCCTAGTTTCTCAGAATTTAAAAGAATACAGTGTATCCAATAAATCATCCCCTAATGTATCCATTTTTGTGCCAAAGGAATAGAGAAGAGGAAGGGAATCAAGAAAGAGAGGCTGAGGTAAAATGATACAAATTATACACTTCCCAAACTGAAACTCTAAAATTTCAAATAAGAAGCCAATTCCTATTCCAGGCAAATAAGCAGATGCATACACGTAGAATCATAGAGTTGGATATTTCACTAGAGTCTGAAGTACACAAGAATTAAAGATGTAGGATCCCTACCTTCTTTTCAAATCTCTCCACCCAAAGAGACAACAGATTTAAAAAAAACAAAACAGGAATGGGAACTTGTGATCCTCTGGAAATTGTTGAACTACAATGCTTATCAGCCTGGATAGCTCAGCTGGTTAGAGCATGGTGTTGATAGTGCCAAGGTTGCAGGTTCGATCCCCGTATGGGACAGCTGCATATTCCTGCATTGCAGGAGGTTGGACCAGATGATCCTCAGAGTCCCTTCCAACTCTACAATTCTATGATTCTATGCAGCCTTTCTCAACCTTGGGTCCCCAGATGTTTTTGGCCTACAACTCTCATCATCCCTGACCACTGGTCCTGTGAGCTAGGGATCATGGGAGTTGTAGGCCAAAAACATATGGGGACCCAAGGTTGAGAAAGGCTGTATCTGATAATCCCTGTCCATTGGCCTTGCTGGTTGGGGCTGATGGGAAATTGGAGTTCCACACATCTGGAAGATAACAGGATGTGGAAGACTGAATTAGGCAGTGAGGTCCCAACACCAACTGTAAGTGCTGGCCAAAAACCAATACCTGATCCCAGCCCCCATGGCTGCCAGCTGTTTTTCTGAACTAGTGCTTATGTAAATGTGCTAAGCAAGGAAAATAACAGATGGCTTTAGCCCTCCTGTATGTCTGCTCACAATGTGGCATCTACTTCATCCTCCCTGAATAACACCCTATGGGATGTTTGTGTTTCCTGGAGCCGTAAAGATGAATGCAGTCTTGAACAAGCCTCTGGTAGAATTTGCTTAACAGGTCTCTCTCCATATCTTGAAGATTTATGACTTATTTATGATATTTACAACTCATTGCAATCCCTACAGGCAACTGATGAGGGAGTCACTATCATCTCTGCCCACTTTACTGAAGGTACAGACACAGAAAGTGTTCATGGGTTGCTTTTCCCAGGTGTGCTCTTCCCCCAGGTGTCCAATACACTTCCAGTCAGGTGGCTTTTCACCATTAAAAATAATGATAACTATTTATAAAAGGACAATACAGAGAAAAACAGAAAGAATCAAAACTAAAAGAAGGGGAGAAAACTGATGCAGGACTTAAAAAGAAAAAAGAAATTATCCTTAGTTCTCATTCACATTGTTTGAATATGTACTGCTCTGCTGTCAGATGCAATATAAATTAGCATTCCTGATTTCTAGAAATAGTATAAGTCCATTTTTCCAACAATTTGAATTTTTAAAGCCATTTTCCACAGAGGTATCCAAACCAAGAATAGGAAGACAATGAAAGGAACACTTATCAAAGCATCACCGTAAAAGCCTACTAAAAACTATTTCAAAATGCGACATAGCATTCCAGATAAAACACTTCATTTCAAAAATACTCACACTGTAACAACATCTCATTACAATATGTTAACTGCCCTTATATCGGGTCTGGGCAGTATACTCTCTGATAAGTGCACCCTCAGATCTGCAGAGAAAGCTCTGTTCCATGATCCTTCCTTAACTGTAGATAAGTCAGCAATGCTAGGGCACAGGGCTGGACTTTCTCCACAGTGGCAACTGCACCATGAAGTGTCTCCTCTGTTTGATTTAAAATGGCATTATGGAATGCTGCTTCACTGCTGTCATGGTTTGGACTTAATGGAGCAGGAAGGCGCTCCAGTAAACTAAAACGTAGAAAGTAGAAGCAATATATAATTAATAGAGTAAATCCCAGGTTGGTGAGAATAAAGAATTTACCAGTTCTGGTAGTGGGCCACTCCTTGGAGCTCATAAGTCTCCTCATTGTTTCATACCGAGTGTTGCAGTTCTCTCTGTTGAAGCAGTACCAGCCTCCTGATTCAGAAAAGAAACAAAGCAAGAATCGGATAGTGTCCATTTCTTCCTGTTTCACTTATTACATCTCTTTAGACTGTAGTTTGCATAAGAAACTATTAGTGTCATTAAATTAATTGAAGGTATTGATTTTTTTACTCATCCTAGGTCCACAGAGTAGGGTTTATAATGCAGTGGGATTTTTAAAAAGCATAATAACACTTACATAATATCCAGCATAATGTGATAGTGGGATCCTGTTGTGACTTTAAGACTGTGATACTATGCACGCTTCCCTCCAAGAAACCCCAACTGAACACAGTGTTCCTTACTTCTGAGTAAGCATGCGCAGGATTGCATTGCACAGTGCTATCTCTGAATATAGTAAAATTTTAAAGCAGGATGTGCTGTAAAATAAAAAGCCACTTACAGCATAAGGATGTTCAAAAGGTAGGTTGCCATCATTTCCAAAGCATGATCTGCCTTGAAGTGCTCCTATGAACATTTTGCTAACTTCCACAAGCCTTTTCAGCAACATCTAACTTTCCTGAGAATTAATCTGATGCCTTCCGGTTTTAGATCTAGCCAAACTTATATTTAATATTCTGAGGAGCCTGAAAAGGCACGTCCAACCTTTCAACCAGGCCTGGATTTGCACTATTATGCAGAAGCACCCAAAAATGCTTGTTTCTCTATGTGGATCCATCTACCTCACATGTGTTTAGTACCGATTACCCAAAGAACACTACTTCTGTAAACTGCAGAGAATTCTCTAGCTGAGATGTTTGCACGGCAAAAGCATGCAAAATGGTTTTTTGTTGTTTTTTTTAGTAACAAATACTGTAGTGAAAAGTAACTATATTAATAACGATAAATCTTAGCCACAGTTTCATACGGTCACTTGCAAAATTTTGAAAACACTATTTCTTGGAGCACAGTACCATCAAAAGCAATGGGACATTTCCAAACAGATGATGAGTTCAGGACCGGAATGTAAGTACCAGTTAATTTATTTCATATTACACAGAAGAAAATTAGAGAAAACAGCATATATGTGTAGACCAAAATCTGTTTGGAGACTTACTGCATCTATGCATTGAAACCTAGGAAATACAACGCCAAAAGTAACATTGCAAGCAAACAACAGCAAGAAGTAGATTGACTAAGTAGCTTTGATTAAAGTTTGGTGAGTAGTTAGGCTGCCAGCAAACCTCCAGGTGGCATGGCATATGAAACCGTAAAAGGGGGGAAAGGATGGAGACATTGGTTATAGTGAAGGCAGCCAGCACTCGCTATAAGTCTTTGAAGAAAGCAGCTGGGAAGCTCTTCCGCCATCGCTCGACTTTTTACAAAAAGAGCCTAAAATGATTGAACTTTGCTTAAATAAATTAAAAGAAAACTCAAGCTCACCTTCCAGGAAAAGCAGCCACCTTCTACTGCCTTTCGATTCTTTGAGGTAGTAGCTAAAATAAAAACAAACAGAAGGCAGCGTGAACTTAATTAGGGAGACTGGCTCACTCAGCCACAAGCCCTTTGATACACCAACTCATTATAATATCAAGAGGGTTACATAAAATACTTGGTTAAAGAACAAGAGAAAGAAACAGGACGGCTGTCAGAGGAGCTCCAAACGAAGTCTGATCAAAGGGCCTTCTCGGGGACCCTGAGCCAGGCTTTCATCTTGCTCCAAAATAAATGCATTAAACAAATTCCTAGCATTCCTAAGTATTTCCAGGCAGGAAAGAGTTATTCCACCTGTTACTGGCTGCGTTCTTAGCAAAGGCCACATGGTGGAAGCAGAGCTTGAACACTAGGAAGGATTGTTTCAGCACTTTTGAAGTACTAAGGAGCAGAGAGGGACCAGCAAATGGTATTAATAGTAAACAGTCGTGTGCGTGCTCTGTCAAGCATCCCCTCCGCATAAATGGTGCTTTACAAAGAAGCGGGTGATGTTATCCATGTTTGCTCAGCACATACACAGAGAGTCTGCGTGGAGCTAGTTTGAGAACTCACAGAGTTCTTGTTTCAGAAAGCAGCTCGTACTAGAGGGGCTGTGGTAGCTGAACTGAGATCTAAAAGAAACAGGGGCACCGCAGAGCTTCAATGACTATTCTACAGAGTCCCAAGGAACTATACTGCTGGGAGATAACTTTTTTTATCTACTCTGCTTTGCAAAGTCCCTGTTTTCTGGACTAGAGCATATTCCTCGGAATAAGGGAGAGCTACTAACTTGAGACTACTGTATAAGGAAATCTAGCAAATACAAGGAACTAAAGTGATGAGGGACAATAAGAAAATAATAATAGGTGCATTCAAAAAAGTTTTCTCTTCCTACTACCCACTTCTACTTTTGCTCTGTCTGCCCTCAGGCACAGGTTTAAGAGTAAGTTCATCTCCGATTCTTACTCTTAGTGGTATGAACTTGAGAAAAGAAAAACTGTTGGGCACGGAACGGGAGAGCACAAAAGCACACGCCGATGGAAGTGGCCGTGGGTTTGTGCGCACAAATTAAAAGAGACAGCAAAGAAGCAGAGAGGATGGAGAAGGGCTCTATTTTCTTAGACGTTTCTTCGCTTCCTACTAAGCACAGGAGCCACGAAGATGGGCTAAGGGGAGGTGCCTGAAGGGCCAGGGACGAAGCAAGGAGATCGCAGAAGGGTCAGGCTTGGCATGTGCACTCACCCGGCGGGGCTGCCGTCGTTGCAGGTGACCGAGCTGTTGAGCAGCATGTGCAGCCTCAGCTCCTGGTGCAGATTCTGCGCCGAGCAAGGGTACAGCGACTGCGCCAGGCTCTTGATCTGAGCCATGAAACTGTCCATGTTGCCCTCCACAGCGGTAAAGTCCAATGGGAAGCTCTCCACCGGCTGCCCAGCCGCCTCGCTCCGCTCCCGACCCGCCGCCGGTTGTTGTTGTTGCTGCTGCTGCTGCTGCTGCCCACGCCGCCTCCAGCTTTTCCTGCCCTCCCCGCCGGGGCCCCAGTGCAGCAGCCCCAAGAGCAGCAGCATCTGCACGGCCCCTCTGCCCATGGCGACGCGGAGCCACCTGTTGGGAAGGAGGAGAGGGAGCCGGTGAGCGCAGCCCGCCGCTTTGCTGGACGGCCGATCGGCGCTTGCTCGCCTGGCCTCGGGCGGCTGCTGCTGCTGCGACGGCAGAGGCAGCGGAGGGGTGCGCGCTCTGCCCCTGGCGGCGCTTGGCGGGCGGCGCTTGGCGGGCTTTCGGTTGGGGGGCTCCGGCCTGTGCCTGCTCCTCGCCTCGCCTCGCCGAGGGTCTGGCAGCTCTGGGCCCGTCTCCCTGGCTCCAAGGAGCGGCGAGCAAAGCGGCGTGGGGAGCGGGAGCCGGTGCTCGGGGCCCGCGCTGTCCGAGGTCTGCGGCGGGGCTGGAGGGCGCGCGGCTTTTCTTGGTGCACGGACTCGCCGCCTCGTCCCAAACCACAAACATGACAAGAGGGGCACGGAGTGCACGGGGAGCCCGCCGGGGGCGCCGCCAGCCCCGGCGCCGCGTGGGGCGGCGGCAGCAGCCGGCCAGTCCCCGCCCCCTCCTCTCCGCCCCCACCCCACCGCACGAGGAGGACCAGAAACGGGGGGCGGAGGGGTGGGGGGCGTCCCGAGGCTTGACTTTCATTTCCCAGCCGACAGACGTCGCTCTGCCGGCCGCCCTCCTTTCTCTCCCCACACCCCCCCCCCCCGCCATCCCGTCTGAAGAGACGCCCGGCGAGTGCCAAAAACACCTTCGCCACCTCCCGCCCAGCATCGCGGGGCGCCGCTCCAAGGGGCTGGCTGCCGCCGAGGATGGAAGAGGGATGAGGCAAGCGGGGCTTTGAAGTTCTCCCCTCCGTCCGCCCCCCCCTCCATCCTCCTGCGAGGCCCCCCGCGCCCCAGCTGCGGTGTGCGCACAGGGATGAAAAGACTGGCTGCCTCTTGTTGGCTGCAGGCGGGGGGCTGTGCTGTGGTATTGGAGGTGGGGGGGGGGGCGCCGAGGCAGAACAAGGAGCCCTCGCGGCCTGGGGCATTGCCACTGGGGCTGGACGGCCACAACCCAACCTCCCTCGCCTGGGGATACCCCCCCCCAGCGGGGATCCGGCTCTGACCCCCCCCCCCCGCGCACTGGGGAGACTCCCCACACAGATCGGGCTCCCCAGCGCTGTGTGGCCCGCTCGCTTCCTTTCCCGGGGTTCCCCAGCCACGTGCTGCGCCAGGCGGCCCGGTCGGCTTTCACGTGCTACCGTGTTTGTGAGGAGGAGCGAGCAAAACTTTGCTTGCGTGAACCACGGAAGGCGAGTAGGGGCTGGGAATGGGTGACCGTCCAGGCCTAGCTGCTTCCAGGACTCCCTTCCCCAACACGAGGGCACAAGAAGCGGCCTACTGCGGTTAGATGAGTGTCCCTATAGAGTTCCACAGCCTTCCCCCGCGCTTTCCAGCAATGGCGAACTGGAGGCCTCTTTCGAGGCCCAGCCCGCCCTCCTTGTTTGTCCTCAGTATCTGGTGTTCAGAGCAAGGCTTCTCATGCCACTGGCATTCAGAAGTATTTGCCTCAAAACTTGCAGGTTTCGTTGGGCTTATGGCTAATAATCTGCCCCCTAAGAAAGCCGCTGTGGTGCACCGACTAAAATGTTGGACTAGGGCCTGGAAGACCAAAGTTCAAATCCCCACTCAGCCAAGAAGCTCACTGCCTGATCTTGGGCCAGTCGCAGCCTGCCAGACCGGCCTACCTCACAGGGCTGCTGTGAGGATGGGAAGGGAGAGAATAGTGTAAGGAAAAAGTGGGAATATAAATGTAACATTAATAAATAAGAGCTGCTGGTGATGGCTAAACTCCCTGCCCTGGAAGGGAGTCCTCTAAGCTCTGCTAAAGGCTTGTTCGTTTCTCAAGTGCTGGACTGCTGGTCAGGCAGCCTACTTACTTGTTTAAGAAGCCAGGCCTAGGCTGTCCCTGATGCTGGAGAGTGGAGCTGTTCAAATGCTGGCGCTTATGAAGAACTGCAGGTCTGGGTTTGGAGAAGCAGGATGGAATAAGTCTGCTTAACATAATCTGGGTGTTGCTAACTGATACCCAGTTAGAGAAATCTTAATTTTATGGGTTCTTGTCAATCAGTTGTTTGCTGAAATGTGCACATATTCTCATATTGGTAAAAGGAATAGATCTGAAGCAGAAGCATCTTTTAGGTTGATGGAGAAGTGTATTTTAGTAGAAGCATTGCCTTCTGTGCATGGGAAAAGGGAGGGAAAATCTTAGAAGACAGCATTTGCTATCTGCAGTTTTTATAAATACTTGTATTGACAATACTTTTTTTCAGAAACCGGTCTATCCAATTAATCAGAGTCAATCAATCAATATTTTTAGTCAATCAAAAGACTTTCATCTGATCAATCTGACTAATATATTAAGGCTGCAATTATCCTCTGCTTGAGTTTTGTCAGCCGAGGGGCTCCAGAATCTGGCAGAAGCCCTGCAACACTGGTGGAACTTAAGATACTGGAAGAACTCCTCCCAAAAACACCAGTGGAAAACCTCACCAGTGAAGATCAGTGGTGGAGTGGCCAAAATGTTCTTGTCAAATCATACCCAACCCATCACTTTAGTAGCCACTTATCCTCCCATTCAGTCATGAATGTGATACTAAGTCTGAGCTCACATAAATGAGTACAGCCTTGGGTGACGACTGGAATATGCAGGGAGTGTGTATATGAATAAGTTAGGTTTGGTGGGCGTAGGGGTCAGCCATAGCACAACCTATTTTATTTGAGGGTCAATGCAACTAAATATCCCCTAAAGGTGACATACCCCTAAAGGTGGCTCTGAAGAATCTATCTATCTAAAGATTTTTTACCAGTTCCTCATCAATTAGATATCAGTGGAGTGTACAAAATAAGACCAAAAATGAATTATGTAGGGTGTATTCATCTTTTCCCTGATGAATTCATCTCTCTTCAGAACTGTAATGAGCTCCAGGTTGTAGTCCCCTTCCCCCTCCTCTGTGCCCCAATGCTTCTAATTTTATACAACTATTTCAAATTAGAAGTGGTGCTGGAAATGAAATGTGACCTTTAACCTCTTTATAACAGTTCTGATTATTACATGCCCTTGGAAATTGGAGGCATTTCTTGAATCCTGCAACATGGATAATTCGACTCAAGTTACTTCAAAGAGTGCTGTTCTAACAGAAGTAATACAGTTCTTATAAGGATGTGCCACTTTCTGATGCAAAATAGAAAACAGCTGTATGCTTCAGACAGAAGATGGGGGCCATCCCAAATTCAAAGTGGATGAGGAAACAAGCTCTGACTGTGCAGGCCTTTTTTATGCAAGCAACCAGTCCTCTTTCAGTTTATTAGAAGAACCAAATGTTTCCTTTTTTCTGTATAATAGTCTTATGGTGACATCTTACAGTATAATGTAAGATGTAATCAGAAGACAAGTCCTCCATTGGCAAGTTCTGTGTTCTGTTAATGTACGGATTACCTTATGCTGAATCAGACCACTGATTCATCTAGTTCATTGTTGCATATTCTGATGGACAGCAGCAGTTGAGGTGTTCAACTCTTGCATGGTAGGCTCCCCACCACTTTCCTTGTGGGGTAAGTGTGTGTGTTTGTGCTGGTACTGGGTGAGGTCAAAACCAATGATTAGTGACATTACAGCCAATAGTAGAAAGGGCCATTCTTTCTTTCGGACATCCCCATCTCTCTCCTCCCTTGCAGAAGACATCCCCCCTCCTCCTCCTCCTTCCATTGCTGCATCCATTTCAACTCCTCCCTTCATTTCCTTCTGGGTCTGCCCCCCACCCCCACCTGCATGAAATTAGGCCAAGGACTGCAAGTTGCTCACCTCTGCTTTAATCGATTACATCAGCAATGGAACCTGGGAGTTCCCATGTGCACTACAACTTAGCTATGGCAGGAATTAGGAACCTCTGGCTCTCCAACACCCATAACCAACAGCCTTCATTGCCAATGGTTGAGGACGATGGGAGTTGTGGTCTAACAAAACATTTGGAGGGACATAGGTTGCCCATCCCTGAGCTATTGCATCTTCCTTTCCTCCCTTCCTCCCTATATATATCTTTCTAGTGTCTTGCCCAGGGTGTCTCCTATATGATCAGCATTAATTATACCCATGTTCATCACTTACAAGACAGGAATGGGAAAGCTGAGGTTCTCCAGATATTGGACTGCAACTCTTAGAACCTTTGACCATTGGCCATGTTGGCTAAGCTAATTGGCATTGGAATCCAACAACAGAGGCCACAGACTAAGCATTCCTGCTGTCAGACAAGAGCTATGGTAGGACATTAATTTTGCATTTGGTGCCCAATACACAGTTTGCTGAACTTCAACAAAAAGTTGCCTTCAATAATTTTTTTAATCAATGTTTACATATGTTTAATCAATGTTTACAAAACAGTTAAACCTACATCCAATCTAAATGCCTACTTTTCCATGCCTAGTACATTCACAATTGAAAAGTTATATAGTCCTAGCTAATAAACTAGTTGGAGAAATAAAGAAGCCATATTTGACCCTTTATTCTCAGAAAATACTTCCAAGATGACCTTGAGCCTTGAAATCCAGAGAAAGTGCAAGGAGGCGGACATTGTAAACAAGATGGAACCTTAAATGTGTCAGTCTAAACTTCAGATGGTAGAGATAAAGGTACAGGGATAGTCTGGGAATTTGTTCCCAAAGCTGGTATGATGGCACCACTTGTTTCTCACATCATCACTAGAATACTTGCATATGGTCCTATTATAATCTATGTTACTTTAGCAATTCCAAAGTGTTGGCTGTATATGCCAATTTACAAAATAGGTTTAAGCCACATGTAAAAGTACTGATAGGGAAGCTTTTAATATTTGATGAATCATTGTATTTTAATATTCTGCTGGAAGCCAGCCAGAGTAGCTGGGGAAACCCAGCCAGGTGGGCGGGGTATAAATATTATTATTATTATTACTGATAGGCCTTTTTTGACAATATTGTGGCACTCACATTTGTTCAGACTCTTTCCTTCATGCCGTCCCCCGCCCTTTCTTTTTGTCTCCGCTCCACTTCCTCCACAGCCTCCCACCTACTATCTAGGGATTCCTGATCTACACTTTTGAGAATTCTTTCAGGAAGATTATATAAGTTAAAAGAGACTGTTAAAGGTTTTCCATACCACTGCAACCCTAATTGTGTCAGAACTTCAGAAGTATTGAATTATTGAATCCAATGAGGCTTACCTTCAGGTAAATTAGGTTAGGATTGCAGCCTAAGGTAGAATATGAATAATTTGATGTGCAGGATAGAATGGATGAGATGGTACTTTAAAAAACAGACGTAACTTGCAGTGCAAGCTAAAGGAATCTTAATGGATCCTTTTGGAAACTAGATGGGTGTGAACACACTGAACAAATAGGCTGATGAAGCTCATGTCAAATCTGTTGAGAGTATTTGCACTGGGGAAAGTATTTTTGATTAGTAGGGAGCTTTTTGTTTATCAATAAAGTTTAACTTACTGATGAGAAAATCTTAGCACAGATGGAGTAAAATACAGTGGTACCTCTGGTTACATACTTAATTCATTCTGGAGGTCTGTTAACCTGAAACTGTTCTTAACCTGAAGCACCACTTTAGCTAATGGGGCCTCCCGCTGCTGCCGCGCCGCCACCACGCAATTTCTGTTCTCATCCTGAAGCAAAGTTCTTAACCCGAGGTACTATTTTTGGGTTAGTGGAGTCTGTAACCTGAAGCGTATGTAACCTGAAGCATATGTAACCCGAGGTACCACTGTAATGTTACATTTATTTAAGTTTAACAATGCATTCTCTTAAACATATTGTTCTAGCAATGTGAAAATTAGGAGCCCAGACTTCAACGTTATATCCCCTCCTTGCTTTCATAATCTATCTGAGAAGAGGTTGGGTCAAGTGGTAGTAGCTTCTTGTTTTTTAATTTATCAGGGGTCAATTATAGGTGATCACTGTATCTTTTATTTTGCTACTGACTGCATAAAAAAAAAGTAGTTTTCTTTGGAATTTCTTATCCTTTTATTTGTCTTGATGGAAACAAGCTGCTCTGTACTAAAACCATTTTCCGCCCATTTAAACTGGCGTGTCTCATAAACAGAAGATGTTAATCCAGTCAATTTAGCATTTGCTAGCACCTACGTGTCATACCTTTTATACAAAATGGAAAAGATAAGATGCAACAGGTATCAGTTACCCTTGGTCTTATCTGTCTCAACCTCACTATCAGCTGGATCTAGAACATTTCAGAGGCTTAAAGATAAACACATCAGGACCATGAACTGTTTATGCAGGACTGTCAGTTCTCATGTGTTGGACTGACTTGTTTCGACTGATTCTGGCTATATTGCAATGCTGGATAAAAAATTTTAAAAGGTCCCCCCCATCCCTCCCAATGATTTCATAAAATAAGCCAACCCAGAGACTGTAGGAAAGGTGGTATGAAATGAACTCTCTGTTGGCCTTGCAGGGTTAATATGTGTTCTGATTTCCAGAGGGATATGTGTTGGTTTCACAGCAAAAACAGAGATTTGCAGAACTGAAAAGTCTACCAAATTTGTTAAGGCATAAGAGTTCATGGACCAATCCCCACAATGTCAGATGCCTGAAGTAAAATCTTTGTTGACAGGTATATAAAGGAGAAATTTGTAAGGAGGGAGTTGAAGGGGAGGGGAATCAAAAGTTACAATCAGTAGTAACTGGACCTTGAATGCATGTCAAATAGGTTTACATTTAACTTTTACAGTAGTAAAGGTAAAGGGACCCCTGACCATTAGGTCCAGTCATGACTGACTCTGGGGTTGCGGCGCTCATCTCGCTTTACTGGCTGAGGGAGCCGGCGTACAGCTTCCAGGTCATGTGGCCAGCATGACTAAGCCGCTTCTGGTGAACCAGAGCAGTGTATGGAAACGCCGTTTACCTTCCCGCTGGAGCGTGCTTTCGAACTGCTAGGTTGGCAGGAGCAGGGACAGAGCAATGGGAGCTCACCCTGTCGTGGGGATTCAAACCGCCGGGACAGAGCAATGGGAGCTCACCCTGTCGTGGGGATTCAAACCGCCGACCTTCTGATCGGCAAGCCCTAGGCTCAGTGGTTTAATCCACAGCGCCACCTGCATCCCTCTTTACAGCAGTAGATTAGTGATAATTTACTCAGAATTGCTGTGGTGATTGTATTATAAACACCTGTAATGGGCAGGGAATTATTCACAAAACACAATAGATAACACAGCTATTCTGTCAATGGTAAGCCAATCAACACATGTAGTATGGATTTTTAAAACCTTCAGTCTTTGTCTTGATGTAATCCACAAGCAATAAAACTGATTTTTTTAAAATTGATCATTGTTTCTGGAATGCTGGCCTTATGATCAGTTACAGAATGCCCTGGGAAGTCAAACGTTTTCCTACTAGTTTATGAATATAACCATTTCTGAAGTTGGATTTGTGTGAATTTATTCGTTGCATAGGAAGGCCTGTCTCTTGTAAGCAGAATGTAAGAGGAAATTGTTGACAGATTATGGCATAAATGTCATTGGAACAAGTGCAGTGAATGAACCCCTGATGTTGTGTAATCTGGGTCTGCCTCAGTAGAAAAAAAATTTTGGGCGAAGGAATAGTGTTGCAAGTTTGGGAGCTCAGTCTGCATGATGCCCTGAGTCCCTCCCAGTTCTTGTGGTCCTGTATACAGGGAGGGTCAAAATCTAATGGAAGGTTCTATTGTTGAAATATTTGTGTAAATAACTCATAGGCAAAAGGGGAAGCATCTTACAGGGGTAGTTGGAATAGGTAGGTAAGAATGCCAGTTTTCCTATGCTATTTATCTGGGAGCGGGACCTACTTCTGAGTAAACATTGACTGTTTTACAGTAGCATCAAATTCACTACCATGTCCTCCTGTTTCCTTTACCATCTTTATTCCTTAGGACATCCTTGTGAGTGAGGCAGATCATTACTATTCTCATGTTACAGATGGGGAACAGAGTCTGAACAATTTGGCAGGGGCCATGTGAGCAGTTATATATGGCAGGAGTCCAGTTCATGGATCCAATCCTATTCATCTAGTAAAGGTAAAGGGACCCCTGACCAGTAGGTCCAGTCGTGACTGACTCTGGGGTTGCGGCGCTCCTCTCGCTTTATTGGTCGAGGGAGCCGGCGTACAGCTTCCGGGTCATGTGGCCAAGATGACTAAGCCGCTTCTGGCAAATCAGAGCAGCACATGGAAACGCCGTTTACCTTCCCGCCGGAGCGGTACCTTTTTATCTACTTGCACTTTGATGTGCTTTTGAACTGCTAGGTTGGCAGGAGCAGGGACTGAGCAACAGGAGCTCACCCCGTCATAGGGATTCGAACCGCCAACCTTCTGATTGGCAAGTCCTAGGCTCTGTGGTTTAAACCACAGCGCCACCCGCGTCCCATCTATTACTCTCTGCCAATGGGTTGGCAGATTATACAGGACTCAGGATGCTGCCGCTCCTTCCCTGGCAGGATCCCGGTACATTGCACCTGCTGCGTGCCAGGCAGGCAGAAATTCAACAGAAACATATATGCCTCTGGGATAGAAATGTAGATCTGGGGGACCCTGGCACAGGGACCCTCCCAATATTAAAAGTAGCCGTCTTTGAGCAAACGCTGCAGTGGTACACACGTATTTTTCAAGAGAGAAACCCAGGTGGAAAAGTTGGGTTGCCCCCCTTTTCACTACTTTGGCGATCGCTTGTAGCCGAGTAAGATTGACTTCCATAAACACGGTTTTAACAATGAGTCCGTTAAGTGACTGGGGAGGCAAATTCTGGATCCACACGTCCTTCCACATTGGGGATATTGGTTTCTGGGCGGATGTTGATCACGGTGTAGAATAGCCAAGCGTGCCTTCCTCTTAACACGTTTCTGCCTTGCGTCCTGAGTTGTCCTGAGTTCGAGTGTCTTCAAAGCCCATATGACACCTTTGGTAAAGGCTGTTCTCCAATTGTAGCGCTCGCAGGCCAGTGTTTCCCAATTGTTGGTGTTTATACTGTACTACAATTTTTTAGATTTGCCTTGAGACCTCTTTTGTTGACCATCAGCATGATGCTTTCTATTTTTAAGTTAGGAATAGAGTAGTTGCTTTGGAAGACGATAATCAGGCATCCGCACAACATGACCAGTCCAACGAAGTTGATGTTGAAGAATCCAAAAGTTGGGTGTGTGTGTATGTGTGTGTGTCCCCCGCCCCGCTTTTCACTAACAGTGAGGGCACAGCTGCCCCTCGACAACGAACGGAAAGCAAAGCACAGCCGCGCATACTCGGAAGAGATTTCTTTCAGGAACCGGCCGCGAGTCCTTTAAAGAAGGAGGAACCCCTATTGCAGCGAGCGAGCGAGCGGGAGGCGAAGCGTAAGGCGGGGCGGCCGGAGTGGTGGCCGCGCCCCCTTGCCGGGGCCATTGGGCTGAACTACCTAGGAGGCTGGCTATAGACAAGTGCCGGGGCGCGGGGGGTGAGCCCGGCGGCTGAGGCGCTCGAGGGCCAGCCAGGGGTGGGGTCGGCCGGGGGCTGAAGAGGGGGGACGATGGCGGCAGCTGGCGGCGGCACTTCCGCGGTCTCCGTGCTGGCTCCGAACGGGAGGCGAGTGACGGTGCGAGTAGGCCCAAGCACCGCGCTGCTCCAGGTGGGTCTGGCCCAGGGACGGGGAGGCTGGGCGGATGCAGTCACTCTGATTGGCCCTGGGGCAGGAAAGGGGGGAAAGAGGCTCGTTCTGATTGGACCAGAGGGCACATAATTGTCAAGGGTTTTTCTCTCGGACCCGGCCGGGCCGGGAAGAGTTTCTTGAGTGGTAGAAACGGAATGGGTTGAACACTGATAAAAGCCGGTGACGGGCTTTTTCCTCCTCCCTTTATCTCGGTGTCTGAAAGGAAGTTGTGCAATAATGGAAGGACTCCGGCCTCCTGAAATGGGGGAGGATCGTAGATATTTGCCCCTGGTGGGGAAAAGAAATGGCCCCTGACAGCGCAGTCATCTTGGCTGTTGACTTCTGTCATTCAGCAGGGGCTTACTCGCTAGTAAATGCGTTTAGGATTGCAACCTGAATGGGGTTGTGTCGAGAAATGCATTTTTTGTAGGAGAAAAGAACTGAAAGGAGGGATCTCCTCCTGTAAAACCTTAGTAGACCCTTCCGGAAAAAAAATAGACGCCTTCCGATGTAGGCAGGTGCGAATGAGAGAGTTGAAAGTCCCTTTGAAATGTTAAAAGTATCTCTTCTAGTCTTATGTAATTTATGGGGGGAAACCAACCCGTAGTCCTGTGGCACCTTAAAGACTACCAAATGTATTATGGCACATGCTAGTCTTTAAGTTGCTGCAAGATTCTTTTTTGGGTTTGCCTCTCAGGGAAATGTAATTTATATTTTTTTGGGGTAGATCTTCTATCGCAGTGGTGGGGAACCTCAGGCCTTGGGGCTGAATGTGGCCTTCCAGACCTCTCTGTCTGTCCCTTGGGACTTTTCCCCAGACCATACTCTTCCCCAGGCCTGTTCTGCACCCTCTTCAGGTGTTTTTGTCTGGCTGGCATGTGCCCTTAATATGATCATGCCTCTTATTTAACTGGATGGAGAACAGAGAATGGTGTCTGTAGAAACTACCCTACCATATAAAGGTAATATTTACATTCACTACTCTGCCTCCTTTTAACCCAGCCCACCACTGGCATGTGGATCTATAACTTTAAAAAGGTTTTCCACTCTCACTCTATCAGACTTCTTCAGAGGTTTTCTTTTTTTATCGGACCACAAAGATTTTGATTTAAGCTTCTTTCATGTAAGGTCTTTTTTCTTTTGTTTCCCAACCTGCATGTTCAGTGGTCCATAAATGAGTATTCCATAAGGTTTCCTTGCACTTATTCATGTAAATAATTATCCTCTATAAAATCCCACAAGGATCAATGGGGTACCTAAAAACAACCAGTCAATTTAGCCTTCCTTATGAAAAATTAGTCCTCAAATTAATGTAATGTTGAGGGAGATTGCTACTTTCTGTCAGAAATGTATCATGTTAACATCCTGGAATAGTTTGCAGTGTTACCCCAGAATAAATGTAATTTTCCTCTGATTGTACTCTCACATTTGGCCTAAATTCTCTTGTCGGGCTGTGGGGGAGAATCTTCCTCTCATGCAGGTGGAATTGTTAATGTAAGTTAGAATCACAACTTGAACCATAAGCATGAGTTGAGAAGGGGGGGGAAGGATGCTGACTGAAGTAAATGATAGCTCACCTGTTAGAGCATGAGACTCTTCATCTCGGGGTCATGAGTTGAGCCCCATTTTGGGCAAAAGTTTCCTGCATTGCAGGAGGGGGTGGACTAGATGACCCTCATGGTACCTTCCAACTCTATAATTCTATGACTAATCTGCACTGAGTATGTTATGGGACAGAATGGGAGAACTCTCTATTTTATATTAACATCTTGCCTTTTTTCTTTTTTAAGATTCTGGAAGAGGTTTGTAGAAAGCAGAATTTCAGTCCCAATGAATATGATTTGAAGTGAGTCTTACTGTTTTTTCCATACCTTTATAGCTTGACAGTTCGCTGTTTCTTTGCCGTTAATTTGGGGGACAGGTGGGAGAGAAGTGTAATATGGAGCCCACAATGGCCGTCCAGAACTATTCACTTTTGAAGGCTGTGATCCCAAATTTGACATGTCTAGCAGAGTGTTCCTTGGCCAAGATCAAACTTTCATCTTAATTGGTCAGATGTAGTACCAGTTCTCATGCACCTGCAGCTGGCTGTTGAAAACAGGATGCTGGGCTAGATAGACCCACTTCCCTGATGTGAAAACACAGTCACTAGTTCATTCAGAATGGAGATGGAGAACGGATGGACCGCCAGATGTTGTTGGACTCTGCCTCTCATCAGCACCAACTAGCATGACCAGCGGTTAGGGATGATGGGCGTTGTACTTCAACAAACTCTAAATGGCCACAGGTTCTCCCTCCCTGTTTTAGCAATAATATATCTTAATTCCATGCATACTCACCAACTTCTCTAGGGATTTATAGCCCCAAATTCCAAGTATTTTGGCATAATCGGTCTATGAAATAGGCATGTATTAATATCATTATTAATATTTCTTAGATGCAGAGAACTCAAGGTGACTAACAAGAATACTAAAATATTTACAGTGCAAAATAAAACATTGAAATCCAATAATTTATCTGTATAATACTAAAACCATACCACCCCACGAAAATTAACAAAATCTGGCAACAATATAATCAATAATTACAGGTGAATCAGAAAATGATTAATAAGAGCCCAGATTTCAAATTTAGTTTAAAAAAAAGTGTTTCTCAAGTAAAAAAAAAAAATCCCCACAGTAGGTTCCCTTTCATAGTTAGGGCAAGAAGCATCCCATTCTGGTTGGTGCAGGTCATGTTAAGAGGCATGGCAGTCTAAAGGAAATGTAGCTGCAGGTGGACCTGCTGTTAATGGTGTTGCTAGGGTTGTGTTTTCCTGCAGTTGAGTCACTGAGACAGTTAATACCCTTGTTATTGCAAGATCTCCTGCAATGCTTTTGCAAAGTTTTTTGCAGATAAAGTCGCTCAGATTCAGAAGAGGTAGACTCCACCGTGGGAGTTGGGCCAGGGTGGGAGAGTGCTAGAGTCCTGTCTAGTCATGTTACATGGGATCAATTCCAATCTGTTACCTCCGAGGATTGCTTGGACGAGTGAAACCGACCACCTGTCTCCTTGATCCTTGCCCATCCTGGCTAATAAAAGTGAGCCGGGAAGGGCTGGGCGATGGGCTCTGTGGGGTGATGAATGCTTCCCTCTGTGAGGGAGTCTTCCCAGACCCACTGAAAGAGGTGGTCATTAAACCGCTTCTTAAAAAAAAAACTTTAGACCTGGCCAATATGGCCAACTATTGCCCCGTCTCAAATCTACCATTCTTGGGCAAGGCAATTGAGCGGGTGGTTGCTGAACAACTCCAAGCACGCCTGGAGGATGCGGACCATTTAGATCCCTTCCAATCGGGATTCAAGCCCCACCATGAGACTGAAACTGCCTTGGTCGCGTTGGTCGATGATCTCTGGGGAGGGATATAAATAATAAATTGTTGTTGTTGTTGTTGAAGCTGCAGCTATGGAGAGCCAAAGGCATTTACGTACCTGGGGTAGAAAATGGAAATGGCATTGCCTTCACTTGAACTAGTTCACAGGTCTAGAGAAAACCATCTTGTGCATAACTAATGGATATGAATGGGAGCTATTCCAGATCCTGCTCATTTTAATGGGGCTCATGCAGGAACTGTCCTGGTGGATTGTGCCTTATGGTTTTGACCTGCATGCCTCCTACTCTGCTGTCCTTTGGAACACTAAACATCTGCTGCCCACAGATGCCATCTCACTTTGCCTATGATAGCTGCGATGCAGAGTTAACTGTTGTGCTGCTATTTCATACAGGCCTCTAACAAAGGATTCCACTGACTCCCCAGGTCTCTGAGCACTCTGGTGGAAACAGCCCCTCTCATAACTGACATCACACGGCACTGTGTGCAACTGGGTCATGCTGCTGTTCTAGACTATTCTTTTTACAACAAGCTGTTCCTCTATTAAGCAGCTGTTTGGGCCTGGGCCCCTCTCTGAAAATAAAAACACTGACAGTAGCGTTGCCTCTGCTTGTCACATGTATTTCAGCTCTTTCCAAATAGCAACTCCTGCAGCATTCTATCCAAATGTTTTCCTGATATGAAAATGCTTGCACCTCTTTCCATTGCTTTACTCTACAGCTTCTAAGAGTGTGGCCCTTTGTATGCATATTCATAGTTTGTTGAGAGTTGGGTGGCTCCTGTTGTTCCTAGTCTTCAAACAAAAACATCCTGAAGGTCCCAGGCCACAGAGAGGTTAGACTGGCCTCAACTAGAGCCAGGGCTTTTTCGGCTGTGGCTCCGATCTGGTGGAACTCTCTGTCACAAGAGACTAGGGCCCTGCGGGACTTGACATCTTTCCGCAGGGCCTGCAAGACAGAGCTGTTCCACCAGGCCTTTGGTCAGGGCACAGCCTGACTCCCTCCTTTGGCAATCTTCACAGAACTTTAGTCTAATGGTTGCCATCAATTTGAGTTGAATTAATTATATAATGAAATGATTTTAGAATGTTGTACTATTTTATTGTAGTTAGCCGCCCTGAGCCCGGCTTCGGCTGGGGAGGGCGGGCTATAAATAATAATTATTATTATTATTACTAAACTGTGTTAAATGAAGCAAGGGAGAGGGGGAAGTAAGTAGCTGACCTAATATTGTTGGCTTGAATCCAGGGGAGCATAGGGGTGAATGTCATGCAGTGGACCTTTCCTGCCTCTTGCTTCCAGCCACAGTCCTTGTGCCCTCTGAAAAGCAGCCCCTGCAGGTCAGAAAGCCTTCTAGAATGACATGGGATATGGCAAGTGCAGAGATGCTGCTGGAGAGGGATGTTAGTGGATATTGGAACCACCAATTGCACAAGTATAAATACCTCTGGATTCAAGCCATTGTTTCTGTGAGCATCAGTAACTAGTACTAATTGTTCCATGATATTCTGATTATGTTGGGGATATCTATGTGGAACCTAAAATCATGGTTGCACAAATCTACATGTTCTGTTTAGTACGCTATAAAATGTGGCAACAGAAAATAATATTTTAGGAGTACCTTTCAAGCATTACTGTGGTGCTGGGGAATTGCTTTTCTGTGGGTCCATCTCACAGCATTGTGGTAACATTTAAAGGCCCATAACCACATGAATGGTGCAAATTGTATAAATCCTTGTTGCCTGACCATGGCTAGGGAATGATGATATCATGCTAAGGACCTGTGTGGTTAGCACCCATGTGGTTTGGGGCCTTTAAATGTTACCACAGTGCTGTGGGAAAAACCAGGGGAAAATGTCTCACATGTACTGTAGTAACTTAATTTAATTTAAGGAAGATTGTCGGGGGGGGGGGTAGATTTAGAGATCACCTGTTTGGGGTAATTAATAAAGGACTTGGCTGGATCTTTAGATCCAGAGTGCAGGCCGAACACATTCTCCAGTAGTAAGAGAGCCCCAGCAGAGTTTAAAAATCACAAAATGTTTAGCAACAGTGAAGCATTAGGAATAAAGGCTGTTAGACCCTTTTAATATCCAGTCTACTATGCTTACAGTGCTTCTCCATTTATCCCCCTCTTGTAGTGATCAGACCACACAGTTCTGTAGGTTTTAATGGATTTTACTTACAATTCCCAAATGTCAGATTTATGTGTTATTCCATGCAGCAGCCAGAAGAACACAAGTAGAAATTATCGGGTTACAAAATACGGGGGCGGGGGGGAATCACTGATAAGTAGTCTGAATTAGTCTCAGGGCAAAAGGATATCATTAGACTGTTTCTTTTGCAGGTTTCAGAGGACTGTGCTGGATCTCTCTGTTCAATGGAGATTTGCCAACCTACCCAACAACGCCAAACTGGAGATGGTGCCAGTCTCTCGTAATAGAGCAGGAATTGAAACTACGGTAGGTTCTTTTCACTTTATAACACACTTCTAGCTCACATTCCAGCCGTGATCGTGGCAGGGTTTTGTCAGAGGGACGATGATAAGATATCCCCCTTCACAGGATTCTCAGCTTCCTTATGAACCTATATATGTTGCTTTGTTTTTAAAGCAAAATTTCAAGGCAAAGTGGAGGAACCTGCGACCCTCCAGATGCTGCTGGATTCCATCTAAGGCTTTTTGTACAAGATAAAGACAGGCACGATAAAGAAATCCCTCAGTTTCTCTAGGTACTGTACTGTAAGTTGCCTCTCATTCACTGTCAACCTCTTCACCTTCTTTCTGTCAACTCATTTATAATCTTAAATGGAGTTGATAAAAGAAAGAGTGAGAGATGGCATAGTAGTAGTAGGACCTCAGTCCTTTTTAGAAAGCATATCATACACAGTGGTACCTCAGGTTAAGAACTTAATTAGTTCTGGAGGTCCGTTCTTAACCTGAAACTGTTCTTAACCTGAAGTACCACTTTAGCTAATGGGGCCTCGCGCTGTTGCTGCGCCGCCCGAGCACGATTTCTGTTCTCATCCTGAAGCAAAGTTCTTAACCCGAGGTACTATTTCACGGTTAGCGGAGTCTGTAACCTGAAGCATCTGTAACCCAAGGTACCACTGTATTTCTCCGTAATTTTATTTTTAAAACTCATGTTCTTTGGTAATTACCGTCTGACATAAGGCTTAGTCTGACCTGAATAAAGTTGCCAAAAGAGAAAGGGTTTGGCTTTCCTTGTCTGGGATATACTATATTGTACTGCGGTTCTTATCAGTTTTGTAAATGAAATTGGATCTCCTAAATGGTTCTAAATGGTTGACCTGGCTAATATTGCCATTAGATGCTGTGTGCCACTTAGATTTTCACGTATCAGTAATAAAAGTGTTGGAAGAGTGATAAAAAAATGGAGGAATGCACAGAAATTGGTTTGAAAAGGGCATTAATATTGCTTTAAAAGCATAGATTAAGCTTTGCTATGAAATGGTGATATATGTTTGACTTACAATGCAGTCCAATGTGTATTTACCCCAAAATAAATCCCATGGTATTCACTGGGGCTTAATTCTAGCTAAGTGTGAAACCCAAACAATATACTTTTTCAGGGATAGCAGTTCTGCTCTTAAAATCCCTAAAAGAAGGAAGTTATTTACCAAGGCCAACTATATTTTCTTTAAAAAAGAAGAAGCCCTAAAGACTTACAGAAATTGTATATACAACAATGAACAAATGAAGAACCAAGGCAAATCCTTTTCAGTGGAAATTTGCTGGAGCACACTAAACCAATTAAAGAATCATCAATTTATGGTCAGTTAGCCAACAACTTTTCATAAAATTAATTGGCTGAGAATGCAATGGAGAGAAATTGCATTTGTACTGGCAACGTGAGTCAGTTAAGCTTTTGATGAATAAGTATTTGGAAGGCTCAGCTTTGTTCTCTAGGTAAATATCAAATGTTCTCTCTACTCTCGCCATGATGTTTGGAAATCACACCAACAGGATGGGACAGATGGATTAAATTTACTCCACTTGGCCCAGCACTGTGATGGTTGTGGGCAGGGTAGGTGGGTGAGGAAGCCACTCACCTGTTAGGATCCTGACAGACTCATACCCTGGAGAGACCTCTTCAGAGGAAGAGATTTGGGGGTTGCATGCAGCACCCTGTTCCCACCGAATACTTAAAGAAACCCATACCAGTCTCAAGGCAACCAGAAGAGCCCCATCTCAACGATGCCTCCTTTGCTTTCCCTTCAACCCTATCCACCTTGATCTGCAGTTCTTCCCCATCATCCCCTGGGCCACAGGAGGAAAGGTGGTGGGAGAGCAGGTGGGAAGGCCTAACTTGCAAGGTAATCTTCTTGCCTTCCATACAGCTCTGTTGGCAGGGTTCTATATGGGAGGAGGGATCTATTTGGGAGGAGTGGGGAGAAGACCCAACTGCAGGCTGTGACCCAGAAGAGGACCAGGGAGAGACGGGGACTATGTACGTCCCTCAGACTCCTCTGGACCTTTGCTGGGTAAAGAGCTCCCTTCAGAGCTCCTCCGTGCTCCAGTTTCTGTGTTCCACCTCCTAGCTCCAGACTCCTCATTCCTTCGGCCTCCACACTGGTTCTGGTTGCAGACATTACCTTGGAACAGCACTTCTTCTTCCTCTTGTGAGACACCATTGCTAGAAGCCTTTGGAGGTTGGAGCATCCGTTCTTGTTTCCTGAGCCTAAGGCCTTCCAGCAATTGTACTGTGCCAGAGAGAGAAGAGGATCTTCTCAAATTAAGAAGTAGTGCTTGATTTTGGTAAAGGGCTGGCAAGCTGCTAACAGTGGTTTTGCAGGCTGCATTGAGTCATTGGGCTGTGGATTTGTAACCTGTATTTTATGTTGTAGCGTTGGAAAGTTATCTCCCTTACCTAAGGGTTGTGGGTTTCAGACTTGGTAGTGTAGCTTTAGAACATCTGACGTCTGATTTTTTAGCTCTTGAAAAAATTATCAGATACATATTGTAATTAAAAAGAAATAACTCCCTCAGGAAACTAATCAATACTAGCAACTGAAGGATAGAACTAATTTAACAAAGCATATTATTTATTTATATTTACTTTTAGAGTGGAATGAATGGAACTAGATAGGGAAAATATATGGGGATTGATGTTTGTATATTTCAGAAATGTAAATGAATTCTCTGTGTATATCCTTTAAATGAATCCAGTGTCTAGCCTCCAGTAGTCAGTTGTTGAACTTAAGGAAGATATTGACTAAAACCACACATACATTTTTAGGTGGAGTGTTCAGGGGAAACTACTTCAAAAATAAGATAATTCTGTAATCCCAGAAACAGATTTAGGTAATTATTGACTCGGATATATATAGTTAATCAACAGTTTAGTCCACTTAATCCTAAATTATTAATTACAAAAGGAACATGTTTAATTAATATAAAAATATTGCTATTAAGACTCATTACTAATCAATAATTATTTATCAATAATTCATGGAGTTAGATTTTATCTGTTGGAAGTATTGAAATTGTTATCTGCTGCATTAAACCGAAAAGGGAGACAGGTCATGACTAAATAACTAGTTGCAGAAATCAAGATTTATCAGTTGTTAGTAACAAGGCTAAGCAATGCCTAATTCTGTTAATTCCAAACTATTACTATAAGTAATGTGACTCAGTTCATTAGAAGTGGTTTGTTAAAGTCTGTGAAAGAGCTTCTTGAACCGAAACTGACAATTCCAGAGGGCAGAGACAACCAGTGGGGGAGATGGGCAAGGAGTGGCGTCTTTTTTTTTTTTATGTGAGACTGAGGGCATTTTTTGGTTGAAGAATGGGATTTTAACATGCTTTAAATTAAGCCCCTTGTGCCGACTCTTGGTTTGTTATGCTGTCAATACTGATAATTAAATTATAAACCTTGACTGCTTTGTTGTCTGCAACTCCGGAAACCTTGTCGGGCTCCAGTTCCCATCAGCTTCAGCCGGCATAGCAAATAGGGATGCTGGGAATTCTAGTTAAACTGTATACGGTGATACCTCAGGTTAAGTACTTAATTCGTTCTGGAGGTCTGTTCTTAACCTGAAACTGTTCTTAACCTGAAGCACCACTTTAGTCAATGGGGCCTCCTGCTGCCGCCGCGCCGCCGCTGCATGATTTCTGTTCTCATCCTGAAGCAAAGTTCTTACCCCGAGGTAATATTTCTGGGTTAGCGGAGTCTGTAACCTGAAGCGTATGTAACCTGAGGTACCACTGTATGTCATTAAACTACCTTAACTTGAAAATTAGACACCTCAAAGGATGACCTTAAATTGTGTTGGCTGGCAATGGCCTGGGCGTGCCACATTAAACCATAGTTTAAAATGAGGAACCTGAGGAACCTTTGAGCCTCCAGATATTGTCCAGCTTCCATCAACTCCAGCCAGCAAGGTCAATGGTGATAGATGATGGGAGTTGGATTTCAATGATATCTGGAGCGCCCAAGGTTCCCCAGCCCTGGTTTTGGGTCAACCTGTTGGGATTTGCTGCTTAAAAGCTTCTCTGTGATACTTCTCTCCCTGCTTCTGCTGCACTGTTGTGTCATCTGAACCTCAGCTTCTGGTTTGTTTCTCTCCAAACAAGCCATGAGCGATAACCAAGGCTTATTCTTCGTTTCCCACTCATAGTTTGGGGGAATTAGGAGCCAGAATTCAGATGATACGACATGTTCGGCTGTGACATATTTATTATATCGTGTGGCAACAGTGGGAAAATACAGGAATCTCAGCTAATTCTCGTCCCATTAAACTATAGATAGCTGAAAACTGTGGCTAAATGTGAGCTACGAATTGGGGCAATATATATATTTAACGAACTGAGTATACTGCTTAATTGTAAGCAAATCTCCAAGCAGTTTATGAAAATCTGTTATTTCGCATTTGGTTTTGTTGGTTGGTTGGTTGCAAGGACCATAATATCGCATTCCAAAAGAGTTTTTAAATGGCTGCATAATTTCTTCAATTACTTCTGCTAAATAATAATACCCTTTTAAAATGTGGGGGGTTTTTTGGGGGGTGGGGCTTTATTGGGTTGTTGCTTTTATTATGATTATATATTTTGTGGTTTTATATTTTGATTTTGTTCCGTGAACCATCCTGAGACCTCTGGGTATAGGGCTGTATAGAGATTCAATAAATAAATAATAATAAAGATATCTTCCTCTGCGGCTGCGATGCTAGGTGAAGTTATTTGTATATTATTTAATTTCTGAGACCCCCCTACTACTGGAAAATAGTCTCAAGGTGAGTTACAACATATACCGTATTGGCCCGAATATAAGCCGCAACCGAATATAAGCCTCACCTTTAAAATTCACAGGGAAAAAGAAAAAAAGTCAATACCCGAATATAAGCTGCTCCCTTAAAATTACGCAGGCACTCACACCCGTTCCATTTTACTGTATGTCTGTTTCACCAGCATTATCGTAAAAAAACCAATTTTTGTAAGGTCGCAAATTTAAGTCGCACTTTAACTTTTCATGGTCGGAATTTCTAAAAAGAGGTGTGGCTTATATTCAGGCCAATACTGTAAACAATATATATTTTGTAGTGTTTATTGTATTTCCCAGCGGCCTTTACATGAGCTAAATCAGCATACTATGTCCTATATCCCAGTGTTAGTGCCTCAACTGGTAAATAGTGATGGTGTAACTGAATAATTTGTAGCTTCGATAGCGTGATGAAAACACAGGATATGTACATCTTGACTGGAAGCAAGCTGTGAAATTTTCTAGACCACAACTGTTAAGAACTGTCCTCTTTAATTCATGTCCTCTTTATTGAATTTGGGTCCACATCTTCTTTCTTTCTGGCTTTTGAAATACATGTACGTAAGGCAATGAAAGCAGATTCCTCAGTGGTCAGGGGAAGTGTACTGTTACAAAGAACTAACACAGCACTTTAGCCGTTCATCAGTCTTGTACTCGTGTGTTTGTAAACTTAGAAACTAATTGGCATGGCTCTCTGTTTGCTGGATAAAAAGATTAATATTTATACGTAGCTTGGGATTTCTGTGAAGTTTTCATTTAATTGCCTGAATATGACTTTCGTGTCATGACTGGCTTTGAACTGCTGCCTAAAAAACTGATGCATTTGGCAGAGTCAATTTCTGGGCAAGAGTCTTCTAGCCCAGTGATGTCAGTTGTCGGCACCCTTATGCAGCCAAGGATAATCCAGAGGCTGGTCTTGGGCAATGAAGAAACAGGGAAAGCCATGACAGTGATAGGATGAAACTACTTTGGCCCTTGCGCTTAGTGTCTGAAGCTCTGCTTCCTAGGGGCGTGCTGCTGGCTCCAAGCAGGTCACATCTCTCGGTCATGGTGCAATCATACCCTGCCAATGAAAGCACTAGGGCACGTTGGATTTTATGGTGTATAGGGTTTACTTTAAAAAAACTCTTGTTAAAATCTTGGAAGGATTTTGTTGTGTCTGTCTCTTTCCCCAGAACCCTTGGATGCTTCGGTGATGAGGCCTATGTGCAGAATGAGTTCAGTGGGATGGTGGTTCAGCGCTCTTGCCCCATTGCCAACTCTGGAGATTTCATTGGTGTTTTCTCAAATAATTTGCTTGTTAAAAAGAGTGTTTTGCCCTCCCAGTTACGGTGAAAGCTATCATAAAAAGAATACAAATTCTGTGTTCGCAGGAGTTGCTTGTTGTTGAATGTTTATAGATGTCATTGGACCACCCCTGCATGTCATTTACTGGCTCAGGCTTTCAGATTGCAGTTTATAGTGTGGATGGTTCTCAGATCCATCGCTTAGGAGGGAAAAGTTCTCTTCTCCATAAAGGAGATTTTTCTTGCCCATGTCAGTTGCACAGTTATTTAAGTCAAGCATTATTTTATATCACAAAAATCCAGGGGCTGAGCTGACCATGTGGCGTGTCAGATGAAGAGTGTTCTCAAATGGAAATTAGGTTTGTGCTGGTCAGAAGTGCTTGCAGTTTCTGACCAAACTTCCTCCATGATGGCTTCTCCCAAAGGGAACGTTTGACTGACCTTCCCTTTATCGTTTTGTCCATGACTGCCTTGGTCAGACGCAGCCCCTTTTGAACTATGGCTGCCTCCTTCTGTTTTGGATCTACCAGTTGGCCATTTTTAACATTGTGCAAGTGAAATTCCTTGCTGAAGAAGTAATTAATTTACATTGGAAGCATTCAGCTTTTCTTTTTCTTTTTCTTTTTAATTTGCTTTTTATTGAAATTTCCACAAAAAAACAAAAGACATACAACAGAGGAAAAATAAACAGACAAAAATAAAAAAGAAAACACTCCTATCCTGTCGTGGTTTTCTTACATCTTTTCTTCTCCTGCAGTTTCTAACTCTGTGATTTACGCATAGCAAGGTTTATGTTAGGCCTACTGTAGTTTTTAATTTGTTACCATTACTTTCAATGTACTTCACAAATTTACTTCATTCTTCAATAAACATTGTTTCTTTTTGATGTCTAATTTTGTTTGTCATTCTTGCTAATTCTGCATATTCAAATAATTTTGTTTGCCAATCCATAATTGTGGGAGTCTCTGCTTATTTCCAATTTTGAGCTATCAATATCCTGTCTGCCGTTGTCGCATACTGAAATAAATTCTGGTCTTCTCTTTTAATTTCATCTCCGATTATTCCTAAGAGGAATGCCTCTGGTCTTTTTAAGAAGGTGTACCTAAAGATTTTTTTTAGTTCATTATATATGAGCTCCCAATTTTTTTTAATTTTGTCACACGCCCACCACATATGGTAAAAATCGCCTTCCTTCTGCTTACATCTCCAACACATTTTATTTCCACTTTTATACATTTTATCTAATTTTACCGGTGTGATGTGCCAACGATACATCATTTTTTCCAAATTTTCTCTTAACGTGACACATACTGTAAATTTCATTCCTGTGTTCCATAACCTCTCCCACTTGTCATACTCTATGTTGTGTCCAATGTCCATGGCCCATTTTATCATTACCTCCTTTACCAATTTCTCTTTTGTGTCCCATTCTAACAACAGATTATACATCTTAGCTAAGAGTTTAGTTTTCCCTTCTAAAACTTCTGTCTGATATCTAGATTTTTTCTCGTTCATCCCCAATTTTTTATCCTCATTCCAAAGTGCATTTATCTGATGATATTGCAGCCAACCTGTCAATCTATCTTTCACTTCGTCATATGATTTAATCTTCCAACCTTTTCCCGCTTTAATCAATATGTCTTCATACGTTAACCTTTTCTCTTCCATGTTCACTTTTTTATTGTTAAAATATCTGTCGGAGATAACCACCAAGGGGTATTTTTTTCCAAAAATTTCTTATTTTTTCCCCAAATTTCAAGCAATGCACCTCTGAAAATATGGTTGGAAAATCCTTTATGAACCTTTCCTTTGTTGAGCCACAAGTAAGCATGCCAACCATATCTATTGTTGAAGCCTTCTAGATCTAACAAATCCAAATTCTCCAGGGTGATCCATTCTTTAAGCCAACACAGGCTGGATGCCTCATAATATAATCTTAGCTTTTCTTAATTCTGCTTTCAGAGTGAGAAAGAAATCTACCTCTGAATGAACGTGTTTCAGGTCAGGTTTTTGGACGGGTTGTTTTTCCCCAGTGGCTACGAGATTTAAAGTTGCCTGTGACAGGATCCCAGGATCATGTGCAGTGGTGAGAACAGATCTAAAGTGTAAAATAACTTTCCCTTAGACATAGGGAAGCTAATTATTCAGTGTCTTTAGACTTCAGATGAGATCTAGCCTAGTGAGAAGAAGAGCTATTTTGAATAAGATACCTTATCAAGAGTTCTAAGGAACTTATACATGGGAGAAAAAATATCTTATTGTGTGTGCCTGCACACAAACTCCTATGGATATTGGGATATCTCTACAAGGATTTCTTAGTGGCATTCCTTTGTTTGTTATCCCACCCTAATGCTCTTTTGTCCTTAGTTGTGGATCCCTGTGATTATGCCAAATGTCCTCTTGTTTCTGACTTAACATAGTGAGACCTAGCTGTCTTTGCCCATGAAAAAGAAAACTTCATTAACATATATTGTGTCTGCAGCCGTGCCTAACTACCAAGCCAGTAGAACTATCTGGCAAAAACAGATGTGAACACACACAAAAAACTGTTGGCAAAACATGCACATGCTTGCTGTTGTGACTACCTTTTATTTGAAATTATTTTATAGTAGAGTAGACATGCAAACTGGAGAAGCTCTTAAGTCTGCACAACCCTCTATGACAGTTACCCACAAATGTTAATAGTCCAGTTTCGTACCTACCCTAAGGAACTCTGTTTGTGATCCAGTCTTTTTATATCTCCCTGTTTTCCATGGAGCCAAGGAGGTAATTGCATATATGAAGAAACTCAAACACCTCTGATTATTGCTCATTTGAAGTATGTCAAAGTCCAGCCACATCGTCTATAGCAGCATTGACCCCAGGTGATGAAGCTGATATCCAAGTACTGTAAACACCCAAGTTCATATAACTTTCCATTCTGCACTCCTGCTGCAATTCTTTTCAGGACCAGTCAGGATGCAGTTGAATGCAGATGGGTCAAGATTTGCTATTGTAAACAGGCTTTTTTGAATCAGGAACACTTCCAATCATAGAATGATAGAGTTCCCATGGAATAACTTGATTCTCTCCTTGATTCTCCCCGATGTTCTACTTTTCTGCACAGGCGTCCATTGACAAATATCATCCCTCACTTGAAGTATGAAGTAGTGCAATCCATGGACTCTGCAGTGTGGTTTTGTTCAAAATATAGTTCCGCCATCTAAGTCTTGTATTCATGTCTCTAGAGAGGCAATAATGGAACTGCAATTTGATCCACATGATCTGTTTGGTTTTTTGGGTCACTGTATGTGCTGATATCTATTGGTCTGAAGCATTAGTCAAAATCCCGGATGGGGAGGTCAGGATACAGTTGGCCTGATGTGACCCTGGATGGCTGACTTGCCAGATGTGACCTTAAGCAACTTGCCAAATACTGTTCTGCCATTAGTTATTTGGGACATATATATTCTGTTCTAATTCCCTGGGTTCTACCTCCTAGGTACGGATTGTGCTGCAGCTGGATGATTGCTCTAGGCTCCAAGACACGTTTTGCTCCAGTCAGACCTTGTGGGATATTCTTAACCACTTTGCACAGACCAGGTGAGTGCAGACAGAGAGCGATGAGAGAGAAATGTTTCAGAAAGCTGAAGATGAAAAGCACAGACGGTTAAGATGTCATGAATGAATAGATTCTGTGCTGCTACTTGAATAAGGCTCCACTAATGAATACTTTTCAGATTAATGACTGTATTTAATATGATTGTTATGCTTCATAGCTCTTTGTTCACTATTTGCTCACTAATGACAGTTGCTTTGGGCAGGGCTGGGTTATACTGCAAATGGGATCACCTTTCATCATTGTCCTGGAACTTGGATTCATTCAGGGCAAAAACTGCTAGTTTCCTTTAAGGAAGTTGGAATCACTGCTTAAAAGCGGGGGTTCAGCAATGGAAGCGGATGATAGCTCAGTCTGCATTTGAGGAGAATAATGCTGGCAAGAGAGTATTGGTTAACTACTTTGCCATTTTCAGACTTCTTATCCTCTTTCCTGTCTCGTTTAGCTCCCAGCAGAAAGATGGGAAGATACACCACTAGGTCCAAACTACTCATTACACACAAAGGCATGTAACTGCAGCCTGATGGCCTTTCTGTGTGTTAACAGATACTGTGGAAGGGTTAAGCTGAGAAGTGGTGAGGGAAGGGAGCAGCTAGCCCTTTCCTACCTAACCTATCAGTTCCTTGCTTCAAATCACCCCTCCTTGCCCATAGTGTTTAAAATATAGCCATCAGTTTTCATGCATTCAGAAGAACAAACGAGTACTCAAAATTAGGTAGAGTGTGTGCCTTTGTCCAAACATACAGTTTTATATCTCATTAAAGTTCCTCTTTTCCTCTGCTGCTTCTTTGCTACCTCTTGCACACTTCCAAAGCAGCTTTTGATACACCCACACACCCTGTTAAGCCGTGTATGTGTGTGTGTGTGTGTTTTCTCCAGGGGTACTTCTTCACGGTCAGTTTATTGTGCCATTAACATGCATTTTGTTTCTCAATGACTGTACATTGTTCGCATGTCTGTGTGTGCCTCCCTCAGTATCCTTTGAACTGCTGCTCCAGACACAACATTTTTTATCTAGGATGATGTGATTTTTTTCACCAGGAGGGTACATTTGCTGCTCTTTTGGTTGCTCTATGAAATGTGGTTGCACAAGTGCCACGAGCTATAGTGCCGTATGACTGACGAGACAAACACAACTTCCTTTCTCTTCCCACCCCACCCCCAACACAGTGTTTTATTTCAGTCTTCAGTGGTTGTATGCTCCTGCTCCCCCCCCCCATTTTTCATTAAAAAAATCATTTATATTCAAAAGTAATAAAACAATAGAAATGACATATTTAACAAAAAGAAAGCAAAGGAAAAGAAAAATCAAAACCCAGCCGTTCTTGTGTACATTTCACAAGTTGAGTAACAGTATCATCATGTTGTTCATAGTTATATTTTTTAATGATCCCTTTTTTGTTTTTGTTTTTTAGAAGGGTTGTATTGTATGCAATCCCATATGCACAGATGGGATTGAAAGGGGATGTGTAAGAGAATTGTGCCAAGGCTGGAACTTGATTGAGCACACTTTTGACTGTGCAGAGAAGTTCCAAGCATGCTTGCAGCTCATAGTGTTGACTGAATGGGCTTTTTCAAACCTTTGCTGAGTTATGGTTATGGTGGAGAAAGGCCTTGTTCTAATCTGGAAGCGGTCTACACTTCCAATATAGCGTCTCTGTATTAGAAAGCTTCTGTGAGGGTTTGCCTCCCTCTTGCTGCAGCCTACATTTAGTGCTTTCCTTCTTCCTGAAGAGGATTCAAGAACAAAAGGTGCTCTTTCAAACCAAAAATGTCAAACGAATGATCCATACTCCAAGACAATTTTGTTGCTTAACTTTTTTTCTTTTTTGTGGCATGGAAGGCTGAACTTCATAAATCAAGGGCAATTGCTACAAATTCTATTGGAGCGTCTTTAACACTCTCTCTCTCCCCCCCCCCAGTCACATTCACTTATTAGGCAAATCTTCTAACACTTCGGAAGGGTTTCTCAGCCTCGTACGGTTTCTGTCATCTCTGCTTCTTGAATTCGTTCCAAGTTCTCTTTCTGATCCAATGGGAGCTCTTGGCTCCCGTTCTATTTAAAGGTCTTTTTCCGTAGTCCACGTGCTGTGTTGTAGGATTGTGTAATTGGCGGTTGTTTCTTTCGGGCTCAGAAACCATTCCAACAATCATCTAAAGGAGTCATCGACCTACTGTCATACCAGGACTTCTAAAGCTGAAATGATAGAACTACCAGGAAAGGGGTGGGTGGGCCAGCTTGGACTCTGGTATGAATAACAACAAGCAGATGAGTGCTATTTCTTTGCCAGCTAGTGGATTTGCAGTCTCTGTATTCCTGCCCGCCCCCCTCCCGCCCGACACATTGGAGACATTAACCTCGCAAGTAATACTGTTTATGTCTATCTGCATCGTTGTGTGACTGCCACAGAGCACTCCTAATTTCAGACGTTTACAAAAGATATACCTGTTAGCCCTTCCTCCATGTGCTGGCTCACATCTAATGGCTTTATTGTACACAGTGCACACCACACTCTGTAGAAACCCCCAACTAGGGATTACCTCGGATCCGCTTGGCAGTCTTCTTCTGTAGTTCAGCCCCTACTGATGGATCTGTGTAAAGATTGTTCTGTTTATTAAAGGTAAAGGGACCCCTGACCATTAGGTCCAGCCATGGCCGACTCTGGGGTTGCGGCGCTCATCTCGCTTTATTGGCCGAGGGAGCCGGCGTACAGCTTCCGGATCATGTGGCCAGCATAACTAAGCCGCTTCTGGCGAACCAGAGCAAGCAGCGCTCGGAAACGCCGTTTACCTTCCCGCCGGAGCAGTACCCATTTATCTGCTTGCACTTTGACGTGCTTTCGAACTGCTAGATTGGCAGGAGCAGGGACCGAGCAACAGGAGCTCACCCCGTCGCGGGGATTCGAACCACCGACCTTCTGATCGGCAAATCCTAAGCTCTGTGCTTTAACCCACAGCACCACCTGCGTCCCATATTCTGTTTATTAGCATACACAAATTCCCTCAGGCCTTACTTTGCTGACTCTTATTAGGAATTTACCTGACCATGCAAATGCTCGAAGTGTTGGAAGGGGGCGGGGGGTGCATGCAAGCCCCGTCCTTAATATCTTCCTGTGCGTTGCCCCCCAGTCCCTGGGCTTCCCCATGCTTGTATGGAGAAGATCTGTAGGAAACCTCTGTTTGCGTTTGCTTGATTGTGTGTGTTTGTGAGTAGACGCCTTGCAATCAGGGAGCCTGTTTTATCAGAGGATTCTACTTGCCTTCACGCAAGCATGAGTAAAAGCCTCCTGCAGACCTTCTGCTCTCACTGCCAGGGAAGGTTGAGGACACCGTGGTGTACACTGGGGTGCTGGTGGTGGAGCTTGTAGAGTAGGGGTCAGTGCGTGAGACGAGAAGCAAAGTAGACTTGTTCCCGTCACGATAACCCATGATTTAGTGTGAACTCCAAATGTATCTTGACATGCAGAATTTGTCATGGATTATGCTATGATTATGAAATCTTTAAGCCATCATCTCCCGTACTTTATCATGGGATATATACTTCTGTTTCCTGAATTAAAATTGAAAACGCAGCTAATTCTTAAAGCTCTTAGTGTACACAAGAATAGCCACACTTGGAGGAGTTCCTGAGTTGTTGATCTGGGCCTTCTTCCTGAAAATAACATCTGGCCTCCTCTGACTTCAGGTAATTCTGCTATGTGTCTCCATCAGAAGTCACTTCACATGCAAAGGCGCAGTAAAACTAATCACCTTCAACAGAGGCTGATTGGAAGGAGATGAGACTGGAGCAGTGAATTATAGAAAAGATGTAGCAGGGTTCTTTTGGTGAAAAGTTGGGCTCACAAAAGCCTTTCATTATTTAACTTGTGTGGCATGCTGCCAGTTCTATGGCAGCACATCAGCGTGCCTCAGCACACAAAGCATGAGAGGTCCTCCTCAAAGCTCTGAAATTGGGAAACTACCTTATACAGAGTCAGACCATCCAGATGACATTCTATGACATCTTCCATAGTTTCTGTGCTGTAGGGAAGTATTGTATCTTCTATAGCTTTTTATATTTTTATTTTTACCCCCACTAGTGTTTAAAGCTTTTCAACTCTTGCTCTACGACTTTTATAGCACATCATACCTATCTTCCTAGAAACTTGTTTTGTCTATTGCATCTGTCGGGTCTCGATGCCACAAAACTGTTCATGTTTCAAAATATTTTTCCTTCCAGAGTTCTGTGACGTATAAGAAATTCACTGGAAGGGCAATACAAAACAAGAAGGGTTTGGTTCATTTAGTAGATTTCCCCCTGCTCTTGGTTTTGTGGCATGCTGTCATCTTATTTCATGAGCTAATGTTATTTTGAAGAACTCTGTGTATGGAAAATCCTACTTCAGTATCAATGATTTTGGGGGTCCTACTAGTTTTTTTAATTTGTTGCTTGAATACTGAATTGATTCCAGGGCATCTGCTCAACTCTTGGGGAGGCTCTAACTGTATTTCAAAAGGCTGCATTTAATTTAAATTTTTTATTGGTTTTTTCCCTAGCGTAATTTGGTTGGCTTCTGATCATAAAGCAGAATACAAGTTTACTCTGTTCATGCTGCTGGTGTCACATGTTGTTGCTGTCTTTTCTCTTTGGAAGCCTGCTATTTACTTAAATTTATGTTCCCTTCTTTTGCCATAGGCATACGTTTCCTCTTCTGTCCCCTACAAGTGATCCCACTGAAGTTGGGAATCTGCTTGCTTATTTTGGAGGATTTATTGCACACTTCTTATTCCCATTTCCTTCTCTTAAAGTAGTGGGGAAGTTTCGTCTTCACACTGCTTCCTCTCCCTGCCCTACGTCCTCTCTCTCTTGACCATTTCATGAAGTGGCAGGATGTATATATTTATAAATTTTGGGTCTGATGTTGCTTTCAGAGAATTTCGGAAGCTCTTAAAATTTGGAGAGTAGTGCTCGCTGGCCAATGATGTGGCTAGGCTGGTGCCACTACTTTGGTCCTTAAATGTGTTTAATATAGAACTCTCTCTCTAAAAAGAAATACATGAAATACTAGTAAAACTCATCTTAAGAACTAAAATTGTGGCCTTACCTAGGGGCAGGGCCATGGCTCAGTGATGGAGCAGACTCTTTACATGAATAAGTGTCTAGGTGCCCATTTAAAACAAACTAACAGATTTTGGGTACCATGATCCAGAGATCCTTGGAGAGCTGCTGCCAGTCTGAGTGAGTTAGATTGGCAGCTTCATATGTTTGCCCAATGAAGCTATCAGCTTCTGAGATGAGTGCATACCCCCTGAGCACGGCTTCTTGGTCTCTGCAATATCTTTGCTTGGTTTATCAGCCGACATTTTTCTTTTTCTTTTGCAGACATTTGGCTTATTGTGGTTTAAGGTATGACAGTGCTGATGAAACATCTCTTTTGAAGATGAGAAGCACTAACAGAAGTTCTAATTATTATTAATTTCAGTCCACGACAGACAGCTGGGATATTCTGCCCTCCGGGATGGGAAGGCAGCCATTTGGATGATATTATTCTGCTTTTAAAAAATTAGGAACACTAAAAAGCCATACGTGATCTGGCAGAGTAGTGATCTGAGCTGGTGATCTTCCTGGCTGCATTTGGTCGTTGTGTAAGTTGGGGTGCTTCTGCGTTTTGTAAGCCATCTGGCTCAGTAGCTGTTTTAGCATGGATGCTGGTAGCCACAGCTGTTTGTCTAGCTGCTTGACCCTTCTGCATCCTCCTTTGGCAGCCCCATTTGGAGAGTTTTCTTGGAGTTCTGAAGCTCTTCTTGGAGCACAAGGGGGATAAGTATGGTAAACCCACTGGAATTTCCCCCCAGGTCCCTTGTGTCCATTTCTGCTAATTAGGTCTGAAGAAGGTCTGGAAGCTATTGTGAACTGCTCCACCTCCTCCTCCTCCTCCTTCGGCATGCTCTAGTCCTTACACAAGATGTTTACAGGCCCTGTCAGATCCCTACATGAGGGAATCTAATCTGCCTGCTGTTCCCCTTCTGAAGAACAGCACATCAAAGAAATGGCAGCCTGTTTGATGTGTCTGCTTGCCTCAGAGAATGCACGTAATGGATTAGCAGCAGCTGGAGGAGGGGCCTGCTGACTCCCAACTATTGCATACAATCTCATCTCTTGGGGCTATGTGTGTGTCATCTTTTGCAGAGGCTTGATCAGGGAGACACAGTCTTGGGATATTAATGCCCGGGCTATCCAGATTTAGAGGGGCGGCTCTTTTAGCTTGTCTATCAGATCCCTGCATTCCTGTGTAGCCTTGCATGTTAAACATGTCGGGAGGAATTCAGCAACATGCTTTTACAAATGTTCCATCAGGACATGCATTTCTGCTTGTCCAATGGAATAATCTCCCCTCTCTTCCTCTTCCCTGGGGGTTCCTCTGGGGGTTCTCCTGCCTCCCCCCCCCCAGCAAATTGGGAAGGTGCGAGGGGAGAGGGGAAAAGCCTTGTAGTTCTAATGAAGGTCCTTGTATAGGCTTCCACTAGCAGTGCCAGTTAACTGAATCCCAGCTTCAGACCTGACATTTGCAGAGAACTGTCACCTGTACTGCTTTTGTAGCTTTTTATTTTGGTTTTGAGGAAGTACCCACCATGTCTTTGGTATTCTGAAAATATCATGTGGAAGTTATTGGCGTAAGAAGAAAATAACAGGAAAGTGGAGTAAGGCAACTTGAAAAGGAAGGACCTTAGTTTAGAATGCTTCCTTTGCAAGGTACGGTTCAGGGAAACTGAGTATGGAACATCAATCCAAAGAGTGTTGGAAACCTGTTAGATAGAACTCCTGCTTTGAAAGCAAGAAATGATGTAGGAGACAAATCTGCTGTAGGATGTTTCTTGCCAGAAATCCTCAACGATGGCTAAACATTGGAATAGTTAGTAGTGACACAAGCAACTCCAAGGGTTCCACTAGCAGCAGGTTATTTAAAGCATCCTGAAGAAAACTCTGCTGTGTGACCTTATCCTTACTCACCTTTCTGATTTGCACTGCTTCTATAGAATGAAATTGATTATTACACAAATGTCATGCTCAGAGAGAAGGCTTTTTAGGAATCCTGCAGCTCCTCTTCTGTGCTCACAGGTCTGTCATTGGCAGGGTGCTCTTTTGCTTGACCTTGACATTTACTGTTAAGAACTGTTATTGTAGAACTGTCCTGAGTAAGTTCCAGTTTCCAAAGCCTGTAGTTTAGGCATGTGTCATTCTTCTCCTTTTCAGGAGCATAGCTTCACATCTGCCAACATGAAACACGTTCTGCATTGGAAATATTGGTTAGGTACCAGTCAACCCTTAATGTTGGCATGACGCTTTTTCTGTTTCACCAAATGCTTACTGGTCAAACAGGAAATGGTTTTCTGTATTTGAGTGAACTGGGCTGCTGCACACTATTCTTCCCCCACTGCTGGAAAAAAATGTGGGTAGAATTATTTTGCTTTAACCATGTAGCTGAATGGAGGGGAAAGAAGGTGAGAGAGTTTGAAGAGACATCTCTACAAAGATTGGGAACTTCCTTATAAAACCCATTTTTTGTTGGGTACTAATGGGAGTCTACAATATAGTCCATGATGTGTCTTGTTGGCAGTTACTGTCTTCTTGGAGATTGAACTACAGGTTATTATTTAGGACATTTGCCACATGACTTTATATAGGAGGTGTGAATCTAAGAAGGTGTGCTATTCTACTAATTCCTGCCCACCCTTCCAAAAAGAAAACCTTCTTAAAATCCAGTCCCACTAGGCTTAAATCTTGTTGGTCCTTTCCTTTCAGCCTTTCAGTGCTAACCATTCATTTTGTGGTGCTGGTGAATGTAACATAGAATGCCTTTGAGGCACTCTTATTTTCCTGTCTCGACCAAGTATTTTTGTTTGGTGCCTGAAATCTCATAATTCTAAACTGAACTCGGGCACGACAGATTCTGCTTCAGGAAAGAGCAACATTCCTTCTTCCCTAGGCCTGATTCAGTCCTAAACAGGAATTGAGTTGGAGTTCGGAATGAAGTCTTCTTGCTGGGTTTTGGATATACTTTTCTCTATTCCTTCTGTATAAATTTGTTAGCAGCAATAGCCTTCTTCCACAGGCAAGTATCCTGTAGGCAGGGGTGCAAAGCATATTCACAAATGCTGGGAGTACCTTTAGGCCTACTAATTTGTCTTAGCCTTTAGCTCTATCTACACCTTTTTTCTACAGCAGGGTTGCTAACCAACCAAAACACACACACACACACACACACACACACACACGGCCTTCCTTTCAATATCAGTTGCCTACAGCACACAGAAATCAACAAATGAATATTTTAATAATATTTATTTAGAACATTTATTAGCCACTCAGTCAACTATGTCTTCTGGTGGTTCACACAGAGTTAAGACAATAAACACTTATGTATTAATTTAAATATTAAAGAAAATAATTTCCTGCCTAAAAAACAGAACAAACATCAAAACATCATTTAAAACCTAAGCAGAAGTAATCTGGTCCAATGTCAAAAAAATGAACTTCTAAAATGCCTGGGAGAATAAAAAGGTGTTCAATTTATGCTGAAAGGACTTTAATATAGGTACCACCAGGCAAGCCTCAATGAGGAGAGAATTAATATACAGGGTACTACCGCCACAAAGGTCCTCCCCTTAATATCATGGAGAAAAACTTTATCAGCTTCTAATATATTCAGATAATCGAAAAAAGACAGTCACGGAACCCAGAAATTATACAAAACAAAATAAAATACCGTGAAAATCCCTGAAACGAGAAGCAATCAACTAGAAATAATATCTTATGGAATTAAACTAAATAACAAAAATCAAAAAGTTTAAGGAAAAAAATTAGAAAAACCTAGAATTGAACAAAGCCTTAACGAGATGCAGGCTACAAACCTCGTTTCACTGAACTATTCAGTTTCCTCAGAAGGAGATAGAGAAATCATAAACTTTAAATGATTTTAAACAAACTCAAGAAGAGGGCTGAAACGCTCCTTTGGTCTAGATGTTACTGCTGAGTCGCAGAAGCATCGCTCTAGTTGCGGACTTTGCAGGGTGCGAACGGCACCCCGGAACGGATTGTGTCCGCAACTAGAGGTACCACTGTACCCATAGCCACAGCAATACACCCCTATTTGAACAGTGAAAAATCCAGAGATTATGAAACTACCAGATTCATTAAAATGCACCCAGACATCAGCGTAACATTCTCCAACACTACCGTAGTGCCTGCTGCAATGTCCTTCCTCCATTCTGCGTCCTTGATGTCTCCTTCCGTCTTTCTCTTTTCTTTCCATCCTCCTCCTGCCTCCCCCATTTTTGTAAATTTCTTTCTTTGGCCCTTTCATTTCCTAAGGGAAACATAAACTGCACTGTGGCAGCCATAGAGTGGTTTCAACTAGCTCCTCTCTCTTTGCAAAAACTGAGGGAGGTTATCTAGAGGAGACTTGTGTGTAGGCACACAGCTGACCTCTGAAGCTCAGCCTTACGAGTTTCCTTTCTTTCTTTCTTTTGTATCTAATTTTTATTAGTTTTCTTTTCTAAGAACAAGTATCAAAATCATTTCCAAACATACATTCTACATTCCCCCCCCCCCCATTGACTTCCTTCAGCTTCCCCCTCTGGCTTGTTACATTAAATGATAAAATTTGCTATTCCTTATCTGTCAAAATGTTATTACAATGTTATTCCTCATGCATTTTGTTAAGTAAAGTTGTGAATGTTTATTCAAATCCTGCTACCGAGTCCATTTCTTTCAGTTGTTTCTTCAGATAGTTTATGAAAGGTTCCCATTCTTTTTCTAAATCACTATTGTCTTTTTCATGTAGCTTATCCGCTAGCTTTGCTAATTCCACGTAGTTCATCAATTTTTCCTGCCATTGTGCTTTCGAAGGTATTTCTCCAGTATTCCAGTTTTGTGCTATTAGGATTCTTGCTGCTGTTGTCGCGTACATGAATATTTTCCATTTCTCTTTTGGCAGTCCTTGATCAGAAATACCTAGTAAAAACGCTTCTGGTTTTTTAACAAACGTCATTTTTTCAGTTCATTATGTATCATCTCCCAATTTTTTTTGATATTACTACATTCCCACCACATATGATAAAAGGCACCCTCCTTATTTTGGATTCGGAGGAGTTTGGATTTGATATCCCGCTTTACCCTAAGGAGTCTCAAAGCGGCTAACATTCTCCTTTCCCTTCCTCCCCCACAACAAACACTCTGTGAGGTGAGTGGGGCTGAGAGACTTCAAAGAAGTGTGACTGGCCCAAGGTCACCCAGCAGCTGCATGTGGAGGAACGTAGACGCGAACCCGGCTCCCCAGATTATGAGACTACCGCTCTTAACCACTACACCACACTGGCTGTCTTGTGTGCAGAGCCACTCTTTTCTTTTCTTTCTTTCTGGCTTGAACTCAAGTGGGGCTGCAAAGGAAGATCCCTGCCGAAGGCAGGGTTTGCAGACGCCGCCAGTCAGCTGCAAGCTCCGCTTTCAGTAGGGGTCAGCTCAACTTGAGTTGAGCGAATCCCAGTGGGACTTGCATTGAGCACCAAATTTAAAAGGCACTGAATACAAGTCCCATTTGCCAAGGAACAATAGGCAGTGCACATTAAGGCTCCCAATGTTCCTCCAGGTATTTGCCTGTCCAGCACCTGATGTCAGGTGTGTGGCCCGAGGGAAACTGTCTTTTGGGCCAGATTAGGAAGCGGGTGGTGCTGTGGGTTAAACCACAGAGCCTAGCACTTGCCGATCAGAAGGTCGGCGGTTCAAATCCCCGCGACAGGGTGAGCTCCCGTTGCTTGGTCCCTGCTCCTGCCAACCTAGCAATTTGAAAGCATGTCACAGTACAAGTAGATAAATAGGTACCGCTCCGGTGGGAAGGTAAACGGCGTTTCCGTGCGCTGCTCTGGTTCGCCAGAAGCGCTTAGTCATGCTGGCCACATGACCCGGAAGCTGTATGCTGGCTCCCTCAGCCAATAAAGCGAGATGAGTACCACAACCCCAGAGTCGGTCAAGGACCTAATGGTCAAGGGTCCTTTACCTTTAGGACCCAACACTTGAAGACCAACCTGAATTGGACTTTTTTGCAAACTGAGTCAGGCTGTGTGCCGTGTTTTAAGAGTCATTCCCTGATGCTGTGTAATACAGTTGGTTTCAGTACGACTCTTTTCTGAAGCAAACCTCCCCCCCCCCAAAAAAAAGAAAAACTTGAGAGAAAATAGTGGTTTGCAAATTGAGCATTAATACTGATAGATGTAGACTGGGCTTGGAATATCCACATCCATAGGATATTTGGATTGGGACAGACTTGGAAAATCTCACAAGATATATATCTATATATATTGGATTTGGGTCAGACAGGTTGCTTTTCCAATGGGCTTGAAGCCAGCATAGAATTCTCTTAATAGGGCATGCCCGCTTTCCCTTTCCCTTGCAGGGTATACGTGGAGCAGCCCTGTGAGACCTCCCCCGTCTGTATTTACATGCGAGATGAGGTAAGTCAACAAACCCTCTTCTCAGCCATCCCCCTTCATCTGCCACTGAAAATAACAAAATATACCCTGCACAGCTTTCCAGCCTGGAAAATGTGTTCCATCTCTGGGCTTGCTGAAGAAGGGAAATGGAAGAGCTTTGGTCTCTTCAAAGCTTGACGTGTTTGTGTGGGGGAGAAAAAAAAACCTCTGCTGGAACATAATCACGGGTCGCTCGGCACAAGCCTCTGAGCCCGTAAAACATTCTCAATGACCTGTCTGTGTGTTTTTTTAAGTTCTTTTAAAGCTCAAGAGTCACAACAGTGGTTTCATTTTAATAAATATTTGCTTTTTCCATGTTTTGATCTCTGCAGCATTTTTGTTTTTGTTTAATACTTTATATGTCAGCATTCTGGAGGCTCCCCCTCCCCCAAATAAATAAACAATATCCCTCCCCTGGGTCTGCATAGATCACCCGTATGCTGAGACTAAGAGGTGACTGATATTGATTCTGCCATCTTGCAAGGCCACAGGGTGGTTGTTTGCCCTTGCACGGTGGGTGGCGGAGGCAGTTGATTTTTTCTGAGCTTCCTTCTGGATGAGAAGTTGCCCCCTGGAACATGAATTTGGGAAGTTGTTTAATACCAAGCCAGAACAGTAGTTCATTCAACCCAGATTTGTCTCCTCTGACTGGCAGTGGCATCCAATGCCTCAAGCAACACCTGCCTTTCTGAATCTTACGACCCAAGAATCCTTTCTTTCAAGGGTAGGAAAGCTGTGGCCCTCCAGATGTTGCTGCACTCCCATCATCTCTGTCGGCCATGCTGGCTGGGGCAACATCTGGTCATGGGTTCCCCATCCCTCTTCAACTGGAGATGCCAAGAACTGGACATGGGACCTTTTATGCCTGCAAAGCTTCCCTGACTCCACACTCAACACATTTAAAATAGCATAAAGCTGCTTACAAGTATGACAGAAAGAGTATGTGAGGTAGCCCTCAAATTATTCCTCGGTGTCAGTTCTGAGCGTTGAGCCTCTTCATAACTGAGAAGCGTGTCTGCCTTCATCTCTTTTGCAGGTAACTGGGAAAACTGCTTTGGAGAAGACAAGTCTGAAGTCACTTGGTCTGACAGGAGGCAATGCTATCATCAGGTTGGGAGAAAGAACAAACTGTCTTCCCTATTAGTGCGCTTTGCTTCCCTCTTTATTTTTATTTTTTTTGCATAAGGGATGCATTTAAGAAAATGTCCAGAGACCAATATTTGTGGTACTTGATAATGATTGGATTTTCCTTTTTAGGAAACAGCTGCTAAGATATACTTTCTGTAGCTGCAGCTGCTGCCACTTACCCCCCAATTTTGCTGGGAGGAATTTCTTCATAATGGCTTGTCTGCTTCACTCAGGAGGAAGCACTGTGAAACTCTGAGCAGAACCTTTAACTGCTTCTAGCAGACCATATATCCATGTTTTGCAGCATTCCAGCTGACTGGAAAAGTTTGCCTTCACTGGTTCCGGAATACATTCTCCTGCACCAGGAAATTGGTCACCTGGTGCCCTCCAGATGTGGTTGAGCTCCAATTCCCATCAGCCCCAGCCAGCAGTGCCAGTGGTCAGGGATGGTGGGAGATGTGGTCTCTAAAACATCTGGTTCCCAATCCCTGACTTATACACCCCTCCCTATAAATTGAGATAAGCAAGAGAGGACTAGCTTCACATGAGAGGAGATTGGTAAGGATGTAGGGCAGGGCTTTCTTAACACCAGTAGCCATATTGTACATCCCCGTGAGTTTTTCCTGGCTCTCTTGCTTTTTTCCTTTTGCCGGCAGTGAAAAACTTAGTCTTCCCATCTTGCTGATTGCTGATGTACTTTTTAACATGCATCTGAAGTTGTTCATTTTGAGTTTGCTGTCTTTTAGCTCTTAAAACATACAACACTATTTGTGAACCCTGAAATAACTAATTTGGGGGTTAGTGGTGGTGGCGGCATTTCTGCCTCTTCCATGCGGCTTCAGGTGTTGGAGAATGCAACACCTGAGTATCTGAAATTAAAATTTCAGGCATGATATTCAAACCCTTGATTAGGTCTTCCAGTGTTTACCTTAGTCACACACTCCTTAGCCTGGGACATGTGGCGTTGCTCCTTTCTCATTATCGTTCTGCGAGCCACTTCATCGTTAAAGGAAAAGACTGATTCTAGCTTTCCTGCAGTGGGCTGACCACATAGTTTCTGTTGGGGAGTGATATTTTTCCTGTGTATGTGTGTACATACTTATGTCTCCTGACCTACTTTCTGGACTGCAAGATAGGGATACAGTGGTACCTCGGTTAAGTACTTAATTCATTCTGGAGGTCCGTTCTTAACCTGAAACTGTTCTTAACCTGAAGCACCACTTTAGCTAATAGGGCCTCCTGCTGCCGCCACGCCGCCGGAGCACGATTTCTGTTCTCATCCTGAAGCAAAGTTCTTAACCTGAGGTACTACTTCTGGGTTAGCAGAGTCTGTAACCTGAAGCGTATGTAACCTGAAGCGTATGTAACCCTAGGTACCACTGTACTCTTGTAAATTAATAAATCTGTATGTTGTGATTTAAGGACGCAGGTGGCGCTGTGGGTTAAACCACAGAGCCTAGGACTTGCCGATCAGAAGGTTGGCAGTTCGAATCCCCGCGACGGGGTGAGCTCCCGTTGCTCGGTCCCTTCTCCTGCCAACCTAGCAGTTCGAAAGTACGTCAAAGTGCAAGCAGATAAATAGGTACCGCTCCGGCGGGAAGGTAAACGGCGTTTCCGTCTGCTGCTCTGGTTCGCCAGAAGCGGCTTAGTCATGCTGGCCACATGACCCGGAAGCTGTACGCTGGCTCCCTCGGCCAATAAAGCGAGATGAGCGCTGCAACCCCAGAGTCGGTCATGACTGGACCTAATGGTTTTACCTTTATGTTGTGATTTGTATTCTGTTAGTTCAGGTCACTTTTATTAGCCGTAGGCTCTGACTCGTTTCCCCCTTTGTCCATTATGCAACTGATCAAAATGGTGGGATAGTGTGTAGGGCTGGTCTCTTTTTCTATAAGAGGTGCAGTGAACTTGGATTGTGATCTGCAACTTTTTAACCTACTCCTTATCGTCCCAAAGTTGGAGCCCCTGGGACAAAATGCCCGCTTTTGTTCATGTAAAGAGTGGCATTTATTTTTAGGCATTGCTTCTGTGGAGTGTTATGTGCCCAGATTTTTCGAAGTTGTTGTTTGTTCCTTTCTTGAGGAAATGACTTGGGGAACTTGTTTAGCCTGAGCTGTTTGTGAATAAGAAAAAAGTCAACATTTCCACTGTCAGCGACTGCTTCACTCTTTCCCTTTATGTCTAGGGTGGTCAAAAAGAAGTCCACCACCTCTGGCCACGCAGAAGCTGGAAGTGGTGAATATCCTCCTAAAGATCTGACAGCAAGGTCACCTTCCAGCGAAGAGCCAGCGGGTCTGCCTGTGCCACATACAGCTGCCTCCCCAGCAAGCTCAACCTGCAGCGATGAGGCTGTGTTTGCCAGCAATAGCACCGATAAGCAGGACAGGAGTGCAGAATCTCAGAGCAGCTCAGTGACCTGCCATTCTCCTTCGATGCCTTCCCCATTTGTCCCTTTTGTAGGTGGTGGCCAACGTCTGAGTGGTGGCTCTTCTGTATTGGATGTGCCATCGCCAAACCTATCAACAGCTCTATCCAGTCCTGGAGGGCCTTCCAAGCCAAAGAAGCTAAAAAACAGTCCAGAAAAGCTAAAGGAACAAAAAGAGGTAGTAGTCTGGCTTTCTTACAGTGTTCTGGGGAGGCGGGATTTTCTCTTTGCTTGTCCTCCTTTAGCACTGACTTTTGAAGAGATGGAGGAAGCTTGTTAGAGTTCCACTCCCGTAATCCTACAGTAAACCTCTGGCCTACAACCTCTGATGTTGATGAACATCACATAGTTTGGGCAGAGTTTGATCTTCGGCCTGCTTGACCTGATGTATTAAGAGTTAAAGTGGAAGAAGTTGGTGGGAAAGCGGGAATTTATAGCCCTTATCTGGTGCATTTGAAATCCAAGTTGTTAGGAACCAGTGAAGTTAGGTGAAAGTGACAGGGCTGAGTCAAAAGTGCAGCACAGATCTTAGGGATTTGCTGTGCAGACTGAAGGATTAAGCACAGAAACTGAACTGTACATTCACAACCAGTGGCAGAAGACTATGAAGCTAGTTGCACTCTTCTGCTGAAACTGGAATGGATCTTGATTTACTAAAGCTTCCTCTGGTGTTGTCTCCTGTTCTCTGAATGGATTCCATAGTTGAGAGGTTCTTTGACTTCCTTAACTCAGCAGGACTTCCGCTGCTTCACAGCTTTTCTAGCATCCGAATGCATCAGGAGGGGGAAGTAACCCTGAGATCTTATAGGGGTTGTCCTCCAGAAATGAGAGTCGAATTGTAGCGACTGCTATTATCCTCTGGTTTACTATAGTTTAATTGGACTTTGCTACATTTTTCTTCTGAGACCTTCCTGTTGTGGAATTCCTGAAGTTTTGGTCTCTTGTGACCCTTTGGACTGAGCTAGCCAAGAGAGATGAGTAAAGAAAATGATTAGGAACAGTAAGTGAAATAAAAGTGAAATTTTAGGGAAATTGAGCCAATCCTTCCCCCTGCCCCAGTCTAGGCATAACTTTCTGATGTGCTCAGGATATAATTTGCCCTCGGTCTTTTCCCCTGTGTAGCTTCTGATACAGAGAGCAAACGTTTCCCTGGCAAGGTGATGCACACCTATGAGCACTCATAACTGTGTGGTCCTTTGTGACCTCTGGTTCTTGAGTGTGTCACTGAATGCTGCCCTGCCTTGCTGGCATCCGGGACTAGAAAAGGACCATGATTTAATTCTTGAGGATGCAGCTGAAGGGTTGGCTGGTTTTGTTCAGTTCTGATACTTGGATTGAGGCCAGCCTTAACTCTTCTTTACAAGGTTTTGCCTGTAGCTAAGGAAACCTCCTGTTCAACAACCTAGACACCCTTAACAAACTCGTGTAACGGTACATTTTTAGAGGAAATTCTTAGTTCACAAAGCAACGTTCTGCAATCAGATGCTTGGTGTCCTTATATTCCCATAAGCAAAATAAGAACAACTTTGTAAGCGAGTAATATTTGAACAGATTCAACATTAATAGGGATGTGAAGCTAATTTCTCCCCTAGACATCTCGAGTAACGATTACGTGTTAGGCAAACTTGCCATTAAAAATGCACGAAATGGATGGCTGCCAAAGACCTGAGGTCCTTATATTCATGTGACAACAAATCTGTGGGTCACCATGCATACCAAGTAAATTGGTCTTGTGGATCAACATGCCAAAAAGGTTGGAAAGCAGGGCCGATGGAGCGGTGTCTCGGGAGCAGCTGCAGGTTCTGTTGGAGGCTTCCCTCCCTCATGCTAAACAGCGTGCGACTCTGACGGCTGCTTTCAGGCCCTTTGATCTCGGGTGCCTTTGCCGCTGATTGATTACGTTGCGCTCCCTCCTCCATTCCTTCCATTCCCTTGCCTTGCTCTCATCAGCAGCTCCAGAATGGGGCTGGCCGCATGGCATCTGCTTTTTGTCCCTTTTCAGTCCAGAGGGGGAAGAAGAAAAAAACCCCAAAACAAAACAAATTATTTTTAAACATCAAAGGTCCATTTTAGCAAAAGAATCTTCCCATTAATGTTGTGCCTGTGTGTGGTTTTTTGGATTTGATGGAAGAGGCTGGATAAAATCTGTGCCGGCGTCCCTCCACTTCTGGGCTGGGGATGGTTTACAGACCAGCCATACTTTGATGTCAAAACATTAATTATTAGAAGGTAGCTTAGCTCCAAATTCCCCTAGAGATCAGAGACTTCTGCAGTGTGGGAGAGGAGCTGGTTTTGCCCCACCACCTTGCTTTAACGTCACAGCAATCCCTGCCACCCTTCTGACTGTGGACCGCAGTAATATGTAGGAGTGTAAAGGGTTGGTTTGAGTGACAAGGCCAAAGCACTGAGCTAATGGATGGCCTGTTATACTGTTGGCAAAGGATCTCTTGAGAGTTTTGGTTTGGAAATGCGTACTGAAGAGAGTGAACAAGGGTTAGTAGTTTCACATTTATTACTCCCTTAAGTGCTTTTTGCAGCGGTTTCCAGAATTGAAGAATCATCTCAGACAAAATGACCACTGAAGAACTCTTGTCATGCAACCTGCATGCGAGCATCATAGCTAGTTCTTGACATCCTTCTCTGAAGGCTATGATCAGACCATGGAGCCCCTCCAGGCATTGGCTGATGATGGTGTTGAGAGTTGAGGTGCTGCCCATCAGCCCCTCTGTTACAACTGTACACCCAAAGCTGAAAGCTGACGCGGTAAATTACATCATATTGAAGATCTACTGGAAGGGCTTGGTATTCAAAAAGTCCTGTTCCCTTTGTCTCCATTTTTGGCAGCCCTCCCTAGCCACACTGGAAGTTGCCAATGTCCTGGGTTTGTTTAATAGTCTGTAGAGAGGAATGTGTTGCATTGTTTCTGTCCTCAAGTCAATTACTTGTTTCTAGACAGAGCCCTTCTGGGATTTGCTTCAGTTATTGAGCAGTCAGTGCTGCTGAGAGAAGAGACAAATGTTGACAGTTCAGATTATGGAAGAATTTTATACCAAGCAAGTTGTATTGAGTTGGTGGGAAAGACCTGAAGATCTTAAAGCAGACATAGAGAACCTCTGGCCTGCAGACCTAATCTGACCCACCAGCCCCCAGTGCTCTCCCTACACGCCTACCCCCCCCCCCAGTTGTTCTGTTCTGCCGAGAGCTGGCAAGGCCAAGAAAAGAGCAAAAATGTGTCTCCCAGGGAATCATCAGACTTTGTTTCATGCTGCCATGGGAGAATGATATTGGAGTGATGGAGAAGTTAGTGTGCCAGGCTTAAAGAGTTCTTCCATCTTGAAGTAGAGCATAAAAGCACAGCTTTAAATGGGCATTAAAGGATGGAAGAAGAACTGTGGTAAGAGGGATGTGACACTTGTGAAATGTCCCATTATATTATCCCAAATGAACCTTGACTTTAAGCCTGCCTTTTTAACCTTGGGTACCCAGATGTTGTTGGACTAAAACTCCCAACATTCCTAGCTAGCAGGACCAGTAGTTAGGGATGATAGGAGTTGTAGTCCGACAACTTATGGAGACCTAAGGTTGAGAGAGGCTGCTGTACCTTGTGTGATCTTGTAATCGGTGCAATAATTTGGTGCTCTCGGATTAAGCCAGGAATTTCTGCCAGTATGCTAGCTGGCTCTTGATTCTGGGCTCTCTTCTTCACATAGGGAATCTGTGGTGTGGGAGTTAATTTTTCCTCCAGACTTTGCTAGGAGTAGTAGCTGTCTTTGCGCCACACACACACACACACACACACACAAACACACACCAGTTTTTGATTGGATCTTTCCAGTGTATAGGTTAGAGGTGTGGAAATAGGACCGTAGGTTTTAGATGGGGTGTCAAAGGACCCTTTTACATCACTCTATAGTAAATTGCTCCTAGCGGCTGTCCCAGACTGTCAGTACAAGGCGGTTGCTTATCCCATTCTGCTTCTTCTGCCAGTCCCTAAACAACCAGCGTAAGGCGACAGTAGTCTTTGAAAGAGGACAGATTGGCAGCTCACGGGTACTTCTTGTGCTTTCTGCCCAGAGAAAGCTACAATCAGGCTCCTTCACCCTCTAGTTAGACCCAACTCTCTTCAACTTTCTAAAAGTAGCTGAGGGTCCCACCCACGCAACCTCACTCTTTTAACTTCCCAAATTACCCTCTGGTGCCCACAAATAGAGAAAATCTTGCCTTGTAATTTGTGTTGTCTCTACTGACAATTGAGAGAGACTCCTTCTATTCCCAGAGGGCTTGTTCGGGGTGGGAGGGGGGGTGGTGATGCTGCAAAGAAGTGAGAATAAGATAGGACAGTAGATGGCCAGGGATGTGTGGGTGGGAAAGAGGGCACAGACAGGGATGTGCTAGAGACATTAAGCGTGGGGGGTATGGGCGATTATAAATAGGAACGTCCCAAGTTCACAGAGTCTGGGGCCAGGCTAAGCAGATCATTGATGGTCAAGGATGCTGGTCTTCAAAGCAGCCTATTAACAATACAGACCAAGTGGTGCCATCATTTTTTAGCTCTGGATTTACAGAGTGTCAGCCAATAGCTCTGCAGTGCAGCACCTTCTCTTTTCTGTCAGAACTAGCAGGATTATTTGCCAACTGAATGGTATCTTATGCATGCATGGAGGGGAAACTGAAAAGGGAGACTATATCAGCAGTGGCAACAAAGCCTCTTCCCCTCCATCCTTCACAAAGTTGCCTGTTTAAATCTCTAATATGTAGGAATTCTGATGTAGATTGGTACTTGCAGATGCAGGTTATTCCAGTGTGTGGGGTGCAGCTGATAACCAGCTCCCACAAGCCCCAGGTCTTTCTGCTTCCAGTTGAATATATAGCGTGGTATCAATGTCAAGCTCACTGTTCAGTAGTTGTATAGCCTTAATGCTTCTGCTCTATATAATCTGCTATAAACTACCAGTGCTGGGTTCAGTAAAATCTGTCTCTTGTTCATGCTTGTCACTTCTGCATAACTATTTCCGAGTTACTTCAGTCTCCCCAAAACTGATGGAGGCTTTCCATAGCAATCTTGACTGAATCAGTTCTCCATAGGCAACATACCTGATGTGGACACGGAGGAGTGGCAGCAGCTTTCAGGCTATATAAAGCATGCAGAGATTGCTACTTACCAGATTAATTCTGAAGCTCAGAAGAGCACATTTTGTATCATCTCTGATTTTCACAGTGGAGGATCACTTGCTTGTAAACCATCCCAATAAACAGCAGAACCTGCTTGATTGTGCAAACCTGTTGCATGAAAAAGCTCAGTTGGAAGCCTTCTTTTCAGTGTGCAAGCTGTGCACATTTGAGGAGATTTTGGCATTGTGTTCAAGCAAGAATTCTGAGGTGGTGCACTTCCATGTGTTCTGTGCCTTGTGCCCTTATTAAAGCTTATATTATTATGTGTCAACTAAGAAAGTTTGCCCCATCCCATTTTCACATGTCGGTCCTATTGTCGTGCAGGTTTTTAAAACTGATTTCATTTAAATAATCATTTGGGGAAAATGAAATCAAATAACCTTTAATTTTTTTTAAATTACATAGATTCAGCTGTACTATTTATGAGTTCTTTCTTTCTTTCTTTCTTTCTTTCTTTCTTTCTTTCTTTCTTTCTACAGTATGGCTCCTAGCAGCTTTAGTTCAAAGCACAGCTGCTCTGCTGCCCTGGATAAAAATGCTTTAAAATGCTGCAGAAAGGCTTTTTGCCCACTGCTTCCTGTGTAATTGTGTAGGCACAAAGGGACCTTGTACAGTAAAAAAGATGGCTACCCCAACAGCACATGGAGGCTTCCATATTTTTTCCCATACAATGTCCCTTTGTTTGTTCCTTTGTGTGCAAACCACTTACCGCAGCATTTTAAAAGCACCTTTACCCACTGCTGTACTTTGAAGCTGTTCTTAGCGGCTTCACAGTGGGAAGGAAGGAAGGAAAGCAGTCTTCAGACCATCTTGTAAGTGGAATGAGTGAACTGTGTTTCAAAAAGGTTTGTACATCTACAGGTACAGGAGTACTTGTTTATGGGGTATGAACCAAGGGAGCTAACCTCACATTGCAGAGCAGATAAAATCCTTCCCCATTTCTATTTTAAGACCAGGAAAGAGATTCACACGGGGAATGATTAAGCTGAAAGTTACTGTAATTCTGAAGCCTTTTTGTAGTTAAACAAATGCTTTTGGGCAGGATTTTCTGGACACCCCCAAAAGGCACAATTGTACATATGCAAATGTGCTCAGCTGATTCCATGCCTTCTTGGATCCAGTCATCTGAATCCAGTTCCTATATTCTTTACAGCATCTGGAGCGAGAGCCAATTTTGTGCCATCCAGATCTACAGAAGCCACTGGATTTTGGCTCACAGGAACTTCCAGATGAGTTCTTTGAGGTGACTGTAGATGATGTGAGGAAACGTTTGTCTCAGCTCCAGAATGAGAGGTAAGTTTCTTTTTCATTGGTGATGCAGTCACTCCATCTGTAGTATGTTGTGGATGGCCACTGACAATAACGGAATTTTCACCATCTGTATTTTCTACATTTCACTTCCTTCTGACCTTACAATTTATAGTTCTCTCCACCATATGTGTGTGAATATTCCTATAATTTAGGATTATACTTCAGGTATCTGGTGAAGTGGACTATAGCCCATAAAAGCTTATGGCATAATACATTTACTAATCTTTAAGTGGCCACAAGTGTCTTTCTTATTTTTCCTGCAATAGACTAACACAGCTAATTCTACCTATAGGCTGTTTCACAATCTTGCTGACACAAAGCATATCACAGTATGGGTCTGCATTGGCCTAATATCTGGGAGAATTACATGCTGTTATAATTTCACCCACGTTCTTTGAGATTTTGAATCTTTCTCATAGTTTCCCATATAATCAAGTACGTTCACCTGTCCCGGATGGTGTTTTAATATATTTCCCTAAGAGCTCAGGAAATTAGCATAAAATCAGACACCACTCAGCATGATGCTTAGAAGAATTAAAGTACAGTATTCTGAATTTAGTGGGTGTACTTCCAAGTTAGTGTGAAGCTGTAATATGATGAAGAAACTATTTCATTGAAATTGGATAGGGAAGGGTTTTTTTGTTTTTTTGCTCAAATTACAGGCATGGGAAATGTGTCTTCTAAGCGAAAGGGGGGAAACATTAATTTCTTTGTGAGTGTTGAGATCAGGTTGTAGTAGTTATTCCAGGCACACACCTCTGTTCTAAGGAGCTGACAAATACAGTTGCCTCCTGCAAGGCTGAAGGTTTATCTAGGCTGCTATTTTCCTAGTTGATGTTTCAGTTTCGTAAGCCTTATTGCTTTCCAGTACCTCCAGCCAGTGTGTCTAGGTCACAGAGTTGTTTAGAAATCTTGATACACTTTATGTCATCTACTAGATGCCTCTGTTATAAACACTGGAAAAAAGATAGACGACTGGACAGCAAAGCTCATGATTTCTTTGTTTATATATTGGCAATCCCATTTAGTTCCCTTTGATCACAATGCAAGTCATCAGGTGCTAAGCCAAAAAGTAAATCCATGTTGGAATTCTATTTCCTCACATTTTTACACTGTGGCAATATTTTCCAGTTTAAAACTGAAATTTTCATCTGCTGTGGCAACGAAAGGGGATTATACAAGACACAGGAACAAAAGAGATTACACCAATTGTGGATCAGGCAATATAAACAAGAGGAGGGATGAGCCCGGTGCCAACTTTATTTTTGTGTTCTTCCACAAACTTCTAGGGGGACCTAGATGGATTCTACATTTCCCCATCCCTTGACAGTTGCCTTGCCACTCCTGAATAATATTTGGGATAAACATGAGCATGTGTAGTTGTCACATTACTAATATACTCCCCAGTACTGTTGCGCATTTATAACATAGGCTGTCATTAGATCTCACTGATACTGTACTTGGATTTTGGAAGGAAAAAACTCAATCTGAAGACAAGGAGGTAAACTTTACTGACCATTGCAAAGATAACAGATTACCCCATTTTAGAAATTGGAACAAAGCCTGCATGTGAATTGGCCTTTATACAGAGTGTGCAACAACGTGGGGGTCACAAAGCAGACAAATGGTGTTAACACAAGTGAAGGTAGTCTGGATTGTGATACTTTTCAATACATGTTTTTCATGATTCCCCCCCCCCCCAAAAAAACCCTTTTAGATGGAAGGACTAATGCACAAATGGAAGGATTAGCTTGATCTTTCCGTAAGCTTCTGAATATTTGTATGGTTTCACTGGAGGTTTTTCTTTGAAGCTTTCAAAAGTTTTTTTTTTAAAAAATAGTTGAAGAAAGTGAAGGAGCAAAGTAATTTAAATGAAAAGTGCTGTGTCATCTCTTAAAGTAAACAATTAAACTGTGGAGCTGTGAAATCTGTGGAAGAACACCTCTGAGCTGTATCTGCAGTTTTGTTTTTAAACTTCTCTGATTACAGTATATCCTTTACCGCTCATCAGTCTTGGTGAATCAACATTTTGAATTAAATGTCAAATGAATCAAACTTCCCTCTTTAACTTCCAATCATTCCTTTGGTATTGTGGTATGGCATTTGTTGCACCATAGGGAAGGCTGAATTGAGCTTTCTGTTTAAGGCTGAAGCCTCTTGAAGACTGTACAGTCTGTCCCTGCACCTCCCCATGATTTTAGAATAGTTGGAAATTGCACAGGGGGTACCTGTGTGAGGAGTATTCAAAATACGAGCACACATATTGCATAGTTTCAGTTTATATGCTTGTCACAACTTCTTTTCTACACCACAAGGGGGAAATGTGGCAAGGCTGTTACCAGCAGACTTTTTTCTAAGCTAAGTAAAAATTACAAAATGCATTATTTCAGACATTAATCTTAAATTGTTATAAATGTATAGTGCTGGTGCAGACATTTGAACATAACCAAAAAAGTTCAGCCACTTTCAAATATGTTTGAGATTTGTTTGGTTAAAATGATTTTGCTGCAGAGTTTCTCAGATCTGCCTCTTTTGCAATCATGTTTTGGGAGTGTGTAGTAGTGCTTTGTTTTAGACAAACATACACAGAGGTAGAGAGCAGGAAGAAGAATGTATGGAGCTTAAGCAGATAAGATAGTTACTAGATTGTGTGGAGCGGCAGCCCCTGGCTGTATAGATCTGTGACTATACTGGCTTGCTAAGCTTCCCCTCTTCCTAGGAAGCGTTTGGAAGAATCTCCCTTGATGACACGAGCACAGCGAGAAACTCAGCTGAAGGACAAGCTTGAGCGCTATCCAAAGGTAATGTTTTGTTTTGGGTCTTTCACAAAGTGGGGAACAGAAAGTTAGTTAGTGGATGGTAAATTCTCAGGTACCGACTTCAGGTTGCTGGCATCATTGAACCATCTTCTGTTACATTCTGGGACAACCAAATGAATGGCAGACAGGGCTAGCTGGTTATAGCGGTGCCCTTAGCAGGATTCTTATACCTGAAGGTTTGATGGGAATCCTGCCTGTTCTGCTCCCCTGGTTCTTTGCCCCATTTTTTCCTTTAATTTGAGATCAGTAGCTGTCTTGGAACAGTGGTGGAGCCCAGAATGAAGCTATAATAGTACTTAGCATTTATATACTGCGTTAAGTGTGCTGAAAATTTGCTAAGGTGTCATAATTAGTATTTCCATATTTCAGAAGGTTGCCGGGGGGTGGGGGCTGAGTCTGAAAGAAAACGCCTTGCCTAAGGTCACCAAGTGAGTTAATATCAGAGGTAAGATCTGAACTGGGAGCATCCTGATTCATAACTCAGTCTTAGCTAGCGTGCTACCCAGCTATTCATTGTTGTTCCTGACAACTTCTTGTTGGTGTGGGTTTCTAAAACAGCCCTTTCAAGTATCTTGAAAGCCCCATATATAGTGTCAACCAGTCACAGTTGCTCATTCATGAAAAGGCATCAGTTTCTCAGAATGAGCTAGTCTTGTCCAAAGGCAGAGCTGGTTTGACCATGGTTTAGGTTTACTTGAGTAGGCTCCTGCTCTTTGTTTTCAACTAGGTGGTACTGAGAGTTTACTTCCCAGATCGTCACATTCTGCAGGGCTTCTTCCATCCCAGTGAAACAGGTAAGAGTGTATCTCCTTCCCAGCTTCTGCCTCACCCCCAAGTAAGGTGCAGTGAAATAGAGAAAAGTTCCTTGCTCCCAGGCTAAGGTTTGTGACTTGAGATAGTTACACTGCAGTCCCTCTAGTTGTTTTGTTTGGGCGGTGCTTGAAACTCAAGCACTGTGATCTGAATGAAGGAGGGCTGAGATTTGTGCTCTAAAGAGGACAAATCTTCCAGGCCACTTACCGCTGCATTAGTCATGCCCAGATGAGGCCATTGAACAACAGGGTGTTGGTCTAGTGTAGTTTCAACCAGAGCCCAAAAAAGGAGCTGGAAACACTGAAGAGAAGTTGAATCAACCACTCTTCTTAAATGTGCCAGGGGCCAAAAGCAAAACCAGGCTTCCTGCACCTCTAAATAGCAAAAGGCTAGAACTTCCTGCGGCATGGCAGGGCACACACCCAACTATGCTTTCTGTCTTGCATCTGTCTCCATCTACGGAACTAGATGTCCGTTCCTCCTCATGATTTTCTGCTCCTCCTTTGGCCTTAGGCTTGTGAGAGGGAACTCTAAAGTGATAGTTCTTTTGCACAGGCCTGACTAAAGTAAGATCCAGAATCTTCTGCCTTTCTGGCGTGAGATGTGTGCGTCAGCCCCTGTATTCCTAGGATCCTGAGTCGGGGCAGGCAGAACATACCAGACAGGAGGTTACACAGTGCTGTACAGATAGCTGGCTGGTTTATCTGATGTAAACACTTAAACACTACCATTGTTGCCTGTACCTTTTGAGGGAAGTGATTTGAATATTGAAGGAGTGGGGGGCAGAGAAGATAGATAGGACCGTGGGTAACTACTGTTTATGTTGCTCATTCTTTTGTGTCAGATGGCAATGGTGGTTGCTCGTGAGTAATCAGTCAGGACTCCAACCTGTCTTTTACAGGTTTTATTTTGGTGCAAAACTATTTACAGTGCAGAACCACAAGTTCATGTCTGCCTCAATCGCTAGCAGAATCCAGGAGTGGTCATTTCCGGGTCCTCCCCCAACATAATAGCTTAGTCACCCCCAGCCTTTTTCTTCCTTCTTTGCATTTTACACCTCTGCGCAGGGTGGGCGATAGAAGAAGCATGCTTCCCTCCTGGCTAGCTTGACCAGAAGCAGTGCTGAGGCTCTCAGCAGCATCCTCTGGTCCCTTCCCCTCTTCCCCACTGGAGGTGTGGCTTTCCCCACCACAGGAAGAGGAACTGCTTTGCAAGATTTTTGGAGGTTCCCTGTAACCCAACTGCCCCTCTGCTTCCATTCCCTGTTCTGATGGCAGTCCCCTGACATTTTGCTTTGTGTTGAATTTGGGTTTTTGCTCCATTTAGAAGCAGCCGTGTTCCTTGCTACGCCATCTATCTTTCAGTCTAGCATTGCCTGGAAAAATCGTTTGTGAGGGTCTCCAATAGCAAAACTGAACACCACTTCAGTTATTCCTTTCAGGGAAGCCAATCCTTGTGAATTGCTCATTGGGGGCAGAGGGGGTTTGTGCTGGCAGTTAATATAAGATGGAAGATTTGTAAGGAAAGTTTCTTTATTTATTCCTAGGCAGAAGAATTGGAACATACTGTTGAGACTTTGCATTGGGGAAACCAAGCCAGATCTTGGTTAGGAGGATAATTCCCGCCCCCCCCCCCCCATCATTGAAGGATGCTGAAGTCTCAGCGTTGGGGTGTGCATAGTGTGGGGAGGAGACTTCCAACTATAGAGGCAGAATGTGCAGTGATGAAGCTTGAAAGCATAGACAGATGTTACGATGCGCTAACCTCTTCCTTTTGGTGAACCTAAAATAGGTGCTGACCGATCAAGACATCTCCTCTTGCTTTGTCCTCTCCATGTGTCTTTAAGGCAGTGACTACATTGGTTTTCTTTTCTAATTACTGCAGCAAAGGAGATGTGGTCAGTGCTGTAAAGAGAATGCTGCTCACAATATATCTTTTGATCCACACACTGATTTTTATGCTTTATTTGACAGTTGGTGCTCTGAGGAACTTTGTGAAAAGCCAGCTTGCAGATCCAGAGATGTCGTTCTATCTATGTAAGTTCAGATTTATGTTTTATAACTTTTTAATGTCAGTTTTCCAGGCCTACTGTCACCATCTAGGTCTTTTAATTTTAATTGCCGCAGCTAGTGAGCTATGACTGCACCTCTTTCTCTCTCCTCCTCCCTATTCCCCCTCATTCCCCAACCCTTTGCTAAATGAGCTTTTTCTTGTTCTCTTTTCCTAATGAGAACTTTGTGTTTTACTTTAGTTACTACACCTCCCAGATGCATCTTGAATGATGACAGTTTGACCCTCTTCCAGGTAATGGCTGTATGCCTCTTCCTGTTTGGTTTGTTTTTCTTATCACAAAAATGCCCTCTACTCTGGCTTTGCTTTTAAGAGCCTGAATAATTGCCTCCTGTGGGTCTCTGTTAAGCCAAAGGTAGGTGAAAATCTGCAGTTGGAGTCTAAAGTGCTTCCCTTTGCTTGTGCACCTGGCATGTTACGAGGGCTTCCCATTGTTGAGCATAAGTGCTTCTGGCAAGGCCATTTTTGCCATGAGTGAGGCAAATAAGCCCCACTGGGTGGAATTCAACTGAGTTGTTACATGCACAGAATGAGGTCAGCTTGCACAATGGGACTTCCCTCCCTTATATTCATATCCCCTAAATCTACTCTGAAGGATTGGGGGAACCCACAGAACAGGTTTGGGGGGGCATGGAGGGGAGGGGAAGTCTTGTTGCACAAATGGACTTCATTCCCCACACATACCCTACTTAGCACTATGTTGAATTCCACCCACTGTGCTTACTGGGGCTTTCTCTGGAGCTAGTATGCATATAAGCACAGCTTAAAATTGAATTATTTAGCATAGAAGCAAGCCAGCTGAAATAAAGGAAGAAGGGGCTACACATGCCCACAGTGTTCACTAGTGTTCTTGTGGGAAGATTCCGAAAGGCCATTGCATCCAAAATTAAAACGTTTTCTCGTCTCGTAACACTGACCATACAGAGCACTTTGCTTGCAGAAGCTGGGAGGTGATGCTGATGAATCGGGCTGTTTCCTTCCAGCTATATACAGGTTTAAGGATTCATGAAAGGGGATTTTCCCCTCCCTGACTGTTGTGTGTACCTCCTGATAGACGTGGGAATTGTTGTGGCATTGCGATCACCATTCTCTGAATTCTTGGGTAACTGGAAATGTTGCTTATAATTCCTGGAGGCTTTTCCAAATTGGACAACATTGTTGTTGTTTAGTCGTGTCTGACTCTTCGTTACCCCATGGACCAGAGCACGCCAGGCACTCATTGCTTCACTTTAAAAGAGTGCTCGAGTATTGTGATATGGATCCTCTTTTCAGAAGGTATGGATCGTTGGAAAGGGGAACGTGAGCTCCTCATAACGCCTGTATCCCAGGTGTGTGCATCTTAAGGAAAGGCTATGACTCAATGGAAGGCATATGATTTGCATGCAAAAGGTTCTGGGTTCAATCCCAGGCAGGGCTGGGAAAAACCGCTGTCTGCTACCCTGGAGAGCCCTGCCAGTCAGTGTAGACAATATTGAGCTAGGTAGGGCAGTGGTCTTGACAGTTGAAGGCAACTCTCTGTGTTCCCATGTCTCTGTGACTTGGATCTTGGCTCTTGATACAAGTCGCTTCTTTCTGTTCATGCAGTGCAAGAAGCTTGTGTTAATTATCAATGTTGAGGATCACTGGAGTGACCTTCTTCCACTTCCCCCTTCTAGGGGAGGTAATTTTGCAAGTTCTCTGAAGTTCCTCCCTCTTACGGGTCCGTGCAACCCTGTTCTGTTTTGCCCCTGCCCCCCTTTCTTTTGATCTCCTTGCCTCCGGGCCCCAGATGAGAGCACGCACTTGCCAAGCGAACAGTCTGTCTCTGTTTTGGAAGGCCTGAAAATGTGTGCTCTTGATTTTTAGGAAGGCTTACTGTGACGGAGATGAAGAACTCCTTGCACAAAAGGCTTTTTGCCTGAACCTAGCTGCGGAGCTCTGGTTTGTTTTGCTAAATGCCGAGTGGAACTGAAAGGGCCTAGCCAACAAACCTCACCGACTGTAGCTTTCCTGCCCAAAGAAAAGTGAGGCAGGACCAAAACTGTCACTCGCAGGGTATGATATACCAAGGGTCATTTGGAGGTTGACAGGTCATACAGAGTGTAACAGGAATCAGTTTGCGTAGTGTATGTCAGAGCCTCTCAGGCGGCATATTGAATTAGGAAAGGATTAGAGCTCTTCTGAAGTTGTTTATAATGGAGCTTTCCAAATTCCATGACTTCCTGGCCAGGCCATGTGGACAAGACACCAGTGCAGCTGCTGTCAGAGCACTGAATGCGTAAAGAGCCAATACCGATGGCTACCTACGTTCAAGCTCAAGACCTGTCCCCTTTCTGACACACAGTGCCTCACAACTCCTTGCCAAGAAGCTTAGGTTACCCCCCAAAACATGTCTGTCTCTGTATGGTTTACTAATAGTGTTTTGTTTGTTGCCACAATGCTTACATTGGCCTCGGCCTCCTTGACCCCTGGGAATGTGTCAGGCCTGCGCACTTTTACAGCATGGGTGTGCTTTTATTGTTCATGGCTGGTGACTCCGTAGCCCGGGCATGATGTAGTGGTTAGTTGTGTTTTCTGCCGTCTTGAGGCCCCTTCGGCATGCTTAATCAAAATGTGCACAAAATACATTTTGACTTTCATGAGATACTTCTGCAAATCCCTTTCCAATGCCAGTAGCACTATACTCTGCCGGCATTTAACAGATCGGGGAGGGAGGGTATCTGTGCAACTGTTGCCCTCCTTTTAAAGTCCAGATGTGGCTAGATGTGTTCTCCAGAATGGGGGGGGGGACATTTAGCCTTTAGAGTTTGTTTGTTTTTTAAGTGTTAATGAAAAAAAACCATCAAATGGTGGGGCGTTGCTGTGGGGGAAGTGGTACTCTTGGGTTTCGCTTATTTTGTTTCATTTTTGCCTAGTTTTCCACTCTGTAAAGAAACAAAAACAAAAACAAACTTGTGTGTTCCAGCCCTGGAATTTATAGAACAGGTACATGCATAACCTCCATATTATTATTATTTTTAAAAAAGATGGAAAATATTTACAAAACTGGACTGAGGTGGAAGAGGTGTTTTGCCCGTGACTAGTTACGTCACCAAAATATCAAGCAGGTGCCTGTAGCACTTGTGGAAGTATATTCCACACAGCAGTGATCACACCGTCTGAAGGAAGTAGTCATATTTTCTGAGGTATGCTTTATTTGTCCAAAGAAGCATGCAACTAGTTTTGTGAGCCCAACGAAGCTCCAGAGTTGTTTTTCTCAAACTGCAGGCATCCCCCTGCCCCACCACCACAGTTCCCTGGGTGCTATGTGCCAAGCTGCTTTCAAAACTGACAGGGGTTTTAAATTCAGATGTTTGAAGGAAAAACCTTAAGAATTCAAAGAGGTTAGCAGAAACCTCTTGTCTGAGCTTGAAGCAGCTCTTGGGATTCTTGGCCAACAGAAGTTTGACCTTGGATTGGGGGCAGGGGCAGAGACATAATGTCTGTGCACAGCAAATGAGAAGCAAACACATATTTATCGTACAATGGTGTAGAATGACCCTGAGAGCCATTTAGCACCTGAGCCAGGCCTCTGCTCGGATGTGCTTGCAGCCCTTCAGTGCTGGAACAGAAAGCTCTGTGCCTTTTCTTTCTGAGTCACAATGTCATCTTGGTGGGGAGCAGCCAGTTCAGTGCCTTTTCTTCTTCTCCCCCCCCCCCTTCAAAGCCACTGAAATATTTTAATTAATAGCAGAAGTGCCAGTGGAAAGGTCCCTTGTGCCTTTGAACTGGGCGACTTTCCCACTCATTGGGAAAGCAGCTCCTCCCATCTTCCCTTGTTTTGTGCCATCTTGCCCACAGCTGCCACCCAACACGATCTCCGATTCCCACACGCTTGTTGTGGTCGGAAGATAGGAAAATAAGAGAAGTTTTCTGTGGAGTTCTGAGAAGTCTTAGGAGGGAAAGGTCACACTGGGAGTCTGATTAAACTAGTGATTAAAACCTGTATCTGGAAACGGAAGTTTCTCTATACGTTTTGGCCCTCTTTAGCCCAGCCTATAGGCCAAACCAGACCTGTAAAGCAATTGTAACTTGACCTATCCCATTTTAATCAATGTGGGGTATAAAACCTTTGTCCTCTTGAGAAAATAATCAAATTACACAGAGACATGGAGTTGCAGGGGAGTCACTCCTCATTGTAATGTTACTACTCATCTCTGGGTCTTACATACAATGCACTGGCTGCGATTGAGTTTTGTGTGTGCCAGGCTCTTCTAGGTATCTTGAACACACAGGAGTACTCATCCCACCCAAACTCCCAAGTTGGCTTTGTTCTTGAACTTTGCTTTCCAACATAGATTTTTGCATCACCACCACCACCGCATATCTGAATACTTTTTGGCTTTTAACTTCCTCTTTACCTAGGATGCTTTTCTTCACCTCTCTTTTTTTGTGCATTTTCTGAATATATTAACCAACAGCTGCAAGGGAAGGTTTAGTACCTTCTCACTCCTTGATCCAGCTATGGCGGCTTTCTGGTCTATATACCCAATTTTGACTATGACTTTTAGCATTCTAATATGCAGTTTTATTGTTACACATAAAGTAGGGTTTTTGTGTAAGCAGGCAGGCGGTTTGAATGATACTACAAGCATGATCCCAGACAAATAGATAGAGGATTTGAGTCTTAGGCTGCAATCCTAACCCTATTTACCTGAGAGTAATCTTCACTGAATTCAATGGGACTTACTTCTTAGGTTAGTATTACTACCTTAAACTCCCTAGTGAAGTGGTTTCCTTGCTATTGCCACCTATAAGGTCTCTGAGCAAATATTCCTGTTTTCATAAAGAGAGTTAGCAAAAGGTTAATGGAGAGAAGTTCAGACAATAATTGCTGCAGCGACCATATAAGGACATCTGAAAATAATTCAACACAGATAGAATATCACAAACATTATTACTGTCAAAAATGGTCTTGTTCATAGTGATCTTCCTTTGATGGTCCGTTTAAAGTCTCTGCTATCTGAACACTTCATTCACAATCTGGAGTCAGGTCTCCAGTTCCTGAGAGACTAAAGCATCCACAACAAATGGCCATCTAACCTCTGCTTAAAAATTTCCAATGGTGGTGAGTACATCACTTTCCAAGGGAGTTCATCCCACTGTCAAACAGCTTTTACCTCCAGAAAGTTAATCCTGATTATGATTACCGTATTTTTCGCCCCATAGGACGCACTTTTCCCCCTCCAAAAATGAAGGGGAAATGTGTGTGCGTCCTATGGGGCGAATGCAGGCTTTCGCTGAAGCCTGGAGAGCGAGAGGGGTCGGTGCGCACCGACCCCTCTCGCTCTCCAGGCTTCGCGCAGATCTCCGTAAGCCGTGGGAGCCCGTGCTGGGCTCCCGCGGCTTGCGGAGAGTTGCCTGCATGCTGAAGGCTGGGCGCGCTGAGTTCAGCGCGCCCAGACTTTGCGCAGATCTCCGTAAGCCATGGGAGCCCGCGCTGGGCTCCCGTGGCTTGCGGAGAGTTGCCTGCATGCCAAAGGCTCGGCGCGCTGAGCTCAGCGTGCCCAGACTTCACACAGCTCTCCGCAAGGTGCGGGAGCCCTCGCTGGGCTCCCATGGCTTGCGGAGAGTTGCCTGTTCTGGGGGCTGGGGTCAGGGGAAGCTCGGGCTTCCCCCGCCCCAGCCCCGCTCCTAGGGGGGGAATAATTTTTTTCCCCTTTAATTCCCCCCCAAAAAACTAGGTGCGCCTTATGGGACGGCGCATCCTATAGGGCGAAAAATATGGTAGTTTGCAATTTTACACACACACAAACACACACATAGATTGTCTATCATCTTTGTGACCCTTTTTTCGGTATTGCCCTCTTTCACAATAATGAGTTTTTGACTGAATGTGTTTCAGTGTTCTCTAGAGTAGCTGCACAGCTTTCCCAGGTTGCTCACCATTTATTTTCAGCTGCTTCACAGTTCAGAAGTGCTTCAGTGAAGCATTTTCATTCATCCATTCCAGAATGCCTTGCATCAGCTTCCTCCTCTACTGGTGGCCCCTGACACCTTTTCCAGCACCTGTTCTGTGAAGCCTCTTGCAGATGACAAGCTCAGTCTGTTTCAGCAGCCCCTGCAATCTAGCTGGCCCTCTACATTCCCATTGCCCTCAGATGACTAAGGCAACCACATTTAATTTTATCTGCTAGAGAGCATTGATTGCTCTCAGAGAGATGCGAGTTGAGGGTTGGCAGCACAATGTGTGAGCATCTGTGGGGGTTCCCCCCCCCCATGCCCATGCAAAGTCTGTTACTTCCAAATCTTCAAACCTACTTTCAGGTCAGCCCTCTAAAGTATTCAAGCTTTTCAGCTGGCAAAATAAGTTGGAGGTCAGGGAGCTGGCCAGGATGTTTTGATAAACCTTCCTTTCTATGTTTTTTTTAAAAAGTATTTTGGAAATCTTCATTTCCAAAACAACAGGAATGATTCTGTTCAAAACTTCGCTTTTCTTGGAAATTTCTGTACCAAATGTGACTGTTAGAAAAAGCCGGGAGAATGTGAAAGCAGCCCAGGCTAGGCACTCTTGATGGCGACCACTCTTCAGAATTAAGTGATTTTAATAGATAGTTTTTGAGCTTCAGGCTTTTTTCTTCCCAAACCTTAAAGCTCTGTAGTCTTCAGCACTATTCAGCTTTGTCAGTTCTCCTGGTTGCTAGGTAGGTAAGTCCTGGTATATAGAATTATCAGAGGTTTAATATGATTTACAGGGAAGTGATAGTAGGTATGAGTTGGGCAGGTTAAGGGGTAGTAGTAACCTGTGTAAATGAGACCTGGATAAAGACCACCTCACCTCCAAATCTGAGTGTGGTGGGAGTATATCAGCAGGGTGTTTAATTAGATTAATGAATCTGTTTCAACAACAAATGGCTGGACCTGTGTGCCTTAGTGCTGCAGAGCCCAGTCAGTGTGAAGTTAGTGGCCACACAGTCCTTGAGCAGAGTTAATGGCAGGTTTTCTAGCTCATGTTTCATTTGAGTACAAGGGTGGGCGGTTGGTCTTTTCTGGTCCCAGTAGGTTCTCCTACTGTGTGCGATCAACATACAGAAAGGAGCGGAATGACCAACAAGAAATATCCTAGCCTGCCGATGCAAAGTACAGCAATCTGGTCATGGATGTACTTGTAAAGGACTCCTGCCTGCAAGCAGATCTACTCCTAAGCACCCCAGTCTTCCCTTTTCAAGTAGTTGGCTGGAATGTTTACCCTCCAATAGAGTTACTCATGAATAAGAACCCTGCATAGTTGTGAGTAAACACAGCCTATGAAAACACTGACAAAACTGTGTGTGGACATAGCCGAGGTACTGAAAATTGCAGTGCTTTAACTGCAAATGCTCATGTTGTCTAGAGTATTAGGACTGCACCCAAATTCTCCTTAAAAGGTGAGTAAGCCCCACTCAGGATGACTGCACCAGTTGATCCTAGGGTGTGCACTGTTCAGGTGCATCAAAACAGGAGCAAGCAAGCAACTTACTCCTTATTCTCTTCCTTTTTTTTTTGAGGTGGGGGAGATTGAAATCACATTGCTATAACTTCCTAGGTTGCCTCTCCCTTTTCCTAGTTTAGATTGGCTGATTCTAGATGACATTTTGCTCCCTATCACCAGTATAAACATGCATTCATCCGTTCGTTCTTCCCCCCTTTTTTTGCCTTGAGTCAGTGTATGCTCCATGCTGTAATGGCTTCTGCTTGGATAGCCTTTCTCTGCCACCGGAGATCTGAAAGCTTGGCAGAGGCTGAAGGGGGCTTTCTTTTCTGGAGAGAAATGGGTGCGGAAGCTGCTCCAGCTTTCATGTCCCTGGCAACTCTGTTATTGTTGGATGCCCTTTTTATAGGCTGCTGGTCCTAATCGGGCTGTTTTGCCTAAGCCCCTGTGTTCCTGGGAAGGAGGGGTGTGTGTGTGTGTGTGTGTGTGTGTGTGTGTGTGTGTTATTTGACCTGTCTCGGCACTAGCGTGAGGGGCAGTGCTGAGGTGGGGAACCCTGCTGTTTGCCTTCTCCAGCATTATTTGCTGAGCGGCAAACTCATGGGCGCAGGAGTGGATATGTATTGTGCAGACTCCTGCTTTTGAGTCTGCATGTGACTAATGTGGGAACTAGAACAGAGACTTCTCTTATTTTTGTAAAAAAATAAACTATGTTGGTTTTGTGTACACATGGAGATGGAAGCGAAACGCAAAGAAACACCAACCTTGTTCAGTGGGATGCTCTTAATAGTTTCCGTATTTAATATAGACGAAACCACTCTATAATATTTGAAATAGTCTTCTAAGAGACTTGTAAATTAATTTAACATGGATTAACTGACAAAAAGGAGCTAATTAGACTCATGGAAACGCCAGACAAAGGCCTGCTGTAACAAGTGGGTTATAGCTAGTATGATGAATCTTCAGAAAAAGTCTGTCCTGGGCTTGAATCATCAGATCTCTGTGCTCTTGAGATCTCTGCACTTTCATGCTGTGTTGTCAGGACATCAGAAGAGGCTAGACCAGGAGTGGGGAACCTCTGGCCTTCGCAACTCCCATCAGCACAAGCCAGCATGGTCAAAGATTATGGGAGTTGTAATTCAATAACAAGGGGCTGCAGGTGCCAACATCCTTGGACTAGACTCTAGAGCATCCAGCCTTAACTTACAGTGGAGAGGTGAAGGACTGTCTCAGTCGCTATTACAGTGCAGAAACCCAGGCCAGGCATCGGGCTCGGGAGACCCGTACATACACGGTCACTGTCGTTTCAACAACAGAATATATTGTTTGGAGGCTGGTCCTGAGAATCCTAGCTTTTGCTGCAGAACCTCATGGTTGTTTGTAGTGGAGAAAAACTAAACTACAGAAAAGCAGGGAAGGTCTGGAAAGGATTCCAGTGGCTGATGTGGCAGGTATGAGAGTGAAGCATCCTCATTTTTCCCAAGTTGGAGAAGGCTGCTTTAAATGCCATTTAATGGTGTGTGGTTCAATGTAGCCTAGATTTGCTACTGTTCCATGAACTCGTTTCTACCTCATGCGGCCGCACTAAAGTCTTGCCAGCAAAAGTAGCAATCTTGCAAAAGGGTGCTGACAAGCTTTGGTTGCATTTGTCTGAGCAAAGGAGGTTCGTCTTGATTCCGGGGATGACTTCTGAAAGTTATTGCATGATATTTCTTTTATGCTGAGGACAGAGAGATCAGAAAGTGAGTGGTCCAGCCAGGACATCTACATCATTCTTTCAGACTCTTTGAAACTGATAAGGCCTGTGGTTCCAGCTATGAACCACTCCATAGCTATTTGTGACCTCCTGAGTGAACTCAAAATGCTTAATGTTAACAGCACCTTCTTACTATTTTTGTGTGAGAACATCCAAAGGGAGCAATCCCAATTGCATCCAAAGTGACAAGTAGGGGAATAACTACACCGGCACATTTTCATAGCATCTCCTCTCTCTGAATTCGGTCCAGTTGGCACCAGTTTTGGTGCATAGCCCACTCGCCTTGTATGAATTCCGAGGAGAAGAAAAGTCTTACGTTCTCTTTCTGCCAAACTCAGCAAGGAAGTTGCTGGGGAGGCGGGGGATGAAACAAGTCAAGTGGGAAGGACAGTGTGCAAGGGAGTGGGTAGCAGAGATGGGATGTAGAGAAACCTGCAGTGCTACAGAAACAAGGGTGCTATGGAGTGCAAAGGCAGGGAAAGGAACACAGAATACTGCCTTATACAGAGTCAGACTATTGCAGTAGGTCTCTGAGATTTCAGACAGTCTTTCTCAGCCCTACCTGGAGATACCAGGGATTGAAACTGGAACTTTTCACATGGAAAGTATGTGTTGTTCCCTTTCCAAAACTGGTTAGCAGTGGCTGCACATAGACCTGAAGCGGGAGAGAAAGCGAGCTGTAAGATGGAGAGGGATGCAAGGAGATTTCTGGAGGGGAAAAACAGAAAAAGGAAATAGCAGATAAGAGTACAGACCAGTGGCACTTCAGACAGAGAAAAGAAGGCCTAACAGGGATGCAGAGAGCTAGGAACATGCTGTGGGCCACGCAGAGAAAAGAGGCATTAACAAGACACTTTTTTTAAAAAGAGAACACTGAGCAATAAAATAAAATAAATTGGAATAAAATGTTGTTCCTTTGCAAGCCTAACAGAGTAGCCCTGCTAAGTTAATACAACTATAAAAGTGTCTCTTAGTATTTGAGTTGTGCACCCTTGAAACGGACCGATCAATAATACATGCTTTCAGCTTTGCAATCAGCAGTCATTGAGTAAGAACAGTCACTTACTTTTTTTCTAACCGAGATTTTGCTACCTTTCCAATTATGCTGATGTGTTCTGTCCTCAAAGCTTGTGTATCAAGTTGCTATAATAAGTCTTAACATTTTGTCTGCTTTTTTCTGTTCAGACCTTTGGGACCAATACAGCCATTGCTATCTAACAAGCTTTCTTGTCTGAAGATGCAACAAGCTATTCCAGGAATCCCATTATTTGAAACACAGGCAGTGATAAGGGTCACCGGACCCTGAGTCCTTTCTGATTTCTGATACTGTTTGTTTCTAGAAAGTCTTGGGGTGTTGAGTTCCTCCTCTACCCCCACCCCAGAAAGGCTTGGCTCACTGTGATGGGCTGAAAGAATATAGATACCTTAGATGGTTACCCTAGCAGGGGCCTCTGTGAACAAGTGCTGGAATTACAAGGCTATGACTGATGCTTATTTTCCTTACAAGGTTGAAAAGGCATCTAGAGCTACTATTGTTAAACCTGATAGCCACCAGAAAGGGGAAGAGACTTCAACTGTGGGATCAAAGCCAGGAAAACAAATGTTGTCAACTTGTCTGCTTAAGAGAAAAGGGGTTGCATCTGAAGAGAGCGTCCTGCAATGTGTGCCTATTTACTGGAGGGTGAATTTGCAGACTGGCAGCAACATGGAGTTTTTGGAACCCATAAAGACTTCAAGGCATTGCTTTGATATTTTGTTATTGCTGTTTGTGCTGGCTGCATTATCCCCATGTCCCATGAATTATTTTAAAGTGTTCTCGAGGGCAGAACTGATCAACTGCAGGCTTCTCTGCTGAGTACTCCAGCCAAGGGGTCCCTGAAGCTCCAGCTGTGTGTGTGCTTTTTCTTAGCTAGTTGGACTTTCCCCCTCCCCACTCTACCCCAAGGAACACACACTGGCATGACTCAGTCCTGGGGCTTAGGAAAGGCCAGTTCACAGATCTCTGCTTGTGCTGGGAAGCAGTGAAGAGAGGTAAGCATCCCAGAGTCTGGGAAAGGCAGCAGACAACTATGGTCCCATCTTCAAAGGAGCTGAAGAGGCCCCACATGCTTCCATCTAAATATTTATTCCCCCCTCCAATGTATCTTAACATTTCTGCAAGTGTTGAATCAAGCTATTCTTGGCTTTGTCAACAAGAGGAAAAATACAAACGAGCTGAGGATCTTTTCTCATTGCTGTTCTACTTTCATATTCTTTGGTGCGGTTTTGGGTGCGCTCACATCTTTGAGTCAGTGAATCTGATGCTGGCAAAGCCTATGCAGGTTGAGAATCTTCCAGTAGACTTAGATACAGTAGGTAGCCGTGTTGGTCTGCCGTAGTCGAAACAAAATAAAAAAATTCCTTCCAGTAGCACCTTAGAGACCAACTAAGTTTGTTATTGGTATGAGCTTTCGTGTGCATGCACACTTCTTCAGATACACACAGACTTGTTACACAGGGACAAACTTGGCAATTGAGTTTCCTGCCGCAAAAGGTACCTTTTGAAGACTGAACCTTCATTTCTGTGCTTCAGATGGAATGGGACACCATGGTTTCCCATTGTGTCTGGACAAAGCCTGTGTAACCAATGAGAGAGCAAAAACAGCAAGTACAGTGAATATTGCACCTTTCCAGTTTGTATGTCAAGTCTTAGCCAGTTTACTGTCCCTCTGTGTTGCTCTTAGCAGAGAATATATGCCACTAAACATGTTAGTTTCTGGTATGATTGTCCTGGGTGGTCCCATGTGCCCAAACAGCACCAGATATGTTCAGTACTAATACTGTTAGTACTCCGTGGTCAGAACTTGCTGTACTTTGGCTTGGGAGTATCTTAAGTAGACTGTCTCCACTTACTTTACCCTTGTGTAAAAGTTCCCCTTTCAGACCAAATCTCATAAAAGGTAAAAGACTTAAGCCTCTGTTTTCCAGCTGCCTCACGCTCACTCTCTGTTTGATCATGGTCTCCTCTGCTTTGGAAAGCTTTTTTCTTGGGTATTAAATGAGACAAGGCCATTTAGGCAACGTCCCTTTGACTGTGGTGGTTCTCATGTTTGTTTCCTTTCCGGAGATGCTCTTTGCTGCTTGTCAGGGAAGCTTTTGATCTGCTAGCTTCCCCATTGAATTTTCCAAGTGCTGATTTCTGTGTATCTTGAAGGAATGTGTGTGTGTGTGTGTGTGTGTGTGTGTGTTTGGGGGATGGTGTTGTGAGGTATTTCATGCTGGTAGCTTGGATTTCTGCATTCATGCGCATGTCCCCTTTGAAGCCCTCATTTATTTATTAATCTTTAAACATCAAACTAACAGTGGACCTGTGGCACTCTAATCATTTCAGCTCATGTAACGGAAAGAATGCTTCCTCTTTTGGCAGCTGCAAGTCCCTGTCCCCTGTCTCCAACTCCCCACCCGCCCCCACCCCTCCAAACAAAAAGGGGGGGAAAGAAAAGAAGAAGACAACAGCCTCTTCCTGATCTCAAGGTCTCTGAACGAACTTGGCAAACTAAGTAGCAGTGTGGTGAATTGCATCCTTTTGCAGCAGCCTTTTGTTGTAGGAGTGTGTGTGTGTCCCTCAGTTGTTAGGGAGGAGGATTTATAAAAGAAAGGCTGTTGAAATATTGGAGGGGGTGTGTGCAGCCTTTCCACTATAATGTATATACTGTAATGTAAAGATCCAGGGAGAAATATGTTGCTTCAAGTAATTGCCTCTGTTTAGCACGCTGACAAAGATCATTGTGACCAATGTGCTTATAGGACCGTGTTCAAGGCTTCTCCAGCATGTCATGGGCTCCCCAGTTGCCTCCCACACTCCCAGCTGCACTTTTTCAGTGGCTTCTCATTTGAATCTATAACGTGCGACTTCAGGTGCCTGTTTCGGTTGTTGCTCACCTGATACTCACCTCACTCCAGTTCATCTAACATTAGAGTCTATGTAGCAAAGTTTGGACCGCTCAGAACACGCTAAAAGTGCCAAATGATTGGTCTTATTTTTATCCCCGCTTAATATAGGCAGTAAGGCTCTTGAAATAGGGGCAGAGAGTAACAGCCTTTCTAAATTAGAATGGTGGGGGAGAATAATGTGATATGTACTCCAGGACTGGTGAGGAAACTTCCAATGCCTTAAAACTTTGAACACTATTTTATTTCCCTTTAAAAAGAAGGCAGCTCTTAAAATTATTATGTTGGAGGCCTCTTTCTTTTGTGACTGAGAAGTGAGAAGGCTCAGACTGCTGCTACCATCAAACGAGAGGATGTTTCTGAGCTGTGAGATTCTACTTTGCACATGCAGTCCTGATTGATTTATATTAACTCTAGAAATACTTTTCTAGTTTCTAGGGTAGCTTGGGTTTTGCCAGTTTTTTTATCCACAAGTTTCTTTTTTTAGACTTGTGATGCCATAAAGAAACAAGACACTCATCTTTTGATTTCATAGCTTATGTTTCTCTCTCTGGGGCGGGATTCAGCATAACACTAAGGCAATTCGGCTTGCTAGATGAATCAGTCCCCCATTTCTTCTGCCTGCATTCTGTTTGGAGTTCTTTTGAGTAGTTATGCATAGAATTACACTGTCAACAGCAGTTTCTCAAACTTTGATATCTGGTGAATAGTTCTCCTGCAGCCCCTTCACCCCACATTAAAATGGGAGGCATTGTACTAAAGCATTTTGCAGAGCACTGTAGGAGCACCTTTCCTTGCAAGATAGCCCAGACCAGGCATGGCCAAACCTGGCCCTCCAGCTGTTTTGGGACTACAATTCCCATCATCACTGACCACTGGTCCTGTTAGCTAGGGATGATGGGAGTTGTAGTCCCAAAACAGCTGGAGGGCCAAGTTTGGCCATGCCTGGCCCAGACAATATTGCTTCCCATTATCCCTCCCCTTAGCCTTGTGTCAGTCAGGGCCTAGGATTCAGACCATGCTTTCTGGACAGTGGTGAGCTTTCTGGGATTGCCCTGCATCTGTCGGTTCATAAAGCCGGGGGGGGGGGGGGAGAGGCTGCTGCTGCTGCTGCTTGGGCCTCCCCACTCCAAGAGGCACCAGAGTGTGGTGAATGTGTGCAACACAGTAGCTAACCTTTTCAAGGCACTCTTGAGCTCTCTTGCAGCACACTCTACTTTAACAGCAATTGGTGAAGACCTCTTGAGCTCTTCATAAGAGGAGAAAATGTGTATTGGCATTTTTAACTTTAAAAAAAGTTAAAGGACCCCTGGACGGTTAAGTCCAGTCAAAGGCGACTATGGGGTTGCGGCGCTCATCTCGCTTTCAGGCCAAGGGAGCCAGTGTTTGTCCACAGACAGCTTTCCAGGTCATGTGGCCAGCATGACTAAACCGCTTCTGGTACAATGGAACACCATGACGGAAACCAGAGAGCACGGAAACGCCGTTTACCTTCCTGCCGCAGCAGTCCCTATTTATCTACTTGCACTGGCATGTTTTCAAACTGCTAGGTTGGCAGGAGCTGGGACAGAGCGACGGGAGCTCACCCTGTCACAGGGATTCGAACCACTGACCTTCTGATCGGCAAGCCCAAGAGGCTCAGTGGTTTAGACCACAGCGCCACCCGCTTTACGTGTACCTTGAGCTAGTTTAAATGAACTGTCTAGTCACCTAAATCCTGTATTTCATGCAGAGATGTCTGTGTTAACGTTTTAACATGCTGACTAATTCCATGTCCTGTTTGTAAGCTTTCTGAAACATCTGGCTAGCTGCTGTTGGATATAGAAGTAGATGGACCCCCAGTCTGATCTTGCAAGGCACTTCCTAAGTTCTTTTGTTGTTAATGTGTTGATACCTCCAGGCCAAAGCTGAGATGCTGTGATAGCACAGATCTGTCACAGTCTCCCCTTTTAACCAAGACTATCAATATCAGCTTTTAAGAGCATTCAGTTTTGCATCTTTTCACGTGTGCCTCTATACTTTACCAACTTAATTTGGTAAGCTGCTTTCATTTGTGTAAGAAGACAGAGATGAATGCTGTGGAAGGACCCTGCAATATTCCATTAAATTGCAAATAGTCGTATATGTTTATATAAAGCTTGGCAGGTTCTTCTGAGAAAGAATGGTACAAATGAGGTTGGACTGCACTCTGCTGGACTACCCTTGGCTAGAGTGTCAAATAACACAAGTTCCTGTATTAGGCACCATCTGTTCTTTCTAAAATCTAGCTTTTGGAAGGCCTGATGCTACTCGCCCTCTAACTTGGGTTTTGATTTTGGAGTCTTCTACTCTTTCATGCGTTCCAGAGGCTTTTTCGGCCGTTAATCGAAAATATAACCAAAATGAGAATGTGATCTTCAGAAGATCTGGAGAATTCCTGATCCTAATGTGTTATCCCGGAAAAGAGGCAGGAGCAGGGCCAATCATTCCAAAGCCAAAGGTATCCATAGCCCAGAGGCAGCATTGAGTGACTCATTCCTTGGAAGCAGTTGCTGCCAGCGGCAAAATCGGAAGTGGCCTCTAGTCTTCTGTTTTCATTTAAGATTCTGTCCCATGGCAGAAAAATGAAAATGGCATGGAGATGCCATCAGATGGTGTTATCCCATAGCAGTGAAGTGATAGGAATGTGCAAGAGTTCAGTGGCAAGGTGGATTTAGAGAAGGAAAGCAGAGGTGGAATGAAGTTGTTTTCTCTGTAAATCTTTTTAACGTGTTCAAAAGCTACCCTGAAAGTCCATGATGATCATTTTGCTGATTTTTGTGCATTGCAGGCGAAAGGATTTCATTGGTCCTATTGAGAGAATATACTTTTCCTTTCCTTCACCCATGGAACGTGTTGTGTCTTTGGGATTCCCGTGTAATTTATACAACAGACAGAGGGAAGCAGACAAATGACACACAAATGAGCCTTAAAAGTAAAGGAGGGAGCTGTGGAGAAGCCCCTTTGAGGGGAGGTTTTTATTGGCCAAACTCTAGGAAGGGAAAAAGGTGGGCAAGGGATGCAGAGCTGGGAGGGGGAGAGGAAAAAACGAGTCTGGAGGAGGTGGCTGAATGTTGTGTGCTTACGAGCTGCTGTCCCATTCCTTTAAGTCTCTTCCAATTAAAAGAGCTTTGGACTGATGTTTTGCCAGTGGTGGGAATTGGTTGGGAGAGGAGGAGCTCAGAAGTCAAAGCGGGACTTATTTGTCAACCTCTGAGTAAAAATAGGGTAGCGGCTCTTATCGGGGCATGCTGTGTGTGTTGCAGCATTTGTGCCTCATGTGTCTCTCATTCTTGAACTGTGTTCCTCTGCGCTCTGTCTATCCCTTCTTTCTTTGTGCCTCACTCACAGGCCCTGCCATGAATTTTCTCTGACCCCTTGGGGCCATTCCCACATGAAGCTTTGATGTGTGTGCCCAGAGCTTGATTGACAAGGAAGTTTTAGTGGCAGCAACTGGAGAATCGAAGAGAAAAGGGCAGGGCTTTGAACTAAAGGGCTTTGAGCTCCGAGATGCTGTGCTTAGTTATCTCCTTCAGAATGTTAATTATTCATCATGATAATTGGGCAGGAGAGGGGAAAAAGAGAGGGGAGGTTATTAAAAAATTCCAACACTAACACGCTACAAAAACCTCATTTTCCAACGTTGTGACTGGCGTGAAAAGGATAGTGTGTATGTGAAGAGGTTTGGGGAGGGGGGGGCCTTCTTTTTTCTTTTTCTTTTTTTAATCCATTCCCTAAATAGTAGGATCCCTTCAGATGAAGGCAGCGGGGACATCAAAGCTTTTGTAAGAGTTTTCTTGGGGGTTTCTTAACTGTGTCTGGTACTTTTTAATTAAAAAGTTTATGGAGAGCCGTCTTTGTGACTGGCTTCTGGTGGAGCTGGCAAGCCTGGGTCCCGCTGCTTGAGAAAGAAAATGTTTTTAAGGGGCCTAATAAATATTGTTTCCTACTGCTAGGATGTCAGGTTGGCACTGTGAAAGACCTCGTCGCTAGAAAGGAGGTGAGCCCTGGTGCTGAGGAGGGCAGGGAGTGCGGGCTTTTCCTGGGAGCTAGACGTTGTCGGCCACTTTGAATGCCCATGCCCACATCCGCCCCTCAGGTGCTCATTCCAAGTCTATGGCGAATGGGTCAGGAAGAGACATTCTGCGGTCACTGTTATGCAGGCGTATTCTTAGTATCCTGACATTGTTTCACATCAGTCGCTTCAAATAATGGAAGCAACGTGGTTTCTGTGGCAAGTGAATATACACCATCCTGTCCTCTTTCGTTCCAATACATAGCTTTTGGACCCAAATCAGAGGTTCTCCATCAAGAACACTGATAATGGAATGATGTGTTCAGTGGGAAGCATAAGATTTCCAGACTTATGATGCTGGGAATTTTTGCCTCAGTGTGCATCACCTTTGTAGGTGTTTACATGGAACAGGATTTGCCATGTTGTTGCTCCTTTAGTTTGGAAAGATCCTTGTGGAGCTTGAGTTCTCACCATCCTGAATAACTTAAGAATTCTCAGGTATATTCCATCCAGACCCAGTGAGCTAAGTTTCTAATTTGTCAGTAAGTCCTAGAATGTCATCATCTTCCCCCCTTCATGACTTAGATCTTCAGATGCCCTCATTTCCAGGAAAGTGGTTTATTAGCAGATATCCAGTATTATTATTTTTTGCTCATCCAGCTTTGCTGCAATCTCCCTATCTTCCTATTAGCATCCTTTCTCTCCTTTGTCATCTAATGGTCCAACTGCCTCCATGTCCTGCTTCTGACATACTTAAATTTTGTATTAATACTTTTAGAACATGTTTCTCACTCCCTCTCCCCACCCCACAAGCATTGCCAGGCACTTAAAAGACTTTGGGTACGTGCCCATGACACCCGCTTGTCCTAATTTATATTTATAGATGCCTCTGGGTGAATTAAGATGGTGGGTACTCTAGAGCAAGGGGTGGCAGGAGGGTCTCACAAGCACTGTGCTTTGCAAGGCACCCAGCTGTCCTCTAAGCAAATGAATGTTACCTTTCAACTTCCTTTTAAATATAGATAGATACGTAGATACATAGATAGATGGTAACTAAATCTTGTTCATTTGCTGTTGTTGTATATTCATATTTATAGGATTCTTTTTTAATTGCCCTGTATTATATATTGTTGGCTAACTTGGGTGCTTGATGTGGAAAGTCAAGATATTACATTTAATTATTTATCCACAAATCCCCATTATTTAAGTTTTCTCTTTTGAAAACAAATGTGACTGTGCTGGACATTCTGGTCAACTTTCCACTTACATAGGTATTGAATTTAGCAGCACAGTCAGTTCATCAACACTTAACATCTTACACCAGACTTCTCCAATGTAGTGCCCTCCAGATGTTGTTGGACTCCCAGCTCCCATCAATTCCATCCAGCATGGCCAGCCATCGTAGTCCAAAACACTTGGCAAGCACCAGATTAGGAAAGGCTGGGCTATATTGTGATTGCCTACACATATGTAAAGGGCTTTGTTGCCAGCATGGTGGCATTCTCGGTATTCTTGAAATGTGGTGACCTGGTTTGCACAGAGTGGTAAGCCATCGTTTGTTTAAAAGTCTACAAGTTAACCACAAGTTGTCCCACGGACAATGATAACTTGGTTTTCCAAAGTTTGGTTTGTTGCTTCTCCTGCTTCTCTTGCCTTTTCCTTTACAGTTTGGTAAGCATCATCTAGGATGGGGTGGTCAAACAAACCATGGTTAAGGAAGGATCCTGGGAGTAATGCCAGGTCACTGTTAGAACAAACCAAGGTTCAAACCATTGCTGCAACAAACCATAGCTTCAGAGTGTAGTTTGTTGGCAGTAAGTAAACCATTGTGAAGTTGTTGGGCCAGGTTCATACATAACATTAAGTCAGTTTAGTAAACCATGGTTTAGCGTTATGTATGAAACCAGCCATGTTGTGACAAGCAAGATTTCCCCACTTTTAAGTTTCAAGGAAACAGTACTGTTCTGTGCATGCATGTTCCCAAGGCTGAGAGGAGAGGCATTTCTGGCCCTGGCTGTGTTTCTTCTAACCCTGGATATTTTCTCTTGTTAACAGGCTAACCTCTTCCCTGCTGCCATTGTACATTTTGGATCTGAGATGCAGAAAGGTGAGTCACTTATCTTCTTCCTCTCCATAAGAAACTCTGCATAGTTGTTACATGAGCATCTAGATGAACTGTGTCCACGGTTTCAGCTATGGTGGCTGAACTCTGATTAATGTGTTGGGCATAAATAAGTGGATATTTATAGCTCGGGGCTCTTAGAGGTTCATGAAACCTTTTCGTTTGATGCAAATTAAATGATAGCCCAATATGGAAATGGTTGTAAGGGAAGTGCCCACTCTGGTTTAAGGCGAAATGAACTGAATCTTGGTGCCATTCATTGTTTGCTGTAGAAATTTTGGTTCACAGGTGGCTTTTTTTTTCAATTTGGGGGTGAGGCCTGTTTTTAGGTGAAAATCTCTGCTTTCTATGTACCACCCCTTTCTCAATTCTTTTTTGACTCAGCTAGGGAGTACTCTTTGTCCTATTGTGTGTATCTTGAGTTAGCTAACAGCTATAGAAATCTTAATCATGCAAAATAGGTGAGGTATTATCTTTTTTGAATTGGCCCATCTTCAGTTAGTGTGCAGAATTGCACACTTTTTCAGGGTAGGTATTTAGACCTTAAGTAAAAATTGGGTCCAAAGTATGGCAACTTTATGTATATCTTCTGCATCTAACTTATTTTTTTGGACCAGACACTAATACAGTAAATGTCCACGTGAACATTTCACAGTTGTCTCTCGCCATGGTTCACTGTTAATCTGAGGACAAATGTCTGTGTGGTGCATACTGTTCTGGACATCTTTAAAATGCAGCAGGACTGACCACCATAGTTGGATGGGCTTTAGGGGGATTTGTCTGCAGGGAAGATCAGAGTAGGGTTGTGCTGCAGGTTGAAGATAACATCTGGTAGTCTCTCCTAACGGTTCAATTTACTAGGAACCTGCCAAGAACTAAATGATAAAAGAAACATATACAAGCAGGGGGAGACACCATCCCTGTCTGGCAGTTCTATTTTTGTGTAATGTTGCAGTCTTTACTCAACTAGTTCACAGAATAGGATCTGATAGGCAGATGCGTGTTCTAAAACACACAATCTTAGAAGTTGAGATAAATGTTTCACAGGTTGGGAGAAGAGTACTGAAGACGATTAGTGCAGCTTGTTGGGGCTGTTGGTTTCACAAAATAACAGAGTTGCATCATGGGGCTTCCTAGCTCTGAAGGACAAGAACTTTGAGTGAGGGGTGTGTGTGTCTGTTTAACAGATTATCTAAGGTCGGACCTCCTGGAATCTGCTGTGTCCCCTTCTGAAGCTGACATCTTAGTAGCTAGGTAAGTAGTGTGAGTAATTCTTTTTGAAGCTGTTGTGGATGAGTGAGTTATCATAGAACTGCAGAGTTGGAAGGAATCCTGAGGATCCTCTAGTCTAACCCCCTGCAATGCAGGAATCTCAGCTAAAGCATCCATGACAGATGGCCATCCAACCTCTGCTTAAAAAGCTCCAGTGAAGGAGAGTCTACCACCTCCCAAGGGAGACCAATCCACTGAGTTGTTGCCTTGCCCAATGAAGAGTTTGCCAGCAGTTTACAAAGCTTGCTTTTACACGTGTTCTCCCACTGACAGCTTTGAACACCCCAAATTAATGAAGAGAGACCCCTGTAGTATCAAAAGCCATAGGGATTGGGAGGCATTTTTGCTGATATGCAACCTCTGGCTTTCGCAACAGTATTTGCAGTGATTTACATTTTGGAATATGTAAGCTTAGCAACTGGAAGACCCATATGAACATCTAATACTTACCTTTTCTCTCAGGCAGTTGTCTAAATCAGCACCTCCCACTAAGCGAAATTCAGATCCTGTTCTTAGTTCCCTACCTAAACCAAATGAGACTGATGGGAGCGTGGCAAGAGGGCACTCAGAAGCAGCAGTGGCTCCTGAAGCAGCACAGCCACCAGTAAGGAGGACGCCATCTGGGAAAGTGCCAAAGTGGCTGAAGCTGCCAGGTACCTTCTTAAGTATTACAGTGACGCGGGTGGCGCTGTGGGTTAAACCACAGAGCCTAGGACTTGCCGATCAGGTTGGCGGTTTGAATCCCTGCAACGGGGTGAGCTCCTGTTGCTCAGTCCCAGCTCCTGCCAACCTAGCAGTTCGAAAGCACGTCAAAGTGCAAGTAGATAAATAGGTACTGCTCCAGCGGGAAGGTAAACGGCGTTTCCGTGCGCTGCTCTGGTTCGCCAGAAGCGGCTTAGTCATGCTGGCCACATGACCCAGAAGCTGTACGCCGGCTCCCTCGGCCAGTAAAGCGAGATGAGTGCCGCAACCCCAGAGTCAGTCACGACTGGACCTAATGGTCAGGGGTCCCTTTACCTTTACCTTACTTGTTCCTAGCCATTGTACTGCTCCTAAAAAAGATTCTGTGCGGCAGTCTGGCTCGTCAGCTAAGTGCGTATCTGAATATCCTGATTTAGGGCTGGGAAGGAATTTCCCTCAAGCAGATCAGAGTTTTCCTTTCCTTTCCCCCTCATACTCCTTTCCTACTACCCATCTTAGGCATGGTACGCCATGCTTGTCTCCCCCTGTAAAATGTGGCCCTGTTTAGTCTCCTACCAGCAGAGCCCTAAAATATTCTAATGTACTTTTCAGTCTGAAAGGACCTGTCATTTGGGAGGCTCTGGAAAGCTCAGCAGTTGGCAGCTCCACTATATCAAAGTTTGTAGTAGAGGTTGCTTTCACAGTTGCTTTATGTTTGCATTTCAGGTGGGAAGCGATGAAGGACTTGTGATTTCCACCTTCAGAAAGTTGCCTCACGGGGCTGAGAGGCAAGTTGGGTTGCTCTGTTTTCCTTCATCTGAAGCTGCTGAAATACAGGGCCCAGCAAACGGATTTTTCAGAATAAAATTGCAAGCACCATTTTCTGTTGCCCATTCTGCTGCTCTGTGTGCAACATTATGTTTGGGTGGGGGGTAAAGCAGAGACACACTCCAGCCACGCTGTTGTTTAACTAACATGAAGTAGGCGCGGAAATTTGTAGAACTACTTTGCTGTATTTGTTGTGTAGGTGCAGGGAATTTCAGGACCAGGTTGTTGATGATAATTAAAAACCCAGTTGGGTGGTCATATATGAGTCTGTGACACGTCAGTTGTCAGATGATCACCTTTGTGTTGTATAAATTGTCACCAAATCCCCTATGTTGGAGGTTTGCTTCTGGTAACCCACAGGACTCCATGCCTGCCACACGCTGGACACTCCTTTTCCAGTGCTGCAGGCACCGTACGTTGCTGCAATATTTTGTAGTTCTCAAAATCTGTTGGTAGATCTGAATGAAGAGATGCCTTAGGACCTGGCAACACTTAAGAGAGGTCAGTGAATACTCTTTTGGGGTAATAAAAACACACACATCCCCACGAAATTGCTTCAGACAACATAGGTTAGTGATAGCCAAAATGGATGTCATCTCAAAGTCTTCAGTATGTTGCTTTTAATTCTTTAATGCCATTGGCAAGTAGAGGCAAGCCAGAATGCACTTCATGGTCATCTTTATATTAAAGATATGTGTGATGCACAAGCAGAGGATGTAGGCAAGGTCACATGCCAAAACCCTTTTGGAGCTTCAGATCCATAACGAAACTTCCATTTGCTTATCTTTTTAAATATTCCAGTGTTCCCGGAGCCTCTTCCTACTTCCTTTTGAACACTAGCTTACGGTAGTTTCTGTTGATTTCATGCTGTCACTTCTTAATAAGCACACAGTTCGCTTTGCTTTATGTGCATGTTTGAATCATGTACCGTATTTTTCGCCCTATAGGGTGCACCGGCCCATAGGGCGCACCTAGTTTTTTTTGGGGGGGGGGGATAAAGGGAAAAAAATTATTTCCACCCCCCAGGCGTGGGGCTGGGGCGGGGGAAGCCCAAGCTTCCCCCAACCCCAGCCCCCAGAACAGGCTGCTATCCGCAAGCCTAGGGAGCCCGGCAGGAACTCCCGCCGGGCCTCCAGGCTTGCGGAGAGCTGCCCGAAGCCCGGGGTGCGCTCCGCTGTGCTCCCCGGGTTTTGGGCTGCAGGCTGCTGTCCGCAAGCCTTGGGAGCCTGGCGGGAACTCCCGCCGGGCTCCCAAGGCTTGCAGATAGCTTCCTGAAGCCTGGAGAGCGAGAGGGGTCGGTGCGCACCGATCCCTCGCTCTCCAGGCTTCAGCGAAAGCCTGCATTCACCCCATAGGATGCACACACATTTCCCCTTCATTTTTGGAGGGGAAAAAGTGCGTCCTATAGGGCAAAAAATACGGTATTTCTACACTGCTTTTCACTGGAAGAAAATATCACAAAGTGGCTTCCGAAAAAACAAATGTAACAAAAAATAAATCATACAATATATAAAGCGATAAAACAGACAAATCACTAGAAAAATGCACAGATGTATTGCACTTCAGACTGAGCCCTACTTAAGGCTTCCATCAATTACTGGGAGCATTTGAGGAACAGCCAAATGCTGGTTTTCTCTTTCGCTACCCTCAGAGCCTTCAGATGTTCAACTAGTTCATATCTTTGTTGAAGTATTATTCTGTATTCCACCTGTATCTTTTTTTCCTGAGCTGCCTTTTCTCCAGTTTAAGCTGTCCTCATTTTTGTTTCCTTGGTTGCTTTTTCTAAACCAACGGCTAATATTGTGCTCCCTCCATGTCCAGTCCCTGGCAGCACGAACGAGCACCGGCAACTGCTTCCTGTCAACCCATAGTTCAGATTAGGCCCGGAAAGATCGGAGTGGCAGCAGCTTACGACCCCTGCCCCTCAGCAGTTTCAAGGGCTCGGGTTTCTGCGTCCTGGGGACTTCCTAACCATGCCAACTCCTGATACCAGGCTTGCCAGAAGGCTGCCAAAATAGTAGCAAGGTGGAAAATATTTACTCTGGGAGAGAAAAACACCACTGGCTTGCTAGTTGGCATCATTTTGGTCTGAACTGCGATAATATCTGGTAGTTTTCAGAACTTTTGACGTTTGTTCTCAATGAAACACTGTTATTATATAAAAATACATTACAAAACAGGAAAAAATATGTTATTCTAACTGAGGACTTTTACAATGATTATTCCAATGTGCAGCAAAAGGAACCCATCTGTGCAGCAGTTAATCACAATTTGTTTCCAGTTGGAGTCATATCAATATATTGTTGGCATGTCTATTTCAGCTGCAAGGAGTGCTTTCCCAGCTCCTCCGCAATAAGCCATGGTCTGTTGATTTCTAGTTTGTTAAAATTACAAATGCAGTAACTAGCATTTTCAATTAGAGCTTTGTGGTCCATTAGCACCTCTCCCCAACAATATCATAAAAAGAAACCGGTTGCAGCTTAATCCAGATTGTTATCAAATGGATGTTTTCCCCATAAAATTCACTAACCAGAAGGTATTCTCATCACATATGTATAACTCCCACCCATATATGTTGACTCATTGAATCATTTAGTCTTGTCACTCACTTCTCCCTCCTCCCCGGTCATATTCAAAAATATGAACATTTCTCTGGGCCCAGCGGGCCGCTGCACACATCACATTATAAGCAAGGGATACCTGCTAGCAGATTGCTGTGGATACATGCAGATTGCTCTAAACTGAGACATGCAAGGTAGCTCAGCCATATACAGGGCAGCAGTGAGCCAACTGAGTGCATTATTCCTCCAGCCCTTATTGAATTCAAACCGTAACCCCTGTTAAATAATCAGTTGCTGAGGAAGGCCATTAAGGGCTATAGGTCCTTAAATAACATCTGCACCAATCTCTTCCCATGACAACAGTATGGTGCTCCCTAAACACTTGTGCAACTTCAAAGGTTTCTGGATCCAAGTGTGATTCAATTGCCCCTCTGTAAACAGTTGTGAAGTTAAGCTAATTTCTTTAACCCTGTGCTATGCTATTCAAAGACCCTGGCTCTTCTACATAATAGTTGATGAATAAGTGGAGGAGGAGAAATATCTCTGCTGCAGGCTAACAGATCAGGCTAGTTTGATGCTAGATGGGTGCTAAGAGTTACACTTTTTTCTGAGAGTGCATAATTTGTAGGTGTATGGAAGCAGGGTGACCATAAGAGGCCTTTCAATTAGTCTCTTTTTGAATTGCACATCCTCTCCACCTACTTGTTCGGGTTCTCTATCAGTTCAGAGTAACCTGCTTCCTGTTCAGTGTGCCTGACATGGCCCATTTCCCTCCTGCCCCTGCTTTTCCAACAAAGAAAACAAGAGCATTGTACCATCTGAATGAACTTCAAAGTGGCTGGAAGGGGCACCAAGGGTTCCTGGCACTTGTCATTGTCTCCCAGACTGACCAACATTTCCCTTCAGGTCTAATTACTTCCAAATGCTTCCAGCCGCTTTGAAGAAAACCAGGAGGGGAGGGGGGGAGGGAAAAGGTAGGGAGAAAAGCTTCAGAGCGCACAGGGAGCAGAGAGCAGTTAAAATAGCAAAGGCGCAGATCTTTAATGTCACCCAAAAACTGAGCCACCAAAGAAGATGAGTGTATAAGACAACAGCTGATGAAAACTGAATCCTGCTTTAACTGTACTGTTCCACACACACACTGCTGCCATCTGTGGTACTGGGAGGGTGGCTGCTACAGAAGACAAAGTGGAAACTAAATCCAAGCAAGGCTGGGACAGTGCCAATTCTAGCCTTATTATCCTTACCTGGAAGAATGTGGTCTGTGTGGTTCTTCAGTAAGTCCATTTCTCTGTGCTAGGAGCTTGGCAGATCTCATCTTTCTGCACTCTACGTTGGAGGTTTCTAATTGTTTCCTTTGGGCCGGTTAGTGTTGACACCCAAGCTGCTTTCTGGTTTTCCCTGTGATCTGCCCTTTGTATCTTTATACTGTAAGATCTGTCACATAATCAAGCAGCCAGCATTCTGCGCTGAAATGTTGTTCAAACAGAACACACACACTGCTGTTAGGACAGATCATACGCATTAGCATATGGGTCTCTGGCTGAAAGGTGTATGTGTGTTCTTGAAAAACAGAATTTTGTTTTATTGCTATATTTTTATTACAAGCCATGGAGGGAAACAGGGAAAGGATGACGCCCTGCGGATTGAAGCCCCAGACTGAAAATGCCAAGCTGTCTTGTTTCTAAGTTTGACCATAAAGTTAGTTACATTTCAAAGGTTGAGGTTTGTTGTTTTTTTTTCACTCACAACATTTTCATTAGAAGCTGTTCCTTGAAAAATGTAAAACAATTAGTTGATGCTGCTATAGTTTCTATACTGCAGCAATGCTTGCTGTTAAGACACATTTACCTCATAATCCCTAATTGTGGGTGGTCATTCAGTTCTTGCTTTTGCTCATGTCTTCCTTCAAAGCGGAGATGAGAGATCTGTGGCCTTCCAGGTGTTGCTGGACTCTCATCAGCTTCAGCCAGCATGGCCAATGGTCAGGGAAGATTGGACTTCTAGTCCAACAACATACGGAGAGTGGCAGGTTCCCCCACCTCTTGTTCAGAGAGCCCTTCTTTGCTGTACTTGCACACATCCTGCCCTGTGTCAGATTCAAGATCTGCACTGGTTGCTGACTCACTTGCCTATCCTAAAACAACTGAGCAGGTAAGAGCGCTGGTTTGATCCTACCTACACTGTCACTTAAAAAAAATAAAATCCCTCTGATTGCATGTAGTAGTATCAATTTTCTTCTGCCTTCCTTTCTCCCAGGCAACAGATGCTTTAACACTGATACATGTGCAATTGTAAAGTGTAGAGTGTTTCTTCTATGAGCAATAATCAGTCAGGTGTGCATTAGGCAGACTGATGCACAGGGACTACGGCTCAGGGCCCGTGTTCAAAGGCTGAATTGTAACCAAAGTAGGGCTATGAATAGATTCAACTGCAGCAGCAATAAAAAGGACCCATCAGATCATAGCTGTCAACGTTTCCCTTTCTTAAAAAGGGAAATTCCCTTATTCCGAATAGGATTCCTCGCAAGAAAAGGGGAAAGTTGACAGCTATGCATCAGATAATCTCTAGAGTCTCAAAATTAAAATCTTGATCATGTTGAAATGAATATGCAGCTTGACTAGCACTTCCAGCTACATTGTATGGTTGAATCACACCTCTCTGCTGCCAGCGTTTATATTCCAAATAAATTTGTTTGGTACTGCACACAAACTCACTGTGCCCTGTTTAAGACCAAGACTTTTAATAGTACATCTCTATCCCACAGAGTTCAGTGAGACTTAACACCCAAGTAAGTGTGTATATAGGACGTGGGTGGCTTGCCGATCGTATGGTCGGCGGTTCGAATCCCCGCGGCGGGGTGAGCTCCCGTCTTTCAGTCCCAGCTCCTGCCCACCTAGCAGTTCGAAAGCACCCCTAAGTGCAAGTAGATAAATAGGTACCACTTTATAGTGGAAAGGTAAACGGCGTTTCCGTGTGCTACGCTGGTGCAGGCTCCCCAGAGCAGCTTAGTCACGCTGGCCACGTGACCCGGAAGTGTCTCTGGACAGCGCTGGCCCCCGGCCTCTTAAGTGAGATGGGCGCACAACCCTAGAGTCGGACACGACTGGCCCGTACGGGCAGGGGTACCTTTACCTTTACTTTAAGTGTGTATACAGGATTGTAGTATAAATCAGGTGAAAAAGAGAGGCAGTTCCCTCTGTCCCATTCATAGAGTGGGTGGTGGGGAAGGATAGCATATTACCATAATCCCCCCTCCCAATTTTTAGCACCAGGTTTGGGCCATAATTTGGATTTTCCCTTTAGAAATTTAAACAGAGACATCCTGTTAAGTCAGTGTGCAAGTGTATGCAGAACAGAGACCTACATGTGTTTTAGTTTAGCTTTGCTGTGGGTACATGTGTGTTTAAACCCATATTAAATGTTCTGTAGTACATTCACACCCCTTGCTTAATGGGGGATTAAGCTTTGTGTGTAGTCAAAGCTGCTCAACTCTGGGGATCGGCCTGTTTTATACAATTCAGAGCTATATATGAAGCAGCTGCCTGGGCCATTTGCTGGTCCAAGGCCGCCTAGACTACATTAAACCAAATGGAAATGGAGAAGATACTTGCAAATTAAAGGAAAAGTTAGCCTTTAAGGCTGTTAACACTTTTGACCAGATCATTTTGAGCTCAGTGAGACTTGCTTCTGAGTAGACTAAAAGCAAGGTTTTAGGCCGGTACTTCTTAACAGATGGCTGTAAAAATTCTGATTGATCAGATACCTTTAACTTCTAGCCTAAGCCCTACAAGTATCCTTAATTTACATGTCAAGAGCCAGCGTGGTACACTGGTTAGACTAGTATGGGTCTGAGAACACACTGGTTCAAATCTGCATTCAACCAGGGTGACTTTGAGCCAGTTGCTATCTCTCAGCCTATCCTACTTTACAGGGTTGTGGTGAGGATACAAATGGAGAAGAACTATGCACATTAGTTCTTGGGGGACACACACAAAACTAAATACTATCTTTAGTACTGCTCTTAAGCCCACATCCTCTGAAGTAAAGCCCCACCAACCTTAGATTCCCAATAAACGAGCACAAAGGAGTGCATGCATTCTCAGTAGTATGTAGCATACTTTTGATGATGCAACAGAGCACAACATTGTTTTCATGCTTTATCACAATCGAGCAAAATAGCTATGACATAAACATTGCACTACCATTTTTGTCTAATGCAGACATAGCAAAGAGCTACAAATTCAATTTCTGGTTTAAGGAACCAGGTGGGAAAGAATAATGCCTAAGAGAACAACTCCCAGCTAGAGTAGACTACATGGATAAATACCTTTGACCTGATACAAGGAGCTTTAGCGTTAATACGCACTGATAAACCCACTTGTTTTTAAAATCTGATGAAGATGAGAATACTGGAAATGCTAAACCATGGTTAAAAGGCTGCTAAAGCAGGGTAACATGTAGCACTCCTAGAATTTGCTGGATTCCTATCAGCTCCTGCCAGAATCGCCACCAGTGGTAAGGGATCATGGGAGTTGTAGACCAGCAACAGTTTACTCACCCCTCTGCTAAACCATGGTTGAGGTTGACAAAGGCAGAACAGGAGAAAGGAAGTTGCTTTTGTAACGCTGGTTCCTAATTTATAGGCCATGGGTTTGTAGGAAGACAGCATTATGACAGTTCTGGGAAACTGCAGCATTCCACCTAACCCTCATCCTGTGTTTTTCAGCATAAACATTACTGGGTATTTCAGAGCCAGCATTCAAAGCCAGCAGCCCTTTGTCCCTGTCATTACCAATACGTAGCAACTGGTAGCTTAGGTATAGCATGCACATGACTTTTCTATCAGGCAGCATGGCTGCTAACCACTAGCTGACAGTATCATTGCTGCCTTGGTCTTGTTCTGCCTCTTGGCGCACTCCTCTATATCCATTCAGAAGTAAGCCCTGTTGAGTTCAATGGGGTGTAGGCCCAGATCTGTGGGTATAGGATTGCAGCCTGTCAGTACCTCGAGTGGCAATTGCTTCTCCCTCTGTAGGCCTAGCCTTTATTTTGCAGCAGAAAAAAAGATTCATTAGGCTATGCCCTGCCCCCCATGTATACGGTTTACTATTTCACAGCTCTCTTCTCTCCCCCCCGTCCTGCCCCACTGACACAGAGGGGCTGGGCCGTGCGTGATGTGGGATCCTCACACATGCTGTTTGTTATTCTGCCCCTTTTTGAAAGTTTTTCTTTCGTCCTACAAAGGGGGGGGGGAGGCCAAACAACTCTTTGAAGCTACTTGACTTTCTATGATTAATTGCAACAAGGAGCCCCGCGCAAGGGAGGGAGACTATTTTTGATTTATTGAAGTTTCTTTGTGAGAACAAATTTATAGCAGAGGGAAGCAGCTTCTGAGAGGAATATCAAATGGTTAAAAGGTTCCAAGCCCTCTTTGATGTCATGGCCCCAGTGGAATGCTGGAAAGGATTGAGGGACAAGCACTGTTTATTTATAAAATAAAGATCAGGTACCTGATGCTGGCACAGACCCGGGGCTCGGCTCCTGTTTAAGAACTCAGACAGCAGACAGGCCCGGAGCTGGCCTTTAAATGCCTGCTGAGGTGATGAGAGCCCACGGTGTGGGGAATGCTTCCAGGCATACTCACTCTTTCCACACACCCCTACAGGAAGGCACCTGCTTCTCCCATTGGAAAAGAAAGTGTAGACTCTGCCTGGCTGTGAATCGGAAACAGCAGCAGGCTAGGACGCAGCCTCAGATGGTGAGTGTCACTGACTCCAGGCATCCCATCACAAAGAGGGAGGGGTGGGGGGAGAGAGAGAAAAGATTCCAGCCCTTAGCAGCCAGCCTTTGACCATCATGGAGTGTCCAGAAAGAGATAGCAAACAACCGCAACTGCGCCGGCAAGGAAGGAGAGAGGTGATGAGAATATCATCCGAGCAAGCAGAATCACGGCGGGGCATATTCCATTTCAAAGCCTGTCTTCCACTTTGCTCCAGAGGTCAGGCCACGATCTTCCCCCTAGCAGGAATGTGGGCTTTGCCCCATCAGGTTTCTAGAAGTCCAAAAGCTGTAAACATTAAGCGTTTTTAAGTTACTGTGAGCAAAGAGTTCTCCCCAAACTGTTTGGCTGATTTGCCTGAGTTCCAGTTGCCCGGTGAGGATATTACTAACCAGCCAAACATTCCCCAAAGGAAGGGGATTAAGATGCCTTTGCCCACATCCTTATCCTGTTAATTTAGGAATCCAAGCTGTGCGTTACATACCAGCTGCGGCAGCACTTTTTCCACGTGCTCCACATCCACCCTGGTCAGGTCCTCCGTTTGAGCCTGCCGTGCGGCTCGTGCGGCTGCCTCTGCAAGAAACACACAAGGCAGGCAAGGTGCAACAAGTAGGTACTGGGAAGGGTAACAGAAATGGCCTTTAGGGAGGAATGACATCAGTCAAGTAACAAAAAAGTTACTTTGAGAGGCTTTGCTTGGGAACAAATAAGTCTGCAATTCACAGTATTAATACTGGACTTTCACCTCAGGAAGTGTTAACTTCTCACCACTCAGCACTTTTTCCTTGCCCAAAATTGTTCTCAACGTTCAGGCAAATGATCCCCAAGCAAAGCATGTGCTACCTTCTGAATGTGCACATGTCCACCTAGCTCCACCTAGCTGCTGAGGCTCCAAACAGTCATGGTTGGGGAGCCTATGGCCCTCCAGGTGCCGCTCAACTCCAATTCCCATCAGCCACAGTTAGCATAGGTGGTGGCTGCAGATGATGGGATATGTAGTCTTGCAACATCTGGAGGGTCCCAGGTTCCCCACTCCTGCAGCAGATCATGAACTCAAGACTGCTGAGAAAGTCCTAAGCTTTATATATCTGATGGAAGCATCATTAAAAATAAGCTTTCAGCATTTAAGCTGTACCTATTCTGTATCAGCCTGGAAAATCAAGCTCTGCTGCCTGGTTAAAGTGTAAGGTTTCATGAAGAATCTACTAGTTTCTGATAGAAAGATCAAGGTGTTTTTTTCTTCAGGACTTGGTTTTTGCGCTGAACCAAGATTTAGCTTGTCCTGCTTTATTCCTTCTAGTATCTCCTGTCGACTTGTACTGCCTTCTGAATGAGCAGTGAGGCTACACCTTAAAAGAATAAAGAGTTTTTATAGTCTTCTGATTTTTGCACTAATTTTTGTCCTTCTATGTCATTCATCTGTGACTGCCATTCTATGGAAAAAAGGCACAGTCCTTTACAACTTACCTCGCACGAACACTTTGAGCATTTCTGCCATGAGCAACAGAGCATCACCACTGACTGGAAAGAGGGGGAAAAGTAACCATGAGAAATGCCCAGCCCAGTTATCTGCCCACAACCCAGGAATCATGGTTACCTCTGATATTCCAGGGCATGATCTCTCTACAGAAAAGTTTGGCAAGATTGCGAGCAGGAATTGGCCTCCTTATTGAGACAGAAGGGAAAGCAATTACCTCGTGTTTTGTCATCTTTGAAGTGGAGCTGGAGCAGTTTGTTCACGGTCTCCTGCATGGAAAGGAAATCAGTCAAGGGGTGTTAATGGAGAAAAAGTGAATCTCCCTGTCTTTCCATTTCAAAGAGATATAAAATAGGTAAAGCAATATCTTTTATGAGATCAACTTCTGCCGGTGTAGGAGTACATCAAAAGAAGCTCAGCCAATAAAGTATATTACCTTACCTGTTTTGCATCTCATTCTCTGGGACCAAGAGAGCAACAACTATTGATGCCAATCTTCCATCCCTGGGCAGGGACCACATAACTGGCTCCATCACCCACCATTTCTCTGTTGCTGAGGCCCAAACTTTTTTTATTAATCGGCGATAATTCTCCTCCCCACCAACTGCCTTATTTGTGCTATCTTATTTATTATAGGGGTTTTTAATTCTGCCTTTCTGCTCTGAATACAAGGGTACCCAAGTTGGCTCTCATCAGGTTAAAAACAATATATAATCAGAACACTAAATCTCAAAAAGCAGCAGCAGCCAAGAAAACCATACTGGAGATGAAAAAAGGAAAAGAGACACTAAAGTTGGGCCAAAAGCTAGCAAGAAGGTCCTAAACCTGAGGCAGAAGACCAAAAAGCAAGGGGGCTAAGTGGCTCTTCCTAGACAGACAGTTCTACAACCTGGGTGCTCCAAACAGAACAGCCCTCTTTTCATGTTCCCATCCATTGTACCTCAACTGATGGTAGGACATGCAGAAGGAGCCTCTTCAACCCAGCTCAGTGGCTGGATAGAACTGCATGAGATTAGAAGCCTCATCATGTTAAACAATTTTTAGTTGACTAGTCAGCAACATCTAAATTCACACATGAATTTCTCAGAATAGGTTGCTCACTTGCACCTTCAAAAAGGAAAACAAACATTCACTGCCAGATGGAAAGGCCCTTTTTAGCATTTGCTCTTCTGTTCTGTTAGAACCAGAATAACCCAAAGAAATAAGGTGTATGCCCTTATCTTACAACCCTCCCAATAAAAAAATGATGCCCTCCCATTAATTAACTAGGGTTGCATCCAATAAAATCATTGAGCTTAAGGCAAGGACTTCTGCATACACAAAGGGTCTTGTTCTCCACATATACAGTGGTACCTTGGGTTAAGAACTTAATTCGTTCTGGAGGTCTGTTCTTAACCTGAAACTGTTCTTAGCCTGAAGCACCACTTTCGCTAATGGAGCCTCTTGCTGCCGCCACGCCGCCAGCACGCGATTTCTGTTCTCATCCTGAAGCAAAGTTCTTAACCCGAGGTACTATTTCTGGGTTAGTGGAGTCTGTAACCTGAAGCGTCTGTAACCCGAGGTACCACTGTAATCCCTCTCCCAACACCACTGCACCAATCTGCTCTGAAGGTTTGGGGAAGCCCCAGAAAATATTTATTTATTTCATATTTCTTCCATCTTTTCGTCTAAGGTAACTTTCAGTTCTTGGCAGAGATGCTACTACATCAAATCCTGTGAAGTGGGATTTACTAATTTTAGCCCTGGCTTTCTGAACTGGTATATAAAGTAGCACTGCACACTAAGAGAAGAAAGATGTATGAAAATGAGAGTCATGAAAAACTATGCATTACAGTGACTTACAGTTTTAGGAATTAAGAATTGCTCAAGAAAGGGACTGGTATGAATGTAAGTACTAACAGAAGCTGCAGTGACTGTCCCCTGAATCACTTCAGATGAGCCAGAAAACGGCATCTTTGTAAAAGCAAATTTAGCAGCTAGGCCACAAGTGAAGAATGTTTGTGGTGTACTGAAGATATAAAAATATTTCAAGGAAAATGCAGTTGTGTCGTATTAACAAAGAGTATAAGGAAGACACCAGTGGCAACAACATTATACTGGTTCAGTACTTATTAGGCTTTTGTTTGAAAATTCTGTTCAGGATACCAACAAACACTGAACAACAAAATATTACTAAGTGCTTGGAGTACATAGTATGAGAAAGGATGAAGGAACTCTTGGGAAAGAGACTTGAAGAGATATATTAACAATGGCTAAATATCTTAACAAGTTGTCAGACAAAAGGATGATCTACCAGAGCAGTTAAAGAATAGAGCACCAGCAAAATAGATTGACTGCTATTAATTTATCTCCAAGCATTTTAATCTTGCTTTTCTGTTTTAAAAAGACACTGAAATCACATCTATATAATACAGTGGAAAAGCTATCAGCAAAAGCTTCCTAATTTTAGGAACAGCTGATTAATGTATCAAGTTATTTGTTCTATGGAATTTGTGGTAGTTTAAGTAACTTACGAAATAAGTTTTTGGTTCTGGAGGCGAATTCAAAATATCTTTTTCAACTCCTGATTAAATCAGTATTACCCAACCTGATTCCCTCTAGCTGTTGCTGACTACAATTCCCATAATCCCTATTGGGTGTTTCCACTAGGGCTGATGTGAGTTGGGATCCAAAACATCTGGAGGACAACAGGTTTGGGAAGGGTTAATTAAAATGTCAAACTCTTTCTTCATCCAAATGGAAAATACTAGCTCGAGTAATGTAGGCTAAGAAATCCCTATCCAACACCCCTAGGAGGGACTGGCTGTTAAGATAAAATAATAATGACAAATAAGATCTAGGCAGGACTGTGCAGAAATGGCTGTAAGGTTACCAAAGCTGGATTTAAAAAAGTGCCCCCCAGATTCTGTTACAAAGGATTTCTAATGATGCTACCATGATAATTTCATTTTATAAGTGGTTAATCAGCCGTCTGAGCCTTAACTCCGTACCAGTCAGGAACATAGGGGCATGCCTTAAAGCAAGTCAGACCATTGCTTTGTCTAGCTCAATATTGTCTATGCCAGGTATGAAGAACCTTTGACGCTACAGATGCTGCCGTACTACAATTCCCATCAGCTCCAAGAAACATGACCAATGGCCAGGGATCATGGGAGTTGTAGTTCAGCAGCGTGTGGAGGCCAAAGCTTCCCCACATCTGGTTGACATTGATGGGAAGTGGCTCTCCAGGATTTCAGACAAAGGTCTTTTCCGACCCTAGCTGGGGACTGAACTAGGGACCTATTGCATGCAAAGCAGATGCTTTGCCACTGACTACAATCTTTCCTCTAAATGTTTTGAAATCAAAGGGTTTGGGCATGCCTAACTCAGCATAACATCTAGATTAGTATATAAAGAATCCTTTGCACAAGAAGGAACGGCTTACGGATTTTATCATGTGGGCCTGCTAGAAAATAAAACACAAAATTAACTAGGCTGTAGCGCTACCTGCTGCATATATCTGGAAGTGCTCTGGAGAGTTTCACTAGTTTAGCATATTCCATTAAGAGGGTCAGTAGGAAAGGGACTGAAAGTCTGCCAATATCATGATGCCATTCTACAAAGCTATGGCACATGGAATGCTAGCTACAATTCTGGTTGCCTTGTGTGATCATAGGACTGAATCAACTACCTTGTGAAGAAAAGTTGCATTTGGGGTTTCTTAGTTTTGAAAGAGTGAGTACTTGGGGGGAGGGCAAGACAAAGGGGCACATACAATGATGCGATGTGGAGAAAATGAACCAAGAAAAGCTTTTCTCCCTCCTCCTATTAATTGAACTCATGAGTCAATCCAATGAAATTGAATGTTGGAAGATTCAGGACAGGCAAAAGGGAGCTCTTCACACAGTACATATGGAATTTGCTCCCACAAAATGTAGTGATGTCTACCAATGTGGATGGATTTAGAAGGAGATTAGTCAAATTCACGGGGAATATCATGACTACCAGCCATGACTAAATTCACTATCAAAGGCTGTAGGTGTTTGAACAGCATTTACTGGGAATAAAAAGTGGGAGAGTGCTGTTGCACTCAAGTCTTGCTTGAGGGCTTCCCAGCAGCATTTGGTTGGCCACTTGAAGAGGGTTCTAGATTATATGTGCCTTGGTCTGATCTAACAGGACTCTTCTTATGCTCTCACCATGAAAGTGTGAAAGTGCATTTAAAACATTTTTACCAGATTCTTTGGCCAAAAAGTCCCCCAGGGCAGCTTACAAGGATCAGTCTTATTAGAGGATGAATGGAGAGACATCTGCTCTGATCTCCCAAAAGTTATGGTTCGGTTGTAGTACACCTGCTTTGCAATCAGAAGGTCCCAAGTTCAGAAGCCAGTCTGGGAGCATTTTAACTCTTCCTATTCCTTTCCTTTCCCATCTTCTGAAATTTAAGTTTGCCCATGTTTGACTTCATGGGCAGCTTTCCACATTCTTGTATGTTTAATTTGATAGGGCCGTGGTCTCTTTTCCCAATCAGTTCAACATCATTTACATCTTGCAACAGGTCCTGGGCTACCACTCAGGTTTCTAGCTACAATCCTAACTACTACTACTACTACTACTACTACTACTACTATGGCCTGGAGGGGCTGAACAAAGTGGCAGGACCAACATTGCATCCACAGCTCTGCCACCATCACCTGGGGGGGGGGGGGATGCTGGAGCAAGGAAGTAAGTGTATCACAGCAGCAGCCTGGAGCTGGGGCAGTAATAAGGCCTGCTGCCATAACACAGCATCACTGGGACAAGCTTGGGATCCAACAGCACATCTGACAGGGTGAATGGGAGCTCCATACTTGTGGTGTGACGCCGGTATCTCCCTGCAGGCAGCAGGGCTGGGCAGAGAGACACCTCTGCCCAATTCAACCCTCTCTCCAGCCTGTTGTGAAGGGCATTTAGGTTGTTCTGTAATTCCAGGGTCATTCCCATTAATTTGCTTTCTTCCCCAACAGTTTCATGGCACAGTCATTTAGATATGTTTTGCTTTGTCACCGCCTGAACGTGAGTTCACCTAAGCAACTTGAAGGCAGCTGAAGTTACCCATTATTACAACATCCATTATTACAATTATTTTCACACTCCCAGCCCTCAGATCTCTATAGCAAATGAAGGCCATTACAAAATGACCTGCAGGCAGACATAATATTACGGTGGGTAGGCAGCCCTGGCTAACTTACAAATCCGGAAGCCAGGGGCAAAAAAATCCCTCAAGCAAGCGGGGGGGGGGGCAATGGATAGGGCTTAAACACTACCAATTCATGTCTCTCCCCAACACCACTTTATAGTGGAACCTCCTTGGTCCTTCCCCAACCCCATTCCTCATCCAACGCCTACCCTTTAAGGAAACCACCCCTGCTTCTGAGCACCCATAATCTGATTCTCCAGAAGAAGATTAAGCCCAACTCTTGCAGTCCTGAATTGGCCAAGCTGCTCTATCTATCCACTACAGTGGTACCTCGGGTTAAGTACTTAATTCGTTCCAGAAGTCCGTTCTTAACCTGAAACTGTTCTTAACCTGAAGCACTACTTTAGCTAATGGGCCTCCTGCTGCTGCTGTGCTGCCGAGCACGATTTCTGTTCTCATCTTGAAGCAAAGTTCTTAACCCGAGGTAATATTTCTGGGTTAGCGGAATCTGTAACCTGAAGCGTATGTAACCTGAAGCGTATGTAACCCGAGGTACCACTGTATTCTTTAGTGCCCCCAAATCCAAATACAGTGGTACCTCGGGTTACATACGCTTCAGTTTACGTACGTTTCAGGTTACATACTCTGCTAACCCAGAAATAGTACCTCAGGTTAAGAACTTTGCTTCAGGATGAGAACAGAAATCGTACAGCGGCGGCGCAGCGACAGCAGGAGGCCCCATTAGCTAAAGTGGTGCTTCAGGTTAAGAACAGTAACAGGTTAAGTACGGACCTCCGGAATGAATTAAGTACTTAACCTGAGGCACCACTGTACGACCCTTCCTCTAAACCTGTGCTCCCCAGACTTGGGTCTCCAGCTGCTGTTGTTGTTTTTTGACTACAATTCCCATCATCCCTAGCTAGCAAGTCAGGGAGGGTGGGAATTGTAGTCCAGAAGCAAATGGAGACCCAAGTTTGGGAAACACTGGGAGTCTAAACCAAGAGCCCTCCCAAGACACAGGTCTTCTCTGAGGGAACCTCTTTAGCCTTCGCAGCAGGATTTGCAGAACTTGACAAGCCACTGAAACAACTTACATAGAAACCTTCCCAAGTTCCTGCCATAACATTTTAGCGCGTGTGTGTAAACTCTGAATTCTCAGGGCTCCCTTTCACACACACACCCCCTTTAACCGCCACCCGTCACTTTCCAAGATGAATTCCCTCCTGGTCCCCTGCTCCCCCCGTCCTGACCTTTTTGAAGCCTTTCGCGCCTTCTTCCCTCTTCTCCATTTCAAAGAGGACCCGCCCTCTTGACTCTCCTCCTCAATCACTGGCCAGAGGAGGCGCCGGAAGTCCCGAGGGCTCAAGGCATCGCGCAATGCATGCTGGAACATGTAGTCGGTCTGAAGTCGGCTCCCGCTCGCGAGTTCCACCCACTTCCGGTGGCAGAAGAGGCCTCCTTGGCCGAGCATTGTGGGAGTTGTAGTTGACTCTTCCCTCCGTCTCTTGCGTTGTGCTCTCTTGACTCAGTAAGTAATCCAAGGTAGAGACCTGAACGGGAAGCCTTGTTTTGCAGGGGCGGTGGAGCCCGGCCTGGGGACCTGGGGGTAGGCCAGGATCTGAAGGCAAAGCGAGATAAGAGGGAGAAAATAGGCGGTGTAAGAGCCGCAGCTCGAGTAAGTTCAGACAGGAAGGGTGGTTTTCTTGCTCATTTGGTAGTGGAAATGGTATTTTTTGCCCTCATTGCCACGTGCGCCTGCTCCTGTGCTCCACTGCTATAGCTGATTCTGCTCACATCTCTACTGCTCGTAGTAACCATGTTCAGAATAAACTAGTAGCTAGTAGGATAGATTGCAAATGCATTTTCCACCAGCCCTACAGGATCATAATTCTAAAGCCTTTACTTGGAATTAAATTTCTATCAGTAGGAATTACTTTTAAAAAAATAATTACGTCCCATTAAGTTCAGTAGGACTTCCTCTCTTGTACATTTGTGCAATCAAAGACTGTGACTTAGTCACACCGAATTCGGTGGGATTTACTAAGTAAACATTTATAGGACTGGATCACACAGTTGCAGTTCCTGAGCTTGCTTAGCTCCCTGGAAGCAGTTCTGTATCCAAAAGGTTTAGGGCCGGGCCGTTAGGCTGCCTTCCTAAGAGAACTTAAGTCATTGAAAGTCTGATTGAATTTAATGCATCTTACCTCTGAGTAAACTTGGCTAGGACCAAGCTTTAAGTCCACATACTAGGCACTGGAGCTACTGACACTGAAATAGTGCAAAAATGCTTCCATACAACTATTGTCACCATCTATTAATAACTTCGTGCCAACTGTATGATGGGTGCTAGAAAATACACAAATAAAGTTGTTTTATTTCTCAGGGTAATTCTAGTCAGAACCTTCCTTGGCATGGACACAGCCGACGGGCTGAGAAACAAATAGTGGGTACAGAGCAAGGAAATGTGATGGCATACACTTTCTCTAAATTCCACTAGGGCAGGCAAGGTCTAGCTTTCCCTAGGGGCAATGCCAGTGTTGGCTGGGACCAGAGGCAAATGCAGACAGAGCAATGAATATAAATGTTATTTTGTACAGTAGGCTATTTTCTACTCAAACACACACAAAATACCCCTATTGTTCTCCATTCAGACTAGTAGGAATCATCATCAGAGTTCAATGACATATTCCAACCAGGCAAAAACACTCAAAGGGAATGTGAAGCAAGGCCTTTAGTTTGGTGAGGAGCACTACAGTTCCCAGGATGATTGGGGGGTGGGGGGAGTCATGTGCTTTTAATGTATAGTGTGGATCTGACTGGTTGATACACTTTGCCACCTCTTCCCACAATTCAGCAACTATTCAACATTCCCAGTGCTCATCTTCCTAATGGCTTCCTTGTCTCCATGCTTTCAATAGAGAGCAGCAATTCTTCCTTTTGTAAAACTTTCAAATAGAGTGTGATGTATGCAGAATCTGCTGCTGATTCAGCCTTTTAATTTTAAATCCACACTGATCAGAACTTTCACTTCTCTTTTTCTTCTATCCTACTCTTCTGTTCATTTGATTTTCTCTTCTTTTTTGTCTACTGAAGCATGAATGGGTATGAAAGTGTGGCTGAATGTATACAATTAGAATATTCACAACACGTTTTTTAAAACTGCAAGACAGTGTTGGAGGGAAGGTGTAGGGAGAGAATGGGTGAGGCGAGGTAAGAATACATATATGAAACTCTTTCAACCAATTTCTTATTGCTTTACATATTTTTCTTACAATTAAGACAATGTAAACTTTTAAAAAGCCAAGTGAGTCTAGTTTTGTTCAGGGGAAGTCTCTGCAGATTTCAGAACCAATGTAATTTGACGTTTCACACTGTGACTTGTAGACACAAGAATTAACTGCCTCTATTGAAAAGAACTATGCTTGACAGTGTGAGGTGATACATAATGCTTGAAATGTGATAGTGGTTACTTTTGCTGCAGTCACTGAGTGGTTAACATGTATGTGTGAACTCATCCTGAGACTGAACTGTTACTGTGAACTAATTTACAAGTAAGTGGATTGTTCTCACATAAACATAAAGTGTCTAATTCTCATCCCTGATGGCACACTGTAGTGTCATATTGTGCCTCACATCTCTATAACAGTTTCTCACAGAAAACATGTGTGATTCCAAGGCAAATCTCCAGGGATGGAGACAACAACTTGGCATCTTTGTGTGAAAGGCTGGCTTCATCTTTCCCAGTTAAATTAATGCATTAATTTGATAACACGCACACAAAAATAAACAAGTTTTCCCGAAGTCCTGTATTCTGCAGAATGTGCACCCCAGATTTCAGCATCTTACATTTCCACAGAATATGAGAGACTAGCCAGACTTGCATTTTGATTCTGGCTAATCTCTCACATTCAGGAATCTTGTAGAACAGCCACACTATATATTTATTTTAAAAGGGTTCTCTTACACCACACGAAGACCACAGGTGCCTCTTATTTTAGAGAATGGCTGTCCCATAAAACAGGCACTGAAGGTCTCTCGAGTCCTTTTAAACATGCTTAATCTGCCAACTCTAGTTCTTGTTAAGTTGCCTTCATTACTTCAGAAACTTAACCTAAAACTCTTTATCAGATTCTAATTTGATTTCATATGTATCATTATATGTGTGTTTACCCTGTGTGTTTAAAACAAGAACTCCTTCGCAGAAGGAATGTCCGTAAGAAAGTCAAATATTACTTCTAAACTACAACTCCCAGCATGCCTTCCTAAATAATAGGATTTGGCAGAGGAAGAATTTAACTACATTACCCATCATGCTCCGTTTCCCTTGGTTACATAGGCTGGCGCTGGCAGTTGAAGGGTGAGGCTGTATTTCTAGCAACCCTCAGTGCGTGTTTGGAAACCTGACTGCTTTGTCTCGGGGTAAAGTTGGCTAGGCTGGTGCCATTCCTAGTGCCCTTATGTGGGGTTTTCTTAAAATCTTAAAAGCATGATTACCTGAGAGAAAGCACTCAGCAGCATGTATCAGGGTGGTAATATCTGACTGTTGCTGTCCCCCAGGCTACCCTCGGCTGCCATTTCATACCGGGACCCCTCTTAATTCCTCATCTACGTGGAGGGGCATGAGTGACACTGATGCCTGCCACAGAGATGGATGACTTCCGACGGTCCTACGTTAGGCTGTGCAAGGAGAGCGGTGCTGAACCCCAGGAAAGTATCCTTCAGCACTTGGAGGAAGCCTCAGGGAAAAGCCGCTTGGATTTAGCTACACACACCCTTTCTGTGGAAACCTGCGGGGTCCTGGGCAAGCTCTTGCAGGATGAACTCCAGTTCACCGAGATCACGCTGAGCAATTGTATGCTGAGTGAAGAAGGTGGGGCTCTGTTTGTTCATAAGGCAATTCTTGATTTCTGTCCTTTCCTGAGAATAGACCGTAAAAGTCAAAGTCCGTGGCCTCTTTTCCTCATGGCCTCTCACCCATCCTTCAGTTGCTGATGTGGCTTTGTCACCCATATGTTTTCGTTGCGTTGTACAAGTGGGAATTTCTTCTCCTCGTAAAAGGGGTTTCCAGTATCACTTGGGAAGGAATAAAACAAAAGATTACAAGTTGCCATGGGAGGCCCAGGGAAAAAAAGGGCTTGGAATACTTGCAGGTGGCAATTGCCATAAGGGGATTTGGTCACTATTCAGAACCATGATGGCTCTATGAGGGGTACATTTGAAATCCCATCAAGAGTCAAACAATGATGTGTGAAGTGATGTAAAATTGATTTTTGCAGAAAGTGGATTTTCCTCAGTGCCACAGCAGGGGAGGAAAGGGTTAACACCCCCCCCCCCATGCTTGCTAATTACCAGCCACCCAGGCTGGGGCATTTTTTCCATAATGTGAAGACAGCATTTAACAGACTAAGCCCCAGAAAATATTACACAGAAACAGAATTTTCCCAGTTCCCAAATAACATGTTGTTAACAGAGCCTCTTACACAGGGCCAGGCATACACTGCAATTTCTGTGATTGCACTATGTAATAATTGGCAGTGGGGGCAGAATACAGCATTCTGAGAATACAGGCTTATTCCTAACCCTAAAACATGGGTGAAAAGCTTGTTGCCCTGCAGATGCACTTGTTGCACTCTCTGATCGCTGGTCATATGGGCTGGTGCTGATGAAAGTCATAGTCCAAAACATTCAGATGGCACAAGCTTGAGGGAGACTGCCTTAAAGTATTCAGGTAAAATAACAGGAGCTGTAAGGCAATTGGAGAAGGCCAATGGCCTCTCTAGAATTGCCCCATTTTTCCTTTTTTGACAGAAGGTGTGCCTTTTGGGACTGCCTTCTACAATATGGATGGGAAACATCCAGGGGTCAAATGTAGAACTTTATCTGCCTCTCAAGGCTTCTTCCCCCCCCCCTCCCCCAGACACCTCTCCCCTGCAGACCTCCAAGTGTGGGTCCATTTAGTGTGGGCATTCCATTAAGTACTTGAGCCTAGAGCCAGTAGCAAAGCTTTGGATTGGGCCTGATGGCTCACAACATGCATAAGATGGTGCTTTAAATGAGTTATGCCTCCCCTTTGAAACAGCTTTTCCAGGCTAGAGTTATAGGCAACACATAATCCCAGAGGAAGACCTTTTGGCACCCATTAGAGCAGGGATAGCCAACATAGTGTGTTCTAGATATTTTGGACTACAACTCTTCCATCGTCCGTGACCGTTGGCCATACTGGCTGAGGCTGATGGAAATTGTCCACAGCATATAGAGGGCATCTGTTTGGCCACTCCTGCGTTAGAATCATAGCAAGAAGTTGCTGACTACAGAGCTTGCCTGACTGAAACAAATACCTGCTGACTCTTGCTGCTCATACCCAGGGGTTGAGAGGCCAGACCTTCAGTACAAAAAGGAATTAACTGCTCTTTCCTTTTTCCCTTACAGGGGCTAAGCTACTACTTCATGGACTTTGTTCCAACACTGTTGTGAAATCCTTGGATCTGAAGGTGAGTCGGTTCCACTTCCAAGTATTGGGGTCCAGAAATGACTACAATGCAACTTTGGAATTTTGAGAATCCCAGCTATTTTTAAAGGCTGAATTCCTCTTCTTCATGGTTGCAGAGATACAGTTTAAATGTAAAGGCAGGAATTCAGAATCGTAAGTCCCAGTTAATTGCTTTAAACTCTTACAGGTTCTGTGCATATGGTTTTGCATCCCAGTCCTAAACACATGTGGAACAAAGCACCAATAATAAATAGCTAGCTCCTCATTACCCCCCCACAAGCCAAGAGAGACAAATATTTTGCTTAAGTTGCAGCATATGATTAGCCCAGACCTCAAATGTAAACAGCGTGTGTCTATGTTGCTAGTACAGACTCTCTTTTTTGCAGTTTAAATGCCATGGCTTTCTGCCCAAAGGAATCTTGGAGTCTATTTATGTACTTACTAAATTTCACCCTGCTTTTCAGTTCAAATAACACAAAGTGATGTACAATAGCAGAATCATAAAAATAATAGTTGATAATGAAAATCAACTGAATGAAAATCAACTTTAACACTGAATGTGAACTGTTGTCAAGCGCTAGTCACAACAACAAGTGCTAGTCACCACATCTTTACAAGTTTCTAACTCCCAAGAGTCCTTGGGCAAAGTCATGGTACAAAAAGTTATTTTAAAGCAGTGTTGCTCGTAGTGTAGATGTACTTGTACCTGACGACGAGGCAAAGCAAGCAGCTGAGTCCCATTTAATGGGGACCATGAGTGGGAGAGGGCCATTGTGCTGCTGGCTTGCTTAAGGGCTTCCCACAAGCATCTGAGAACAGGATAACAGACTAAGTGGGCCTTTGGTCTGACCCTGCCATGCTCATATGTTATCCTGTTAACTGCTGGGGCTTGGTTTGTTTCAGGGAAACAACCTACGATCTGTGGGGGCAGAGGCTCTGGGGAAACTGCTCAGGCAGAACAAGACAATCCAGAGGTGAGCAGCTACAGGGATTTGGGGGTACATTTGCTCCTTTTGGACCTTTCTGGGGGTGCACTGTGTGCATGTATCACATCAAGTTCTTCAAAATCTGACCAGGAGCAGCTTCTCCTGCTGTTGCTCAGCGAAACTGAAAAGACTGGGTGCGTTCTTTCTTGTCTCGACAAAATTATTGATTGTCACACAATATTACCTCATAAAATTGGTACTGAGTGCGAGGAAAATTAAAGGCTCCTTGCTTGGTGTATGGCCCAGTCTTAGCTGTGCTGTTACGTCTCTTGCCTAATGTGGTCTCTCTGCCTTTCTTTTTGACTCTTCCCCGCTCCCAACTCCAGCCTCACTTTGGAATGGAACAACTTGGGTGTGTGGGAAGAAAGCTTTGCCATTTTCTGCGAGGGCCTTGGCGCCAATGGTCACATCCAGTACCTGGATCTGCGCAATAACCAGATCAACCACCAGGGGGCAGGAGAGCTGTCCATGGCGCTGAAAGCCAATTCCAGTCTTCGGGAACTTGGTAAGACTCAGATTTACTTCTCTGGGCCACGCTTTCAGAATAAAAATATACTCATGCCACACCAAATGAATCAACAATACATTGGAAAACACAGCTAGGATTGTCCTTGGTATTACTTGATGCTCTTGCTCTCATTTTAAAAAGATACATATCCATAGTCTAGAAATAAAAATATATTATGTTGACACTATATTATACCACACTGACATGTTTAAATCTTCCTTTGATGGTCCTTGAATCTTCCCTGCCCGGCTACATCAGTGGGGGGTGCCACACCCTTTGAGAACCACTGCTTTAAGCAGTGAAGCATCTTCCCCTTCTTGTCAGCCCAGTTCCTTTTTCAGGGAAGCGATGACTGCTCTCCTGGCTTGAGCCTTGGACTCTGCTTACTTCTGAAGGTATCTGCAGGGCATTGCATGGATGTGTCCAACCCCTGTCTGCACAGTGACACACTTTCACCCTGGGATCGTTTGACTCCTGCACTGCAGCCACCAGATGCTGCCGAGCAGCATCCGCAGAATTGGAGGTGGTCCTGAGGCAGCTGGGCATCTCACTTTGCAGATTTTGATACTCTGTTCAGAAAGATATAAATTTGCCCACTCTCGACCAACCAAGCCAGGGCAAGGGAAGCTTAGAACTGTACAAGTGCAGACACAGCCTTAGTGGCCTGTTCTGTGCCTTTTGGCATGAGGCCTTCAGCCATTGAGCTTTATTGGCTGCCTGGCTGGCACCTGAAGCAACGCATGGCAAAATACTTAAAACTCTACACACACACACGCAAACGCAAAGTCTCGCTAGCCTGCAAAGTATCCTTACATAAGCATTTTCAAGTTGAGCCCTGTGCATAATTTGGTGCACACGTAAACCCATAGTAATTAATGGGCTTAAGCACCTCTAATTATGCATAGAATTATACTGCTCGTTTCACACACGTATAATAAAGTATGGATCTGTTCCTTTGCTAAACTTTGCAGCAGTTCAGCAAGCATTTATCTCCCTAGTGCAAAAAAAAGGACATGAAGGGGAATGCCACCAGAAATTAGCCTCCCAGCCCTTTTCACTGGACCCTCGATGAATTACAGTTATAGGTAACACCCCCCCCCCCAAGTGGCCTAGTTTCAGCTGCTGGTGTGTGAAAACTTGGGAAAGCGAGAGCTTGTGTTTAACTGGTGGTCATGTGTGGTGCTTTTCTTCTTACTTAGATCTGCGCTGGAATAACATTGGGCTCCTGGGGGGCCGTGCACTCCTGAATTGCCTGCATAGCAACCGGGCACTACGACAACTGGAATTGGCCGGGAACAATGTGCCCAGTGACATCCTGAAGGCTGTGGGTGAGCAGCTGTGCCAACCCTTTACGTGCTTAGAGTTCTACATTCAGCTGTTGCAGCGGGCTGCCCTGTACCCAACGGTCCTGTACAAGAGGTCAACATCCAGCCTGAGACCAAAGAAGATTTTCAGACAAGCTCACAGTTCTTTGAAGTTGACAGTACATCCTGGGCTGGGAGGGAGGGCAGCACATTTGCTGGGTTTTTTAAGTTTATATTATGGGTGTCTCAGAGGTAACTGGTAGGCCCCTGTTGAAAACAGAGTGTTTGGTTTACTCCAGCAATGCTCTTCGTATGTTATACTCCCCATTTTGATGCCAAATGCACAGGGAACATACTAACAACAATTGTTGGATTTCACATTTGTGACTCTGGGACAAAACTGACCTTATTGGTCATAGGAAGCTGTACGCCGGCTCCCTCAGCCAATAAAGCAAGATGAGCACTGCAACCCCAGAGTCATCCACAACTGGACCTAATGGTCAGGGGTCCCTTTACCGTTACCTATATGATTGATTGATTGATTGATTGATTGCATTTATATCCCCTTCCCTTTTCTCCCAAGGAGCTCAAGGTGGCAACAGCCTTGTAAGGTAGATTAGGTTGAGAGTTAGTGACTGGCCCAAGGTCACCCATTGAGTTTCATGACTGAGTAGAGACTAGAACCCCAGACTCTCAGGTCTGGGTCCAACGTTCTATCGACTACACATCACTGGCTGCTCACCCTGAGCAGAATATTTGGTGAAAAGGTTCATTTATGCACTTTCTCTCTCTCCCTCTGGCCCAGATCAAGCCATGGAACACAACCAAGAACGTCAAAACATCCTCTGCAAGAGTCGGAGCATGACCCAAGTGCTCAGCAAAGAGGTGATAAGCTTGAAGGAGAAGAACTCTAGACAGGTTTGTTAGCTTTGTTTGATAGTTTTTTTGGGGTATGTACTACGGAGCTGTCCTGTCTTCTTCATCCATGGATTCAATCAGGTTCTCTATGGAGTGGAAGGGTTAATTTGTAATGGTGCTTGATCTTGAGGGCATTGCATTTCTAACCTCACTTGGTGATTCCTCCCAAGCTGCCAGAGGAAGTCGTTCTGATCTACAAAACCCTCTCAACTTCAGATGGCAAACTACTTTGAACATACTAGAAATTGAAGAAAGCCTCGACCAGTTTGTCTGGTCTGGTCTAGGGAGGATTGTTACTGTAAAATCATCTTTCTGGATCCCTGTGGCCTGGTAGAATTGCTGAAGCCAAGAGAAATGGGTAGTGCTCTGTGTAACTCTCAGCCTCCCAGAAATCTCATCTGCACTAGTCCAGCAAAGAAAACTTAATTCCTTAAACTCCCTGAAAGTAATCCATTTGATTGAATGAATCCTTGGTCTCCCTATATATATACCTGACAAGACACCTGTGGATCTAACCTGTTGCTCTTCAGCATCTTGGTGTTTACCTTCAGCTCTTGTGACTACAGTGATAACGTTCCCACAACAAAGAAAGACTTGCGGTCTTGTGAATAGAGCTTGAGGCTAGGACTGGGGAAACTCAGGTTCAAGCCATAAAGCTAATTGGATGAGTTTAGGCCATGCTACCTCTCAACTTAACCTGCTCCAGAGGATTGTTGTATAGTTAGAATGCAGGGAGGAGGCATTGTGCATTTCCCAAAGCTCATTAGTAGAAGGGTGGGATTAAAAATCTATAGACATGTTAACTGGAGGGCTGGGAAGAAAAGCTGTGGCCTGAGGCTAGAAAAGTTCGACTCTCCTAGTACTCTTGAATACATTGGCCTGCTTGCTGCTTGAATTTAAAACTCAGGTTACTGATTTTATACATATGTGATTTCCAGTACCTGGATATGATGGACACCATTGACAAGCAGCGAGAGGTGATGAACCACAGCAGTAGGTGAGTGGATTGTGAGCTGCAGATTTTTTACCTCCTCAGCTGAGTCCAGACCTTGGTTCCTCAGTGTTGTTTTCAGGTGTTACTAAGGCATTACTCCAATTAGAAATGGTAGCATGGAACAGGGAGCATCTCAAAAAGAGGATACTTCCACTGTGGAAGTTTAGGGATATTGCTATTTTACTTCGCTTCACTTTGTATGGTACAACCATGACATCTGTGCTGACCCTAATAGGTCTTCTGGACTAGCAGTCAGAATACTGTTATTTATTTATTTTAAAGGGTTTTTTTTTTTGCACCCGGCTTTCCTCATATAGTCAAAGGCAGCTTACAAAAATATCAAAACAGGTTATTCAAAGTGCTGAACCCTTGTAAAGCATTACCTGTCACATAGGAACTATCTACAAAGTATGCTGTGGGTTTAAAAAAAAAAAAATGATTTCTAAGAATGTTCCTTCGGCTTGTTACTGCTTGTCCCATTTTAACCAGTACTTTTGTCACAACTTGGCTGCTCCCTTCCCTGCTCTTGCTACAAAGTTTATTTTACAGATAGTCCCATACCTGGATATTGCCTCTCTTCTCCATGCAGGGTATCAGCGACACGAATTGGGCAGTTGCAAGAGGCCCTGACGGAGCGACATTCCGTGTTGAACTCGCTACAAGCAAAGTAAGGAGCAGCAACTCTTTGGGGACCCGCTGGGCAAGGGGGTTGGAAAAAGCAGGATTTCATTTCCACCCAGATATCTGGCTCAAGCAGAATCTCATTCTAAAGTTACATCCACACCATCCAATTAAAGCCCTCTTATACCACTTTAATAGTCATGGCTTCCTCCAAAGAATCATGGGAACTGTAGTTTGGGTTGCTGAGAGCTGTTAGGCAACTCCTCACAGAGCTACCGTTCCCGGTGCCCTTAACCAGTTCCCAGGATTCTTTGGGGGAAGCCATGACTGTTAAAATGGTCTAAGAGAGTTTTAAATGGATGATGTGACCCATCTAATACACCATCTTGTTCTCGCTACTGGGACTCCCTACTGGATCACAATTTGATCTAGACCAAGTCACACCAACCACACTACCACTATGCAGAAATACAGCTAAAAATTAAGAGGTGGGTCCCCAAATGCATGTCTTGGCAGAAGGTGGTCCCAAGTCTCAAAAGGTGGAAGATTACTGTCGTCGTGTACGCCTGGAGAAATACATTGGACTTGACCTGTGTTGCATGAATGCTGAAATGGTTTTCCAGCATCCAAAATGGATATGCTGTCTCTTTATTTAGTTATCACAATTATTTACATTCCACCAAGGTGGCTTACAGGTAATATTTCAATTAGGTTAGTATTTTTATTGTATTTCTAAAATATCTATCAAAAACACATCCTGATCCTTCACACACAACGTTCACCCTGGGGTGGTGAGGAGATAGTCAAGCAAGAACAGGCCCTGTTTATCATAGAATCATAAAATGATAGAGTTGATGTTGATCTAAGTACATATTTCTCAGAGGCATGGAGAGAATGTGGCCTTCCAGTTGATGTTGGGCACAAACTCCCATCAGCCTCTGCTAGCCTGGCCAGTGGTGAGGGATGATGGGAGTTGTAGTCCAACAAATATTGGGAGGGCACCAAATTCCTCGTCCCTGAAAACCCTGTGAAAGTTTATTATACTGGGTTAACTCCCCTTGAGAATGTCTCCTCTACTCTGCGCGTGAGGTTTTGTGGCTGTAAAGGTCTTCAGGTTGAAAGTGATTATGCAGGACAATTTGGCTCCTCCACCATCTGATTCTGGCCACAAGCACACGGGTGTTTGCTTTGCTGCATGTCCCTAATCTCATGTGACACTTCCTGCCTTGCAGACTCCAAATGACGGAGGCCGCTTTGGCTTTGTCCGAGCAGAAGGTGTGCAACCTGGGAGAGCTGCTGAGTACGGCAAAGCAGGAGCAGGCGAGGCTGGTTGAGAGCCAGGCCAAAGAGTTGCAGCAACAGAAAATGGTAGGCCGGGATGGTCTGGGCAGACTGGGGCCATCTGTGGCTGAGAAAGTGGCAGGTGGCCAGTGTGGTGTAGTGGTTAAGAGCGGTAGTCTCGTAATCTGGTGAACTGGGTACGCGTCTCCGCTCCTCCACATACAGCTGCTGGGTGACCATGGGCTAGTCACACTTCTCTGAAGTCTCTCAGCCCCACTCACCTCACAGAGTGTTTGTTGTGGGGGAGGAAGGGAAAGGAGATTGTTAGCTGTTTTGAGACTCCTTAGGGTAGTGAGAAAGCGGGATATCAAATCCAAACTCTTCTTCTTCTTCAGCATGGAAGAAGTGGGAAAGGTGCCCAGAGCTGATGTGGTGGTATGGGAAGCAGTGCTACATAGGGGGTATGTGAGGAGGATGGAAGAAAAGTAGGGGAAGAAGAACTGATAGTTGCCACTGCCTGCCTTTGTAGGCATCTGCTAATCGAGAGGCAACACTTCAGCGAGAACTTTCAGCAGCCCATGAGAAAAACCTCCTGCTCAAGAATCAGGTAAGAGAATGGCTTGAGTATCTGCAATGGGTAGCTTACCTGAGTCACACACACAGACACACACCCCAGAACTCCTGACAGCCCATCTTCTCCTTTTCCTGCCACCAGGCTCCTGCCTCTCACCCTTGTCCCAGCAGTCCAGGGTGCAGAGACTGGGCTTGCCTGGGTATCATGAGAGTGGCTTCCTTCTAGGTGAGCGACCTGGAAAGAAGGTGCAAAGCACAGCAGGAGCAGCTCTTCCAGGTGAAGGAGGACCTGACCCACACAACTGCAGAAATGAAGCTGCGGGCTGTACAGGCTGAAGGTGAGCAGGATTTGGGGAGTCTGGAGCTGTTGAATGTAAGATGCAGTCTGGATTCCACAGAAGAGGTGAATCGGTGAAGGATCAAGCAGCTGGCACCTCATTGTAGTTCTCCCTGCTTATCCTCAGAGCGTTTGGACATGGAGAAGAAGAGGTTCAAGCAGGTCCTGGAAGATGCAGAGTCCCTTCGGCTGAAGGAGGTGAGGTTGAGGGCGGCCAAGTCCCTCAGCAGCGTCCCTGGGGAGAGGGGGGGCATGATAAGAAGACAAACACAGATCCCTTCTCAAGGAGGCAGAGCTGACTCAAGCTAACTTTCTGTCTCGGGTGAAAATTTAATTCCTTCATTTAGCATCTTGCTGCATAGGATGTAGGGTCGCAGAGTTTTTCCTACAGGAGGTTTCAGTCCCTTTCCCATTTCACATGACTGAATGAAGAGAAAAGGAAGGGGGTGCCCCCAGGGCGAAGTGGGGGATGGAAAGGCCTTTTGTTCTCTTTTGGGGGGAATTCCCCGATTGCAATCTCCATTTCCCTCTTCTCCACACAAAGGACTGGATGCTTCCACAATGGTTCCCACATTTCAGATCTTACTTCCCAAGCGTCTGGGGCAGGGGAAATACATTTCCCCTTGAGGGATCTCCCAATTAGCCTGTATGGCCTGCTGCGTTAGACTGTATCTAATCAGAAGCTCCATAGTCTGAATCAGTCCTCATTTCTTATCAGGAGGTCAGTTCATTCATGTATCTATATTGAAAGGAAGGCTTTGCTCCCCAACCATTTGGGACGGAGTGGAGCCCAACATCCCTTTCTGAGCTGAGAATGAGAAGGTCCCCATTTGCTGAAGGGGTTACACTAGATGGTGCTGAGATGCTGTTATGTACCCCCTTCCTTTGTGCCATTCATAATGCAGGTAGATCACCTGAGCCACCACATGGAGGCAAGTGAGCGGTCCCTGCAGGAGCGCATCCAGAGACTGGAAGCCATCCGCATAGGGCTTGAGGAGGTGAGTCGAGCGGCAGCAGATCCGCCACAGGGTACGAAGTCCCAGCCATAAGCTGCTTACTGCCATAGCCAACCTTTGCGTGAAAAACATACCCAGTCCCTATCCTCTGTTGTTTTTCGACCTCCTCTAGGATCTTGGATCCAAATGCAACCTGTTGGATGAGAACACTCAGGAAGGCCGAAGTGACGTCGAGATTCTTAACAGCCCAAAGTTGTCACGTAATGCCCTTTTTTTGCTTTTGTAACTAGGAATTGAGCCGAGTGAAAGCTGCTGCCCTTGTAGAGCGAGGCCAGATTGAGGAAGAGCTCATCAAAGCCAAGAACCAAGCCAGGTTGGAAGAGGTGAGCGCGGCTGGGTGCTGAGGGTGGAGCTACATGTTATAAGAAACAATGGGGGTGGTTGCAGAAGCTGCAACAGCAGCAAACCACTTGACTTGTCCCCATTCCATCCATAATGTGTTGTACCGCCTACATCATATCACATCACAGTGTTTCAACAGCCACATGAGTGGCACCCAGTGATGTGGAAACAGGGCCGGGAAACTCTCCATGTCATAGCATCAGGGTGTGAAACCACTTTGAGAGAGGGGGGATAACCATTTTCCATGGCAGCTTCATGTTTTCTTGCCTCTGCAGAACAGCAAAATATATGTTGCAGAACTGCACACTTGGAAGCGAATTCAACATCGCATTGTATTGCTACTTCCAAAAACTGCAGGTGGCAAGCACGGTCTTAGAAATAGGAATTCCCCTTTCTCAAACACACACACATGGCTAATGTGAGCCCACAATCTATGCTTTTTGCTTCACAACTATGGCTTTTTCAAAAGTTGTGTGCAATTTCAGTTGAATAACTAAAGGATTAAAATTTGCACCAATAATGGGTGGAGGTTTTCCTTAACTGGAAGACGGCCCTAATTAGTGCATGCCGGTGTTATATATATAATTTCAAGCAGTTGCTTTCCCACCCCCTCTTCTCCCACCCCCTTTTGGGCTTTGCAGCAACAGCGACAGGAGCACCTGGAGGAGAAGCTGCGGCTGATGATGCAGTCCCGCGACGAGGCTCAGAATTACTGCCTGCAGCAGAAGCAAGCAGTGGCTGAGGCCCAGTCTAGGGAGGGCCACCTGAGCCTACAAGTGGAAGGGCTCAAGAGGCGGGTGGAAGAACTTCAGCAGGTGAATGGAGAGTGTGGTTTGGAGGCCATGGTGACTGAGTGGTATATACCGTATTTTTCGCTCTATAGGACGCATTTTTTCCCCATCCAAAAATGAAGGGGAAATGTGTGTGCGTCCTATGGAGCAATGCAGGCTTTCGCTGAAGCCTGGAGAGCGAGAGGGGCAGCTATCCGCAAGCCTTCGGAGCGCTCCCCCAGCCTGTAAGCTCCGGGAGCGGCGGCAAGGCTGCTCAACCTTGCCTCCGCTCCCAGACCTGTTCTGGGGGCTGGGGTCGGGGGAAGCTCGGGCGTCCCCCGACCCAGCCCCACGGCTAAAAACGAAGCTGCACACAGCCTCTCCCGGCTGGAGAGGTTGTGCGTAGCTAAAGAGGAAGCCAAGACAGCCAGCGGAATGGATCCCGCTGGCTGTCTTGGCTTCTTTGCTCTTTGGGGCTGGGGGGGGGGGAATAATTTTTTTTCTTTATTTCCCCCCTACAAACTAAGTGCGCCCTATGGTCTGGTGCACCCTATGGAGTGAAAAATACGGTAAATTGCCTAAGCAGCAATAATAATAAATAATAATAATAATAATAATAATAATAATAATAAAATAAAGTGGAGAAAACGGGTAGGGCAACCTTCACTGCCAGAAAACCTAAGATTAAATTTTCAAACACATGCAATTTCTACTGACTGAAGTATTGAATTGGTGTAGAATTGGGTGTCTGTAAGACATGGTAGATTACCTCGGGTTACATACGCTTCAGGTTACAGACACTTCAGGTTACAGACTCCGCTAACCCAGAAATAGTACCTCAGATTAAGAACTTTGCTTCAGGATGAGAACAGAAATTGTGCAGCAGCGATGCGGTGGCAGTGGGAGGCCCCATTAGCTAAAGTGGTGCTTCAGGTTAAGAACAGTTTGAGGTTAAGAACAGACCTTCGGAACCAATTAAGTACTTAACCCGAGGTACCACTGTACAGGGAAGGGATGGGATGGGCATCTCCTCTGAGCTTTTAAAATGGTTCATACTTAGCCTGCAGCCCTCTTGACTTGCTTTGTCGCCTGTGTTTTGGATGGCAGGAGTTGAGCAGCAAGGAACAGGAGAAGGTAACTGAGATCAACAAAGTGCGAGTAGGGCTGCAGGAGCAGATAGGACACCTTGAGGCCGAGAGGACGGCACAGGAAGGGCTGCGGGAGAAGATTGCAGCCCTGGAGCGACAGCTGAAAGGTAGGGAATGGTGTGTCTCTGCTTCCCCGGAAGCTGCAAGAAACAGGGTGGTATGCCACGCCTGTGAGACCAAGCTGATCTATTTCTAACTCCAGCAAGTACTCTTATTGCATCCTTTGATGCCTTGGAGCTGGGTCTGACAAATGGGACCTTTTGCATCCTGCTTCCCTCTTGCTGGCAGATTTGGGACTGAAGGAGGCAGAGATGGCTGACATAGAGTCCCAGCAAAGGAGGAGGAAATGAGAGGGCTGTCTGGAATCCATGTGGCAGCCTCTCTCAAACTGAGAGGAACACATAAAGAGAAATAGAAGCGTTTGATGCAGGGCAGGAGTAGAAGATTAAGTGGCTCGTACATGAGCAAGAGGTGTAAAGGTGGGACCTTTGCAGTCTACCAGCTGGGGACAAATTCACATCCAGCCCACGGGATTGAGAAGATTGGGGGCGCCCCCTCTTATTTCTGCCTCCCAGGTATCCCAGATGCCAACTCCCCAAACAGCAGTGCAATTGTAGCTCTTGTTCAGTAGCATCTTTGGAGCTGGGGGAGTGACTTGTCACAGGTTTGCCCATTTTGTCATTCTAGGAGGTTTACATTCAAAGAAGAAACCTAGATTTCTCCACCAGCAGAGATTGTATGGGCAATGGGGGCTTTCTGCCACTCCTGTGTAAAGCTTAGCCCAGCCCCAAGAGCATTTCCAGAATCCTGAGGACCACAGAGGTCTTGGTGTGCTGATGCTTTGTTCCTCTTTATGTAGTTCTGTCCAGCAACCACCGGGAGGCGCTACTGGACAAAGAGGGCGAAGTCTCAAGCCTACTGGAGAAGCTGCGGGTTCGTGAGGCAGAGATCTCCAGGATGAGGGAGGAGGAAGCCCAGCGAGTCAGCTTTCTTCAGAACGCCATCATGTCTTACGTGCAGGGCTCCCCACGAAGCACTCAGAGCCCCAAGAAGTGAGCATGAGGATCCTGGCTTCAAGGAAGGGAGTCTCAATTATTACTGTGGACAGGTTGTGGAGTATCATGGAGTCCATCTTCCTTATGTCGCTAGGAGATCCTGCAAGAGAGACTGCATTGCGTCAGCTTACCTGAGGCTGGGCCTGAGGTATCATTGGAGTGTTTGCCGTTGCCTTAGGAACTATTTTAATGGTCTGCACCAAAGCCAAGTCTTGTTTTTAAACCTGCAAACTGTGAGGAAGTCTCCAAGGCAAAGCCATCCATTCCAGTTTGTGAGACCACAGAGAGGTCTGGTCGCACGGGCAGGAAGTACAATGTCTTCCAACATGACAGGCATTAGCCTCGGCCTTTGGTCTGATGCACATTACCTCAGTGGCATGACCTGAAGCAAAAGCCCCCTCCCAGCCGCAATGTGGCCAACTGTCCTACTGTATCAGGAACAAGTGAAAGCACCCATTTCTCAGATACCCCAGATCATGTAGGCATTTCCCACGCCAGACTTTCACCTGCACAGGGACTACTGATGCAGACATGGGGGAAATTCTATTCCATGGAGAAGGTTAGGACAGGAATTGCTTTGTATAGCCTGGTCTACATCCATCAGCTCCTTCCACAGAGCGTATACTTTGCCTTCCATGCTTGGGAGGAGCCCTCTTGTTGCAGCTTTCGAAAGTGATCATTACAGTGAGCGAACCTCTAGCTGCCGGTGCATTATTTCCTTGGCCTGAAAGTGGTACAGGCTTGAGTGGCCTAATGGGGCAAGGATGGGGCAAATTTGCTGTGTTCCTTTCATGGGAGTGGCAAGCTTGGTGTTCATTTATAATTCCAGCTTTAAAGGCAGGATAAGAATGAAATGTTTCTACTTTTGCTCCAGTTCAAGGGCCGGTTTGTGCACAGACCAGTGTTCATTTTATGTGTCTTTTCACATATAACTATGACGCTGTTGTTTATGTATAATTTGACAATGGCCTGGTTCACAAGATGTGCTAAGCCAAACCTTAGCTTAGCGAGACCATGCAGTCTCCCCGGGGAAAAGCTTTCAGCTGCTTTACTTCTCCCTTGTCCTTTATGTTGCCAAACTGCACTGAGCTCAGCTAATGTTTGGTTTAGCATGCCGTCTGAACTGTGGTTAGTGATGAGAGTACTTGACCACAAGCCCCGGTTCAGATGACACATCTTGGCTTAGCTCAGCACAGCAGCTAAAAGCACCAGGGAGGAATACAGCAACTGTGAGCTCCTCTCCAAGAGCTACACACTCTTGCCATCTCTCACTATGCAAAGGTTTGGCTTCCTGTGCCATGCAGACAAGACCCATGTATGTCTACCCACCCTCCATACATGCTACAAAAATGAAGTAGCTCATTTATATACTATTATGAACCACCCTGTGATCTTCAGGTGAAGGATGGTATACAAATTTTAATAATAATAATAATAATAATAATAATTAATTGTGCTCCAGTGGGTTTGGAGGAGGAGGCAAAATCCCCCTCCTATAGTCTGGAATGTTCACCAAACTTCACAGTAGGGTGTGTGTGTTTGCAGCTTCCAATAATACAAATTATGTGCGGAAATGATTTTGTTTATTTTCAGATTGTTGCCACCATTTATATGGAGAAGCAATACCACTCATCTCTTACACTTTCCATTTCCCCAAAACTGGCAGAAATCCAAAACTGCTTTCTAAAGGAAATAGTTTATCTCTTCTCTTCCAAGCCCCTGTTAAAATACGAAACGCATTGTATGAAGTTGGCCTGAACTTAAAGCTTGTTAACGCAGGGTCTTCTAAGAGGTGAATACAGGCCTGCTTAGTTTTTCTTGACTTATTAGCCAACGGCAGGTGGCTTCCTTGTGGCAGATGTACTCTATGAGGATATAATTGTAAAGTTTTGTACATCTTCAGTAGCTTTTCAAGTTTCTTATCGTTTTAGGGATGATCTATTGGTGGTGGGTTTAATAGTGCTTGAGAACTGCATGTGCTCAAGCATCTGCCCCTTTTTCTGCCTTCACTAACACGGTGTCCTCCTGCTTATACGAAAAACAACATGGCTGGCGACAGAAAGGACACAGCTCAGCTAGAGAAGAGTGTTTGCAAAGGCAGCGGGGTGAGAAAAAGGACAAAGCTACCCTAGTTTATTCTTGCTCTTTCAAAGCTTTGTTTATGTGGTTTGGGAGGAAACCTGAGTGCTGTTTGCTCATGTCTGTCTGGAGTAATCAGTGCCCTGCAACCCTCTGCCCAATGGCAAGGACATCCCTTCCCCCATGCACACATCAACAGTGCCCCAGGCGTCAGGTTTTATGGAGGCAGACTCTTAAAAAAAATAAAATCCTTGCATGGGTGTTTAATGGGATCTGACTGATTCTGTGGGAAAGCAGAAATTTGTTCCCTCTTAGGCTTGTCCTGCATTTTGGGGAGCTAATCAAAAGGGGCAGCAAATCAGCAACCATCTTCAGCTATTTTACTAAATCTCAGTGCCAATTTGAGGTTTCCGTAATGTGCGGGTGGCAATTGATGAGTAGTCATATATGACACTAAAAGTGACTTTGAGCCCCATGTCACACTTTAAATGCACACTAAAGTTGCCATTATGCGATTAAACACGCACAAGATAGAAAGTATCTTTGATTTAATTTTTTTTTATAACAAATACCTTTGCATTTATTTATTCACTGCCCTAGCAAGGGCTGCAAGAACATACAGTTTAAACAATAACAGCATTAAAACAAAGGGTTTTCTACATAATGCAAAATAAATAGGCATAGCTGGTACAAAGGCCTTTCAACTGCTTATAATACTCCATGTATAGAACCAGTACATTGGCTGGAAATATAATCGCATATGGTCTAAGAGTTATAGGGGGCAACCCCCCCCCCCAAATGGTGCCCCTGGAGAGACATGATTACTTGCCTAGAGACACATGGTTGAAATTAGCTTTGCATCTCTTAGGTCACAGCTTGGCTGCTATCCAGAGAACTACATTGGTTTCCTGAACTTACTCTTGACTGCTAGACCATGACTTTGATAGGAAGTTATATAGCAAAGATCAGAAGAAATGTGCCCCCCATGGATGCAGCAAGCAGCAACTATGGTTGGCAAATCTATTTTCAATCCTAAAGACACAACTCAGCTCCCCCACTCCACCCCCTCAGGCCCTGAGAATGCCATAATTTCGTAAGTTCTCTTGGGTGGAGTTTGAGAGAAAACGTTATATGTACACACACATACACAGTGCTATTTTTCTAGAAAAAGAGGTGCCGGAACTCACCATGAATGCTTCCCTTGTTCTCTTATAATGGCAATGGCGCCCACATGAGAGGTGCCGGAACTGAGTTATTATTACATTTCCTCCAAGGAGCTCAAGGTGGTGTACATGGCTCTTCCCCTCTCCATTTTATCATCACAATAACCCTGTTAGGTAGGCTAGACTGAGAGACAGTGGCTGGTCCAAGGTCAAGCAGTGAGTGAGCTTCATGGCCGAGTGGAGATTTGAACCCTGGTCTCCAAGCCCCTAGTCCAACACTATAATCATGGCACCATACTGGGTGTCAATTACCTGTTCTCAAGCACCTGTGTTTCCAGCAGCTTTGTGGAAAGATGGCAATTTGCATAAGTGGTTCCTTGTGTTGAGTTGGGGTGCTTGCCTGAGTTGGCCTCCAGGGCAAGGAAAGCGGCTGGGTGTTTCTGCACTCATGCCTGGGAAGCTGCCTCCACTAGGCTGTATATTTGAGTTTATGTATCAGGGCTTTTAACCAACCCCGAATATAGCTGCCAGGGATGCGGGTGGCGCTGTAGGTTAAACCACAGAGCCTAGGACTTGCTGATCAGAAGGTCGGCGGTTCGAATCCCACGACGGAGTGAGCTCCCGTTGTTCGGTCCCTGCTCCTGCCAACCTAGCAGTTCAAAAGCATGTCAAAGTGCAAGTAGATAAATAGGTACCACTCTGGCGGGAAGGTAAACGGCGTTTCTGTATGCTGCTCTGGTTCACCAGAAGCGGCTTAGTCATGCTGCCCACATGACCTGGAAGCTGTACGCAGGCTCCCTCGGCCAATAAAGCGAGATGAGTGCTGCAACCCCAGAGTCGGTCACGTCTGGGCCTAATGGTCAGGGGTCCCTTTACCTTTACCTTTAATATAGCTGCCAGATGGAGCACTGAGGCTTCAAATCACAATTCCTCACCAGGTCACAATTTGGGAGGAACCAACAACTGGAAGTTCCAGACTTGCCTCTGCCACTCCAGAGATGCTGGTTGCTGCAGTAATGGGGCATAAGGACTGACCTAGCCTCTTTCATCCCATTTGACAGGATGCCCTCAAAGTAGCTCTGTAAAACAAGTTACTGACCATAGCCACAGAGTTACACTTGCAGTGTAGGGCTAGGACTGCAACTTCCCCTCAAGACAGTAATGGCTACATGATCCAGTGCTATTTTTCTAGAAAAAGAGGTACCGGAACTCACCATGGATGCCTCCCTCATTCTCTTATACAGTGGTACCTCGGGTTAAGAACTTAATTCGTTCCGGAGGTCTGTTCTTAACCTGAAACTGTTCTTAACCTGAGGTACCACTTTAGCTAATGGGGCTGCCGTGCCACCACCGCACAATTTCTGTTCTCATCCTGAAGCAAAGCTCTTAACCCAAGGTTCTGTTTCTGGGTTAGCGGAGTCTGTAACCTGAAGCGTCTGTAACCCGAGGTACCACTGTAATAGCAATGGAGACACAGCCTTGTAGCTCAGTATTGCCAACACTGGCAGGCAAGCGGCTCTCCAGGATTTCAGGCAGAAGACATTCCCAGCCCTACCCTGGGGATGCCAGCAAGTGAATCTTGGACCTTTTCCACACAAAGCAGATCTGAGCCACAGCCCTTTCTGTTGTAGCGGAATGCCTGCCTGCTTATTTATTAAGGAACGTCAGCATCACTCTTTATATGCGGCCACAGGGTGGTTCGCAACGGAATAACCATACTGTGCACACATAACAATTACTTCAATCTGACTCAGAAGATAAACAGCAGCATCAGACTGCTGTAGACATTAAAGGCGCAGTGGCCATGCCAGCAGAAAGGTGCCAAGCCCCTACGGTAATGTAGTGGTTGCAGTGTTTGACTCCCCACAGGGATAGGGCACTTCTGGTCCTCCCGGTATTGTTGGGATCCAGCTCCCATCAGCAGGAATCTCAGCTAAAGCATCTATGACAGATGGACATCCCACCTCACACATTTGCCCACCTCTTGGAGTTAGGGCCAGAGAACCCAGGGTTCGAATTTCTATTCAGCCATTAAGTTCTCATGGGGTGACCTTGGGCCAGCCACACTTTCTCAGCCTCACCTACCTCGCATGCTTGTTGTGAGGATAACATGTATTGGAAGTCATGGGAGTAGCCAAAGGGGATGGGGGAAAATCAAGTAAATTAATACAAAATACTTAACTAACTGATGTTCTGCTCCCCCCCCCCCAAAAAAAGACCATAAATCCTGGCTACACCTATATTGGAGGTGGTGGTAGTCTGCCACTCGAACATGAGTGGGGCCAATGCTGTTGAGGCCATGCCCTGCTATGGGGCTTCTTATGGGTGCCTAACTGGCCACTGGGAGACCAGAACGAACCTTTGCTGTGACCCAGCTAGGGCTCCACTCCTGTTCTTCCAGGATCTGGAGCACCTTGGCAGAAAAGGCAGGGCATAAATGCAGGCAGCAAATAACTACTAGACTAGAAGGGGCTGCCTCTGCAGGCGCCGGGCTCTCCTTCACTGGAAGTTGCTAAACAGAGGTGAGTTGGAGAGGTTCTGTAGCCGTGATTCTTGCATTGCAGGGGGTTGGACTAGACGACCCTCGGGGTACCCCTTCCAACTCCCGGATTCTGTGACTGCAAAGGGCCCGATTCTGACCTTCTCCCCCCCCCCCCCCCGTCGCCGACGGTGCTGGCTGCTGTTGTCCCAGGCGCCACCAGGCAGTGCACCAGGCAGTTGCTAAGCTACCGCGGGTTGCTCCCAAGGCGCCTGCTGGGTCCTAAGATCTGGGCATCTCCTGCAAGGTGCCTCTGCTCTGCCCCGCTTCCTTCCACACGGCTCCGCCGACGCGAGTCCAGGGGTGGCAGGGAGGGGCCACAGGACTCCCACGCTGCTGCCTCCTCCTCCCCTGGCCCCGCCCGGGTCTGTCTCTCTCTCTCTCTCTCTCTCTCTCTCTCTCTCTCTCTCTCTGTGGCTCGCTCCCTCTCCTCCCTCCCTCCCTCTCTCTCGTTCACTGCGGCTGCGGGCGGCATCCATCGCCAAAGAAGACGAGGCACACGGAGCCCGGCGCCCGCCGCCGCCGCCGCCATCGCAGCCGGGGCTAGATGCAGGCCATCAAGTGTGTGGTCGTGGGAGACGGGTGAGCGCCGCCGGAAGGCATCGCCGTCGGGGGGCGCGGATGGGCGAGGCTGGCGCTCGGCCCAGGCGGCAGGGGACCTCAAGGGTGGGGCTCTGGGCTAGCGGGGAGAGAATGAACGCCTCGCGGAGAGGAAGAGGATGGTGCACTGGGAAAGAGGGGGCGTCTGGGGGAAGAGGGGGTGGGTTTCCACCAGCCTAGGGGACCTGAGCACACGCCCATCTAGCTGCCTCTTGGGGAGGCGCCTGCTTTCCTATGCCTGCGCGCGCCCCCCCTTACACACGCACCTATTGTTGCCCTACGAACCCCCCCCCCATTGCCTTGCTAGCCTTTGCCTCTCATCATAGCTGCCCGCCCCCCTCATTCTTCTGTGCTGCCGGCCCCCCCTTTCTGCTGCAGTCTCCAGCAGGGGTGCCAACTTGAATAAAAATATGGGGGGGGGCAGGTAAGCCCCACCCCACGTATTCAATCACAAGACAAGGCGCACGCATACTATTTGAATGGCAACGCTCGTCAACTTGGGGGGGGGGGAGCCCCATCAAATATTTTATGGGGGCGGGGGCGAAGAGACCTCGGCCCCCTAGGAGTTGGCTCCTAGGGTCTCCAGGGAAGGCTTCCACCCACCCCACGCTTCTGATCTGCCCCTCTGTTCGTCCTCCGCGTTTCCGCACTTAGCATCGCCATGTGGTTTGGTGGGAGCCTTTATGAAAGCCCTTCGCCTTCCCTTTGGCACAACGCCTCCCCGCCTCTCCCGCGCACATACACACAGCTGGATCGAGGAGCGGGGCGGCTGCTTTTATTGTGATAGGGATCTGAAACCGATTCAGCTAGGCGCGCTGAGATAAGGTGTGTTTCCTTCTTTGAATCCTAAGATGATGTGACCGCCCTGCAGATTGGCAGAGATGGGCAAATGCCCAGTTTTGATCGAGTGCCATTCTCTCTCTCACACGCACAGAGCCACGGCTGTTTCAAATGCTGTGATTCCCCAGCTTGCAGGTTTAAGTGCCACCAGCCAGGAGGATGTGTGAAGATAGCTTGGCAAGCTGACAGCAATAAGCACTGGTGCAGGGTGAATCCCAAGGATGGTTACCGGCCACCTCAAATGTTCAGGCCAGCAAAGGAATACAGTATTGTGCTCAAATAACTATGTTGGTAGATGGATTCAGGGATTTAGGGAACTGTCCTGGGGTCAGGGCGTCAGCATGTGGTGTGCTGTAGAAGGCATGTTGGTCATGGAACACAGAAGCTTGGGTTCAAAGCCCCGTTCTGTTGGGGCGTGGGGTTGGGCAAATCACAGTCTCAGCCTATCCTACCCCATAGGGGTAAGAAAGAGGAGGTGATATCAGGTATGCTCCCTTAGCTCCTTAAAAGAAGGGTGCAATACAGATGTGATAAATGGCGGTGTGAAGTCGGGAGCCCCTAGTTCAGACTTCACTTTAACGGTGAACTCTGTGGCTGGCCCTTCAGAACAGAGGATCTGGTTCAAACACAGTCAGCTATTTTTGTGGCGGTTGTCTGCTCTCTTCCAACTCTCTTTCTCCCCTCCCCACCTCATTGTTGCCCTAGCAAATCAATCTCCCACCACCCCAATCTCTCAGCTTCAGGTTCCCTGGCTTCCCCTTCCAATAGCACTGACCTACCTTACAGTAGGTTCTTAGTATTATTTAGGAGATGCACACGAATCTCTTTGAATGCTCAAAAAGCATTCTGTAAATGCCACGTGATATTTATTGCAAGGCATTGCGTGGTCCAACTTCCCTGCCACCATTGATTTGGGGTATCCCCATTGCTCCCCTGATATGAGAAGACTGTCTTCCTGCATGATTACAAAGATAAATTAAAATGTTACAGTGCATTATTCTAACATGGTCAAACTGCGCCTCTCACCCCATCTGTTCAGACCTTTACTCAAAGAAAAGTTAAAATAATCTCCCTGTTTGCAGATGTTGGCAATTCCTGCTTTCAGTGCTTCCCCCCACCCCTAGAAAAATAGGTGCTGGTACTCAGCATGAAGTTGTTACAGTAACTGCCACTTTTTTTTACAACAAAAAGGGGGTGCGTACCCTTGAGTATCCCCTTTTTAAAAACCTACAGCACTGCCTGCTTTAAACCATACCCAGTGAGATGGGGAAATGGCTAAGAATCAGAAGTGCGAGCATGCAAATGAAATTTCCAGCACATGGGAAGGGAATGCTGCGACTGGGTACAAGGTGTGTGACCTCTCCCTATGCAATGGCTTGCCATTAGACAATGCTGGTGCTGATCTTAATAGAATCAGTCCACAGACATATCACAAGCATCTTTTTTTTTTAAATGTGTGTTGCACAGAAATAACAGTAGAGAGGAATACATTTGTTTCCTACCAAATGGTTTTCACATGTATTCTCATGTACAGCACCAGCACTGCTGCTGCTGTCTACCCCCGAAGACCATCTTTATCTGTGATCATATGGGTGAAAATTTGTCCCGTTGGCTTTTGTGCTTGCTGGCTATGCCACTGAGAGATGCTTGGTATGCAAAAAGGAAGCGTAAATACAGGATCATTGAACACCGTTTTTCCTGTTGGAACTCAAAATCCTTGGCTATTAATTGTGTTTTCACTTTTTAACCCAAGTGCACCCTGTTAGTCTCAACAATGAGGGTTGTTGTTTTTTAAGGTTATTATGAGCCCATATTAGTAGTGTGTGAAGAATCTCACTATAAGGGAGGGGTAGCTTTCCTGTTGTTGCCAGACTACAACTCCAGTTATCTTGATCATGGCCAAGCTGGCTGGGGCTGATGAGTGTATTACATTGGGTACCCCTGCTGTATAAGGTGTGTTTCCTGCCCCATAGAACGACGTCACTGAAGGAAGAAGTTTGGGTGTGTTAAGGATAGATCATGTATACAAAAATCTAGATCTGATCCAGTGGCTGAGAATTGGGGAAATGCACCCCATTTCCCCCCTCTCAGCCCCACTCCGTGCCATCCTGTTGTGTCTATGCTGTACGGCTCTGTTTTCATTTCTTCAGGGCTGTGGGGAAGACCTGTCTGTTGATCAGCTACACGACAAATGCCTTCCCCGGAGAATACATCCCCACTGTGTGAGTATAGAAGTTCTACTACATAGTTGTGGGATAACATGCATGCGCAGATAATATGGCGGTTTGTAGAAGTCCCACAATGGGATGCTGATACTCTGGGTATTGAAAGAACTGGGACTCCTAGGGGCACTTGAAGTGGGACAAACTGAGCAATAGTCTACTAAACTGGATAAAGTTAAGTACAAATGACTTTAAAAATAAGTATTTTGCTGTAGGCACATCTGCAGGGAAGCTGTAATTAGCCATTTTCCAGTGTGTGTCCACACATAGCAAAAAAATCACAGATGATCTATATGCCTGCTTTTCTTATGTGGAATTTTGTTGGGTAAAATAGCCCTGGTTGTGATGGCTATAGTATCCCTCAAGGATTGTGCTTAAGAATAATAGCACTATAGGAAATGTTCACTAGAGTCATATCATTTACATGCTTCTACCATTCTTTCGCTTGGAAAGTAACAGAGAAAGGGTTGGCATTAAACTTATTCTCCACCTCTGTACAGGTTGCCTGAAATGTAATATACAGATTAACTCAGGTTACTTCTGCTCTAGCACACTTTAACAATCCTGAGGCATTGCTTTTCTGCTCTCAACTGGAAGCAGAATTAAAAGGGAAGTTCAACAGATCACTTAATATATTATCCTGCAGTGCCCACCACTATGGCTGTGATCTTTTCTTATTTCCTCAGAAGTAAGTCCCATTCAGCAAATGGCCCTTCTGACATCATTGAAAAGTGTCCTGCTTGCAGGTTGTCCTAAGATAGCTTCCACAGAGGGGCTGCTGATCGCCCCTCTTAAATGCCTCTCATTATCGTGCCTGTTTCTCCTGAGGGCTTTTTAAATTAATGGGGTTTAACATTACAAAACAGAGCTATTTCACTATATAAAAACAAAAAGAACAAACGTTATGGGAGGAAAATAATATTTTTAATAAAGACAGCCAGGGGCAGGGGTAGGGAGGTAGAAGAAGAGACTGTGGTACTACTTTTCAGTCACCATTAGGTTAGGCAACAGATGTGATTTAAGTGTGGTGGAGGAAGAAATAAAGCTATGCGATTGAGGCGATGCTCTAAAATGTGTAGTGAATAGTTACTGCTTTAGAAGAGAGAAGTAGTTAGTGGGAAGTATTCCAGCATAATTAATCTAGCATGGAATTAAGGTTGCAATCTGAAACCCACCTACTTGGGAACAATCCAAATTGCTCAGTGGGAGTAGATATGTATAGGATCGCACTGTGATATGGAGGGTGTGACCTGTGATGATGGAGTAGAGCATGGGTAGGCAAACTAAGGCCCAGGGGCCGGATCCGGCCCAATTGCCTTTGAAATCCGGCCTGCGCACAGTGTGTTTTTACATTAGTAGAATGTGTGTTTTTATTTAAAATGCATCTCTGGGTTATTTGTGGGGCATAGGAATTTCTTCATTCCCCCCCCCCAAAAAAAAAATAGTCCAGCCCCCCACAAAGTCTGAGGGACAGTGGACTGGCCTCCTGCTGAAAAAGTTTGCTGACCCTTGGAGTAGAGAGTGATTCTCTGTTGCTGATGGAACATTTCCCCCTCCAGGTTTGATAATTATTCTGCCAACGTCATGGTAGATGGGAAGCCAGTAAACCTGGGACTGTGGGATACAGCGGGACAAGAAGACTATGACAGGCTAAGGCCTCTTTCCTACCCACAGACGGTAAGTGATGAGGCTGCCCCTCCACAAGTAGAGTCGGATTATATCTCCTGTTAGAGAAAGGCCCCTCTACCAAACTAGGCAGTACTCTTGTAGACTATGCACAAATGCATTCCATGTTCTTTCTGCAACAAACAAGTTTGAATTACGTGACCATGAGGGAAATCTTCAGCCAGTTCAATAAAAAATTAAGCCAATATTACACATCCCTTTTGTGAAATCTGCTATTTTGGGGCGGGGACTAAATTGAGAAGGGACAGTATTGGGACACAAATAGCTTGACAATGCACGAGATGCATTTGCTACTCCTGTTGTTTCATCAGAAGTTACATCCCACCCTTGTCATCTATCCTGCTTGTATCCTTGCAGGATGTTTTCCTGATTTGCTTCTCACTGGTGAGCCCAGCTTCCTTTGAAAACGTCCGAGCCAAGGTAAGAGGCTTTCTCTTAAGAATGTGGAAGTGACTACCAAGAGGTAGGCCTGTTCGTAGCAGCCTAGCCACAGATTGGCAGAGGGTGCCTTTCATCTTGCTGCCCAAAGCACATGAGTGATGCCTCAAGGACAGGATTAAAAGTCAGTGAAGTAGAATCAGGATATTTTCCTAAAGGCCTCTCCCAGGCATCGTTGGCAAAGCAAAGAGCCAGGAAGGGCCACCTATCCTTGGGTACCAGTTTGCTTCTAGCGCACAGGAACTTCTGCCGTCAAGGATATTTACTCCCTTGCGTCTCATTTTCAGTGGTACCCAGAAGTTCGACATCACTGCCCCAACACACCAATCATTTTGGTGGGCACCAAGCTGGATCTGAGGGATGACAAGGACACCATTGAGAGGCTGCGTGACAAGAAGCTGGCTCCCATTACCTACCCTCAAGGTCTAGCTATGGCCAGGGAAATTGGTGAGTCTTGGAAGCGGGGGCTACAGGAAGCAATGGTGAACTGAGGGGGACACAGCATTCTCCCAACAATTAGAAGTGTTAGCTTCTGTGGTTTTCCATCTTTTTGTCTATCATGTGCATTAGAACCTTGCTTCCCCCCCCAAAAAAGAATTTTATAATCAAGGTTTAAGGATCTGAGGGGGGAGCAGAGAAATCACAACTCTCCCTAAGTCATGTTGTCTCCTGAATTCCTCCAGGTTCAGTCAAGTACCTAGAGTGTTCTGCCCTTACACAGCGTGGCCTCAAGACTGTCTTTGATGAAGCCATCCGTGCTGTGCTCTGTCCTCCCCCCGTGAAGAAGCCTGGCAAGAAGTGCACCGTGTTCTAAGGGCGTCTGAATTCAGCATGTTATGGGTGTCTCCTCCTTGTATGTGCCAGGAGGAAGCGTTCGCTGGGTGTTCCCGCAATGGGAGAGGCGGGGCCCTTCATCATGTACGAAGTCAGTGTTTTTTAAATGTCTCTTTGATTTAACGTCTGTGTCGATGTAAAAGGGCCGCATGGGAGGAGGAGGAGCTCAATGCTGTCCCACCCCCAGGGCGGAGCAGTGGGAGGTGCATGCTCCCCGTGTCTCCATGCCGGGGGGGGGGGGTAATGCGTGAATGGAAAGACCAGCCCTTTATTACTACTTCTATTGGTGCTAGAGCATTGTGGCAGGAGCAGGTAACAAACCCCAGCTGGGGCAGGGAAAGACAAACGGGACACAGGTTGAAGAAGTAGCTTTTATAGTGCTTGATTTGCACGAGACACTAGCAAAGCGAAATGATCAGGGCAGCTCTGTGTCATCCCAAGCTGCCTTTGCCTTTCAGGATATCAGCCTGTGTGCTGCTCCTCAGCTGGTTTTACAGACCATCAGCTCTCCCAAAGATGGAGAGTTGGAGGAAGGCCTCTTTACCTTGTCCGGCCTGAGCAGGACAGGGCCAGATGGCAGGAACCTTTCTGTAAGATTAAAGATGATGCAGGTGGAAAGGGTTATGGCCAACCCCTTCCTTTTGCCAGGTGGGATGGACTGGGGGATGGAGCAGGGAGAGCTTTGGAGGGGTTGGGATGGAGACGGGTCCAGTTTTTAATCATCGTGTAGAGTGATGAGCTGAACACCTCTTATTTTATACAATAAACATTTCTCCATAAGTAAGGAAGTGTGATTTGTTCAGGGTCAGCGGCAGCAGCAAGCATCCTACAGCCCTCACTTTCCGCATGCATCCACTAATGGAACCTCCCACTTGGTCTCTCTCTCTGTGGCCACAACTTCTGTCATCCCTGGTTATTGGCCGGGCTGATGGGAGCTGGGGCCCATGAAGATCTGGAGTTGCAGCAAGTTTCCCATCCATGTTCCACAGAATTTCATTCCACGTCTCAGTCTGTTCCGGATGACTCAGCAGGAAAAAAATCACACAGGGAAGATGGAAGCAAACGCTGTATTTTAGCAGGCAAGGAATCCCCCGTCAACTGGCAGCATGGCACCTGTCGTCATGTTGCTTTGGTTGCTCAGTAGGAAGAGGATGCTGTTCACCACATCATCCACCTCTGTAATGATAGATAGACCAGAGGCAGCTCTAAGCAATCAAGTTCAAGGAATGCCCCTGGGGCTTTCAGAGGCGGATGAAATGCCCCACACTCCAAACAAGATATTCCCCATCCTTTCACTTCCACATGTGCTGTAGCCCCTTCCCAAGATTGTTCTCTCTGGCAGCTACTAGCTGGAGTCTGTCAATACATGTGATAGGACTCCTGCATGTGATTTCTCCCAAGGCAGTTTTCAATGGTTGGTGTGCTTTTCGAGCAAATCCATAGAGCACAGGGGTAGTATAGCCCCTGTGTGAGAACTGCACTCTCCTGACTACTGCATATGCTAGCTACATGTCTATCAGGAAAAGGGGAAATAGCAGTTTTGCCTGTCCCTGGAAGGATGCCCATTCGCCATGATCTTAAATGGTAAGCAATCCTCCTTCATTTTGAGACACAATCCCTTTAGCCCAATGGAAGCAGGGTATTTTTGGGGAAATCAGAGGCAATCTCAAACTGTTCCATGTTACTCAGAGGAGGCTGCCATGCTCTTCTCTTTTTTAATAGGTTTCTAAAGCTACAGAGGCCCCCACTTGCGCTCCTCATGGGAAACTGATGCTTCAAGTTACCTGCAAATTTCCCCAATGGGATGCGGCTAATCATAGGTCCAGCTTTCTGGGGATCAGTCCAGTTGAGGCGGCCCATGTCTGTCATGACAACCGTGGGGTTCACACTGTTCACCCGAATCTTGAAAAAGCAAGGACAGGAAAGCAGATAATGAATGCAGGCTTAGCCCATTCATGCCAGCAGGACACCTGCTGGGGCCCCCTCTTTTGCAACCATTCTTGTTCATAAATAGGCTCCAGGGACAGAGATTTTTCTGTCCCAACTGGCATGTAGGAATATATGTGACTCTGACTTATTCAACCTGATTACCTCCAGGGCAGGATCCAACTGAATTTTCCTCTTTGGCCTACATCAGGGATGGTGAACCAAGTGGCCTTCCCAGATGTTCTTGGACTACAACTCCCATCATCCCTGACCATGTGGCCATGTTGACTGAGACTGATGGAAATTATAGTCTGACAACATTGGGGGGGGGCCCAGGTTCCTCAACACTGCCATGGGCATATATCCTGATTCAACCATTATTAGTCTCTGTTTACTCTGCTCTGATTGAGAAAGGGTTCTCATGGCCCTTTCCACGCCAGATGTTCACATTCTTATAATAATTCATCTGGGTTCAGTTCTTACCTTGTGGGGACCCAGCTCCAGAGCCATTGTCTTTGTCAGCATATCCAAGGCACTCTTGGTGGAACCTTCAACGCAACAAGAGAATTTAGTGTCCTGGGTTGCTGCCTGCTCATCCCCACACCCCAATCCTGCCCCTCACGCTCTCATCCACGGCCAGCTTGAACACGCATGGCTTGAGGCAAACGTTGTCACTGCAAACACTGTTTGCAGATTCCACCTGTGTTTAGCAGGAAGGACAGCAGCAAAAACCTTGTAGTTTTACTCACAGTAAACCGTGTGATCGGTCAGAGCCCGATGGGATGCCTGGCTCGAGACATTCACAATTGCACCCGGCGCTCCCCTGGCAATCAGTTTCCGAGCAACAATCTGAAACGCATGGCACCCGATAAAGGGGTGAGGACATTGTAGCTTTAATGTGCACTATCACCATTGTAACTAAAGACAAGCCTCGAGCACAGAGGAGCAGTTACATGGAGAAGTTCTGATATACCTCAGCCCTGAAGGAGCATGCGACAGCATGGTCAAAGCTCTAAATGTTTACCACCTTAAGGCTGTGGTCCTATGCACTTACTTGGGGAGTAAATTCCATTGTTTATCTGTGAGTGTTTACTTCAGAGTGAACATGCATAGGATTGAGCTAGAATTCCTACGGGAGGCCAGAATACTAGCCCAGCCTCTGAGCCTTTTGCTTGGCTGCTCAGAAGTGAGCATTGCCCTCCCAAAACCGCGCAGACTTCTCACCTGAGAGACATGCAGTGCGGCCCGAAGGTTGACATTGAAAGACCTACATAAAAGCAAAGTCAGATTAAATATGCAAAGCAAAGCAGACAGCAATGCCTTGAGGTTACTGCTAGGGACCAAAATATGCAGGGACAACATTTGTAACCTGCAAACAGAGCACCGCCCCCCTATTTTAGCAACGGATCTGCCTTGACAATAACCAAGCAGATAAAATAAAACTAGCCACCGTATCCCTCTCTCCAGCAGCAGGAAGAGTTGTGGTTGGCGCCTCTGTGAGCCAGCTCTTTTATTTGGCAAACTGGGACAGATTAAAATGAAAACATCAATCTAGGATAAAGGTTTTATTACACGTCTTTCAGGATTGGATGCAGAAAGCCTCCAGGGCTCAGAGTGAGAATCTGCAAGGCACATAATTGTATAACAGCTTGCAATGTGAAATTAGGCATCTCTTCCCCTAACCACCAGATACCAACAAGGGAACCTGCCTGTAGTCCTGGGTCTGGGATTACCTGTCAAAGGCCTCCTTGGTCACCTGTAGGAATGGTTGCAGCAGTGCTACAGCAGCATTATTCACCAACAGGTCAATATCCCCCATTGAGCTCAGTGCTGCCTCTGTGGCCTCCCAGTTACCCAAGTCTATGCATAGCGTCTGGATGTCAGGGCACTAGGAACAGAGAAAACAGATAGAGATCAGGGTTAAGCTAGTGGGGCAGAAGAGAATATGGGTCTGCTGGTGCCCTAGTTCCTGTTCTTCCAACAACATACAGACGCACAGAATAGGCTGAAGACGTAGGTGGTTGATGGTTCAAGACTAGGGTTGTCAGATCCTATCTTCACCCTGAAATTAATTCTGTATCATTAAGCGCACTTTTACACAAGTGTGTGTGACATCGTCTGCATCTCATATGAGAATGTAACATCTTGAATGAGGGATAGCTTGGTTGTTAGAGAGCATGAGACTCTTAATCTCAGCGTCGTGGGTTTGAGCCCCAGGTTGGGCGAAAGATTCCTGAATTACCGGGGTTGGCTTAGAATTATGATCCTTGTGCTCCTTTCCAACTCGTACGATTCTATGTAAGATCTACACACGTTGGAATGTGCCTTTTGCATTTTGTACCCTGCATTAATAATAATCACACAAATGGTGCCACAGGTGAAAATTGCATGGAAGGCAAAACTGTGCAGGCAGATAATCCCTCCCCCCTCCCCCCCAGCTATCACATTGTTTCTCAGCAACGCTCCTACACCCTGATAAGAAATTCAGCAAGTGAAGCTTTTCTCAGCACCGGGTCTCCATGAAGATCAGCTAACTATATAGGATCAGGGATCAGCTGGTCGGTAGGTGGGAGCATGAGTGTGGGCAACCCCAGCCAGTAAGAGCCCTCTCAGAAGCTTGACGACCCTACACGAGCTTTTCTGAAAGAGGCATTGAAGAAGGACTACCTCCTTCTGCAGGTGGTCGAGATCCGCCTGGGTCCGGCTCAGCGCGACCACCTGGGCCCCGGCACGGCTCAGCGCCACCGCCACAGCCCGGCCGATCCCTGCAAAAAGGAGTAAGGAAATGCCTCTTAAATGGACGAAGAGGGTGCGCGGGGGCCATTGCTTTTAGGCCGGAGGCCCCTGGCCAGTACCTTTGCCCGCCCCCGTCACCAGAGCCCGGCGTCCCGAGAAGCCCTCCATCGCCCGCCGTGGCGCAGAAAGTCCGGAGTCCCCGCCTCGGGGCGAAGACCAGATCGCGGGGCGTGCAAGGAGGGAGGCGGGGCAAGACCGGGATCGCCCCTCTCAGACCCTGCCAATCACAGCTCGCCCTGGAACCGCCCCTTCCCTCCCGCTTGAAAACGGGGCTCTTTTTCTCCTGTCTCAGGTTTACTCCGCCCATACAGAGGTAAACAGTAGCAGACTAGCCCTTCCTTTGTCTAAAGATGGGTCTGCTCCGTTACTTCTGACGCCATGTTTCCCCGCTTCTTATTAAGCCTGGGGAATTTTGTAGCTGCTGTTCCCTAAGAGGTAATGGCGAATGCGAAGACTTCCCTCTCCCCTAGGGATGGGGACCTTCTCCCCAGTCCCGCTCATTCTTTTTCTTTAAATTTGCAACGTTTTCTTCCAACATCTTAAATATTGCCCTGCACAGATATTGCCCACGGTGTTTTGTTTTCATTTTTACCCCATTTTGCAGGCGGGGTGAGGCGGGACCGGAGAGGATGTCACACGTGCCTGTCAATGTAATTCATTTTTTAATATTATTACTATCAACCTCATATTGCAGGTCGGGAGGGCTGAGAAGGAAAGCGGTTTATGGCAGCCCTTTAGTGTTGCCCGCTGGGTGTTGTTAATCCTCAAATTGCTAAATTGCCTCGCCTCAAGCAAGTGCCTAGAAGAAAGAAAGAAAAACCCAAGTTCAACTGAGTGTGGTATATTCCATTCATTTGCACGCTGGCCCTTTTGCGCTTTTACCCGTCTTCACAAATAAAATAAACTGGCAGTGAGGAACACCAATCATGGGTGATTCTTACTGGCAAAATTCAGGTAAACGTCTCTGGACTCCGGTAATTTAATGGTCCATTCTTACACTTCCATAATCCCATTGTTACTGGACACCCCCTCTTAAAAAAAAGAAATAAAATAGACAGTTCTCAGCTCTGACCTGCTCAGTGAATTCAGGTCATCATCACAGGACTGAAAACCAAGCTACTGGATATCGTATTTGCTGGATTCTGAATCAGTGTGCAGTCAGTATTTATCTTTATGCATGCCCAAGGTAGTTCATACAAATAAATAAATAAAACAGTAAAATAAACAAACAGCAGTGAAATATCAGGTTAAAAAGCCTAGGGGAATATTTTTATTTAATTATATGAAGAAAGTATTCTGCAGCACCATATCATAAAACATATCGGGGGGGTGCACACTATAACACAATATCGTTTAATTTAAACTTAATAATAAATAAGTATTACCTTTATTAAATATCTATACTGCCCTGCATCCATGGACCTCAGAAGGGGTTCACAACATAAGCAAACACATGCATCAATGTAGGGCCCAGGTGAGCCTCCATAAGGAACAAATTTTGTAAGCAGGGTGGGTGCAACTGCTAAAGCCCTCCTTGGTCACCACTGGTGACCAGGAATTCCACATAGGTGAGGAGGGACAGAGCGTTGTTTCACCTTTGTCGAGTGACTCAGCTTCCATACTTGGAGGACGGGGAGTAATGTCCTCCATAGTCAGTGTGGAAATTAGCATGGATGGGAAGGAAGTGAAGCTGCCTCTGCAGCCTCCACAAACACAGCAGACTGGTGACGGTGTTTCTCCTTTGCCTGCCAGCTGTGCTTCTAGCCTGCTATTCTTCACCAGCCTAATTCTTATTTGTAAGAAGGGCCCCAGTAACTTTTGAGGCCTTAGTAACAAGGCTGGCATTATCTTTACTAACCCACATTTCATGCGATTGCGCCATGACACTTTTTGATTATCGTCTGTGTTTTGATTCTGTAACACTTGTGTTGGAACACCACACCACATTTCCAGACACAACAGATGACATGCTACTTGAGGCCTGCTGCTTGACAAAATTTCCTACTCGAAAGGCGGCAGGATTCCTGTTAATCTACCACCCAGCTTTTTGTGGAAATAAAATTGGCTGCTTCGGAACATTCCAGAACATTCCTGTCCCTGTGACATCACTTGCTGCCTGCCACACAGCTAGAATCTCCCCCTGGCCCATTCAGGCCAGTCTGTGACTGCTGGCCTCTCCCTGTCAATGTTGAGCCGCAAGCAGCTGGTGCAGGCAGCACAGCTAGCAGAACAATGTGGCAGGTACAAGGACATGGCCACTGCCATGAGGCAGCTTGTGATGGAAGGGAAAGACCCACTAACCCACGAGGAGAAGACCCTGCTTTCTGAGGCCTACAAGCTCCTAACACAGGAGAGGTGCTCTTCTTGGCGACGGCTAAAGCACTCCGTGGAGCAAGGGGTCGGAAAGCAGAAGGAACAAGCACAAGCTTACCGCGAGACCATAAAGAAGGAGCTGGAAGCAGAGTGTTGGGAGATCCTCAGCCTCTTAGACCACGTACTGCTGAAGCACTGCAGTGACACAGATTATGAAAGCCGGGCGTTTTACTTGAAGATGAAAGGGGACAACTACCGCTTCTTAGCTGAGGTGGCCCTGCCCGATGTCAAGGAGACGCTTGTGAAATCTGCGCAGAAAGTTTATGGGGAGGCTCAGGAAATCAGTCAGTGGCATTTGGAACCTACTCATCCGTTGGCTTTGGCTGTGGCTCTGAATTACTCCATCCTTTATTATGAGGTTCTCAACAACCCTCAGCAGGCAACCAAACTGGCCAAGGCTGCGTTCGATAAGGCAATTGCTGGACTGGAGACTCTCAGCCTAGAGTATTACAAGGAATCCACAGTCATCATGCAGCACCTGAGGGACAACATTGTGCAGTGGACTGGTACCCAACCACAGCAGGAAGAGAGCAACGGGGGAGAGCTTGAAGGCTAATAACTGGAGTCCTGAAACTGGCATTTTAACCACAGTGAAATGAACCATAGAATCCAATGAGGAGCAGCAACAATACAGACTCCCTTAGCCTTTGTACAGTTTTACATTTGCCAGGTACCAGACCCATTCCAAAGATGACTCATGTAAATGCAGGTGTCCCTGCTAGAAATAATAGCCCATTCCTAATGCACTTTGGCTGTACTGCTGTAAAGGTTTAAATCTTACAGGATATTATGTAATGCTAGGGACCAACAAAAAAATTAAATCTTGCCATCGCACCCTGATCCTCTTCTCTGTGCCATTTACTACTCCCCGCTTGAGAGTAGATGAAATGCATGCTTCAGATAGACTCCTGGCAACAACTAGAAGAAATTGGCAGAACAGACTGGTATCTTTCAGTGTGTTAAGACATATACTGTGGAGAATGTTCAGAGATGGGTAAACACACACACACACACACACACACAGAGAGAGAGAGAGAGAGAGAGAGAGAGAGAGAGAGAGATGGGTAAACACTGTGTTATGGCTTTAGTTAATGCTGGAAGGAACCATGGTAACTTAGTACTTTGTGCAAAATACTTTTGCACAGCTTAAGAGTTGAATCACCTTTATCAAACTGTTTGAAAAAACCATTCCTGTGACATTAGATTAATACTGTTATAACATGGTCAGGGTGACCGAGTCACAGCAAGAGGCACTGATTGTTTCTAAACATACATTTCCCCCATTAAAATTAAGCACTGGAATGTGAACCATTCTAAATTCTTAAACATACATTAAAAAGGTTTTGAAATGCTTACAATCTCTCAGATAATCAGCATGTAGGTTTATTCTAATATTGCATTTTAGATAGGGAAAATGTATTAAATGCATGTTTTCAGCAGGGACCCATTATGAGGATGCATGTACCGGTATATTAACTAAATCCTGAATACCATTCAAAAACATGGTACAGCAACTCAGAATGAAAGGAGAGTTAGTGAAACACTTTATTTTTTAGATTCATTTTCTAGAAAAGAAATGTGGTAGTTGCTAAACCAGTAAGTGCCAACATCATTTGCTCAAAGCGAAAACTCGTACATAAGCAAATTGAGCATGGCTAAATTGACAAATTGACACTTGTACAAAAAGAAGTACAAGTGAACAAAGCAGAAGATCTTAAGGCCCCAATTAAGTCTGGAAAACTGACACCACCACCTTATGCACTGCAGGGCTTGAGTTTATTCTCCTGTGCCTCAAAACCATCTTTAGGCCTTTGCTGACGCTCAATCAGACATCACAGCTAGTTGCAGACTCGACTCCTCATTTTACTCTACTAAAACTTTAAGAGCTGTGGTGTTTATAAAAAGCTATTAGAATCCTAGAGTTGGAAAGGAATCTTTTGCCCAGCGTGGGTCTCAAACCCATAACCCTGAAATTAAGAGTCTCGTGCTCCAACAGCTGAGCTATACTGGGTTCAGTGCTCCTTCAGTGCTGTGTAGAGAGGCAGTTGGGTGTTCCAAGGTTTTTCACGATTGAGAATAAAAAAATAACACACTTCTAAAAATTGCTATTTCTCATTATCATTTATTAAATTTCTATACCACCCTTCTTTACAGGATCACAGGGTGGTTTACAATAAAATATTTATTTCTGGGTGGGTTGGGGGGGGGGAGATTTCACTGGGAATGCTCCTGCATTCAGAAATAGCAGCAGAGGCTGCAGCAGTCTAATCATGCACAAACAATTCAACACTCCAAGCACTTCACTTCTCGCCAGTGCTCTGCACAGACAATAAGCAGGTATACTCTATAGCAGGGATAGCCACCATGGTGCCCTCTAGATGGGGTTGGACTACAACTTCCACTATCCCTGCCCATTAGCCATACTAGCTGAGGATGATGGAAGCTGGAGTCCAGCATCCATACAGCACCACAGGACACCTGCTCTATAGCCTAGAATGGGAAATTAGGTGTCAAGGAAACCAAATTCAGAAATAAGTATGCAAATGTGCATAAAAATAATTTGCATTATTTCTATAGGGTGAGATCCAATGTTAATAATTAGGTCTCTGAATAATCAACCCTGTGGCCCCTGGATTGAATTGACTGTCTCTGTGGAACCTCAGGGGCCACTCACCTTGCCCTAGTTCCACCCCCAAAGCAATTCAGGAGGTAGGATTGGGTTATTAAGGTTTTTTTTAAAAAAAAAACCCTGAGCAGGCGGCTTTGAAGTTGGCGGTGCTGCTTAAGCAGCTTCCCTGCACAGAAAGGAAGCTTGTTTGCAGGGAAGCTGTTTGCAAAAGAGCAGTGACCAGCTCCACACAGGATCTGCTTCAGGAAGCAGGAAGGAGGACAGCCCTGGCAGGAGAGCACCTTGTTCCACCATGAAGATTGAGCCACCCAGTAGGTTCCTCCTTTTTGCGGTTTCTCCTTCTTCCTCAAGACTGCCTCTCCTTCCTGCCTGATGCCCCATCCCAACAGTCCTGGATGACACTGGGCCACTTAATCCAACCTACAGAGATCTGGGGCTGTCTCAATCGAACTCAAATGAGGCCCAGATTCCTTTGAATAGTTCAGTTTGCGCTAGAGATTCAGGTCTCAGGACAAATCCAGTGCACAGTCCTATTAATCGTACTGTGGGTGGTCCATGCCAAACACAATTTAGTTGAGTATCGCCCCATTGCCAATTTTTTTGAGAGAGTTGCATATTTATTTCTATTGTGATACAAGCAGTATGAACAATGAGGAAAGGCAGATCTGAGGCAATTATAAGCCCATTCCAGAATGGCAGAGTCAACCCAGTCAGATGGGCAGGGTATAAGAAATAAATTGTTGCTGTTGTTTGTTAAGGATGCTGAGAGTCGTTAAGAGGCCCTTAACAAACTGTCTTCATGACTATTAAAGTTGTATGAGTTCCTTAAATGGATGTGTGGTACCTTCATTTTCTTATGGTTGCAAAGGTGGGATAGATTCTTTGAGAGGCCTGATAAACTGATAGTTTGTCAACATTTCAGTTATTACTTATTTCATCTCAGGGCTGCACACACAGGGTTCCTTCACCTTTTTCCAAAATGCAACCCCCTTTTAACTTTTTGGCGAATGCTGCGACAGTATTTACAAGCAGGGTTATACCATGCCAGTATGGTACAGTGGTACCTCAGGTTAAGTACTTAATTCATTCAGGAGGTCCGTACTTAACCTGAAACTGTTCTTAACCTGAAGCACCACTTTAGCTAATGGGGCCTCCAGCTGCCGCTGTGCCGCCGGAGCACGATTTCTGTTCTCATCCTGAAGCAAAGTTCTTAACCTGAAGCATTATTTCTGGGTTAGCGGAGTCTGTAACCTGAAGCGTATGTAACCTGAGGTACCGCTGTATAAGTTTGTAGTTTATTCTATGCTAGCTGAAGACTGCAGAGAATATTAAACATTTACAGTTCCAGGATTATAAAACGTCCTTTATAGAGCTAATCCAGTCCATCATCGAAAAAGTCCTTAAATAGTATCACATACATAATGAGTTAACAAATGTTCTTTCCTCATATATCCAGCATATTGATTGTGGAATGCATCAAGAAGAGGAGACAAGCTACAATACAAAAAGCAATAAACGTATAGTGGTCCAGCCAAGATAAATGGGGGTTTCAATTATATTAGTTAGTGGTGAGGGCACAGAATGCTCAAGACAAATAGGTGTGGGACTTGGAGGTAACAGTGGGGGACTTGTGTATGTATATGTTTTTCAGCCAGGCAAACGTGAAATACAGTACATGTATAAGATAGCTTTCAAATGGCCATAAAGGCAAGTGGCTCTGCTATAGCATGGAACACAGGAGCAGGATAGAATCAAAGAATTATAGTGTTGGAGGGGACCCGATGGGCATCTAATTCAACCCCCTACAATGCAGGAATCACAGCTAAAAAAATCCCTGACAAAGGCCACCCAACCTCTTTAAAACCTCCAATTAAGGATAGTCCACCACTTTCTGAGGTTGTCTGTTGCACTGTCATAACAGTTCCCCCTATCAGAAAAGTTCTTCCCAATGTTTAACTGGAATCTCCTTTCTGGAATTTGAACCCATTGGTTCAGGTACTACACTCTGGAGTAGAAAAAAAAAGGGGGGAAGCTTATTCCATGTGACAGCCCTTCAGATATTTGAAAATGGCTATTGCATCACCTCTCAGGGTATTTCTGAGAATATGCACTCTGTAAATACTGGTCTACTTTATAATCATTAGTAGGCAAGCAGTCACTAGCATTTCTAGTGTGGTTCCACAAGGATACAGATGCTGAGGCAGAATAAACAACAGACTACAACTTCTTGATTACACTATTTTTCCATTTAAAAAACCCTCTTGTTTTCCTATGCGAAGTCTTAAAACAAAGCTTTGTGCTTTACTCCAAGCATTCTAGTAGAAAGAAGATTAGCCCTCAACTATATTGCTACAGTGCCAGCCTGTAACATTCCTGAGGTTGTACAAATGCAATGCAATAGGAAACAGGTTTGGCTAACATGACATATATGTGATCGGAAAAGGAGTGAGAAGAGCATTGCAGATATAGCTTATGATGTGCTTCAAGACTAAAGATATGTCCAAAGACCATTTACAATAGTGGTCAGGGCATCTTGACACTTGCTTTGACCTTGTCTTCCGTTTTCTCCCCAAAGACAGCTTTGGCTGCACATTAAAAAAAAAGGACCAGCAAAAGTCCTTGCTGAATGTTAGGACAGATATCAGTTCACTGTTAGACTGGGGCACCATCCAGTGTCAGGGTAGAGGAGACAGTGGACAGATTTGAATCTGCAAATAGAAAGAAAATTAGAAACTGTCAGAGGAGTTAACACAATCTGGCCTGAAGTATACAGAGCCACCAGTGCAGGGACATTGGCCATAACTTGTCAGTATATTTTGCTGGCAAAGAAATGCTATTTCTTATTCTTGTGCTTGGATTTGTTAGTCAAATTGATTTCATTTGAAAAATGGTTACATACGCACCGAGTTGGATCTTGCTGTATGTTGAACACTTCACCCACGCTTACAACATTGCGCCTGTTCTCAGGACCACCATAACTCAAGGTAACCTGACAGTGGGGGGAAAACACGTGCTTAGAAACAGCACTTGCCTGAGCATGGCAAACAATACAAGAATAAGGAGGTGGCAAATGCAGAAGTGGCAAGGGAGGGATAGTAGCCTTGTGATATTTCCAAGACAAATAGCAGAAATCATGTAAAAATAAATGGTGAACAAATAAGTTGCTGGTGAGTGATCCCTATCTGCCACTCAGGATAATGCAAACATAGCTTAGGCCCAGACTAGATGTGTCAAAAGGACATTCCCCCAGAATGAAGAAGACCAGGATGAAGCAGGTCATTAGTGTTTCTGCCTCTTACTTTCACCTGCTAGGACTTGTCACAGTTCAGAAAGATTATGTAGCAAAACCATCAAACCACCCAAGACCTGAATTTAGGGCTTCTCAAGCCACTAATTCTATTATACTTTCACAACCCCTCTCCTGGCTCTAGATATCTTTACATCCTGCTTGTTCATTCATTCCATTTCTCCATTCTGTTAGCAGCGGTGTAGCTACCACTTTTAAATGCCTCTTCGAAGCCTGCTCTGAAGTTCAGTGGCGCTCCCTGCTTTTATTCATTGCACCACTTTCAGGCCCTCAAGGCTTTCCTCACCAATAATAATAATAATAATAATAATAATAATAATAATAATAGCCATATTAGTGTACATTGTTTAAATATGTGTAGAGATATATTTGTTTTCCATAATTTCCCCCTTCTTGGTTTTTCCATGGTTGTGGCAAGCCTTTGGAAAAGGCATATGTATTACAGTACTTTTATAAATTGTTACACACACCAAACTCTTAGAATAGCTTCAGCCACAAATCCACATACATGTATCTATTTTGATGGACAGGCAAGCGGAAGAGATATCTGCATGCATTAAGGAAGATTTATCCATACCTGTTTCAGCACAGCTTCGCCACGCAGCTGCTGCAAGTTTTCCAGATGTGAGTGGAACAAGGGGCTGCGCAAGAGTTTCACCTCCAACAGCCCCTCAATAATGTAACCAATGGTGCAGTCATCGGGGAGTCGAATTCTCTCTGCAGTGCTGATGAAGCTTCCTAGGCTGTCAAAAGACAATAAATCAGAGAATGAAATCTTCTAGATTCTAGTACGGCAGCAGAAAAAAAGAGCAAATTGTCCAAGTGGTACATACCTAGCCCAGGGGCTCATCTTGAGGGCAAGACCTCTGCTGATGCAGAACCCTGCACCACCTGTGGCAAACCAGAACTTTGCAGTGGTCTACCAAGATAAACAAAGAATATTTCTGTCAGCTTTATGGTCACCTGGGTAAGTCAGATCCTATCCATGCATCAGGAATGTTTACGTTGTTTGATCTCCATATCCAAAGACTCTCAACAGATCATAGAATCGTAGAATTGTACAGCTGGAAGGGATCACAAGGGTCATCTAGTCCAACCAGCTGCAAGGCAGGAATATTTTACCCAGTTTGGTGCTCGAACCCACAACTCTGAGATTAAAGGTCTCTTGCTTTACCAACTGAGCTATCCTGAAGAGCAGCACAATGCGACTGCACAACAAGGATGAAGCATGGATCTGAAGGACAGAATCTGCAAGCAGAGGAAAGTGCCTACTTTCCTAAGGCACCTCTGTAAGATGATTTTCCATCCCAGAGTAGCGATGACTTAGGAAACAGCAGAAGCCATATAATTATTACTTCACAAATACTTCCTTAGGTAGCTGTACTGACCACTGAAAAGTATATGAAGAGAGGGGTGGAAATTATGTCGCTTGCATCTGAAGCTGGCAACCCTCCGAGTGTAATTTATAAAGATATCATATTTAGACTACAGGGGGATGTGAGCAAATCGAGAGAGTATCAGCTGAATTACAGATGACACACCATGTCCCTCTACTGCCATCTCAGTTTAGTATAGGATAAGATAATGAGACCTAAGAAAGGGTCTAACTCTGAGTGCAAGCAGCTGCAGAAAACCTCCTGAGCACCATATGAGTTGGGAAAGTGTTCCCAAGTTGCATTCTGCAATGGGATGGGGAAACCTGGCTGTAAATAGCAAAGAAGGGGGAGGACTTCCAGGATATTTAAGTGAGGAATACATAGCGAGTGCAAGAATCTGATTTGTTCAGTTTGAGATAACAGAGACTCAATTATAGAACATGCTCACTGATCCGTCATTCCGAACATGGTCTGCTGCTTCAATTGGATGGTCTAGACTTGGTCTGCCCACATATATATCTTGGCTGTGTGAAAAAGCAGACAGGAGATGCAGGAGATTGTGCAGGTTCACATAGTTATCATCATCCACATGACAAAACCACCTGCAGGAAAAAAACAAGACATGGAGAGACACAGAGGAGGTCACAAGGCATTACAAGATGGCTCTTTCTACCAGGGTTTCTTTGGTGAAAGTGTCTACCTCAACCACAACCATGAAAAGGCAAATGAGGCTACAATCTGAGAAGGCAAAAGTAGAGAAGCTCTTCTCAACTGAAGAAAGTTAGATCAGAAGTCAGTACAGTGGTACCTCGGGTTACAGACACTTCAGGTTACAGACTCCGCTAACCCAGAAATAGTACCTCGGGTTAAGAACTTTGCTTCAGGATGAGAACAGAAATCACGCAGCGGCGGCGCGGCGGCACTGGGAGGCCCCATTAGCTAAAGTGGTGCTTCAGGTTAAGAACAGTTTCAGGTTAAGAACGGACCACCAGAACGAATTAAGTTCTTAACCCGAGGTACCACTGTATCTTGATTTGCTACTCATCCTTTCAGACAAATTTGGTTTCTTTTATGCTCATCAGTTGTGCTGGAGGTAGCTCATGCTAACTCACTGATGCCAGAAAGGAGAATTAAAAAATAGGCACTAATGGAAATAGTGACTCTCACTTACTTTTGCCCAGACTCTAGGAATTTATCATATTCCACGGACATCTTGCAGCAGAGAGCTTGGCGAGTGTGAACAGCTGAGCAGTTGGTATTGATTACATGGTCCCCTATAAAAGAAAAATGATTAAAACAGGGGAAGATGCATGATTTGTAAGAGAGATAACAAATACAGTAGGGCTTGCATATGAAGAAATGCTCTGGGTAATATTCAGTGTGGATTACATAGACATCTGATACAAGCGAAGCAGAATTCAGACCTTGCAGCAGTGCGGAAGCAAATACTGTTTACTCAGGTAGGGGTCTTTTATATTTCCTGCTACTTTATATCCCCTTTTTTAAAACTGGAGATGCAAAGGATGGAACCTGGGGTGTACTGCACACAAAACATGCTCTATCACTGAGCTACTGTCCCTCTCCTAGGAAGATAGCAAATTTATTTAACGTGTGTCACCTATAAATATAAACCTGTTACAACTTTCAGAAATTTGGGAAGCAGCTTACCTGCCCTGAGAAGTAGCTCCTGATCATCCCAGTCTGTGAATATAAATGTCTGTGGGAAACATGGAAAACAACAAAGAAAGACTTTATATCCTGAAGATTTTGAAGTAACACTAATGTTAAGTTTTACTCTGAACATTGAGCAAAAAGACATTCTACTGGTTTCCAGCAAGCTAAAAATCAGGAAAGGATCAGTGTCTCTTTCTTATGTGGAAGTTTAATCAGCATTTGGCTACCTAATTTGGTGGAGAGAGAACCAAATATGTCATCTAACATTGTACAAGCAGGTTTTTGCTCAACCCAGGAAAAATTCCACCAAAACAAGGATCAAGGATTTCACATTCCCCATGAATATCTTGCATATAACCTATATGTGAGGGTGGGACGCAGGTGGTGCTGTGGGTTAAACCACAGAGCTTAGGACTTGCCGATCAGAAGGTCAGCAGTTTGAATCCCCGCGATGGGGTGAGCTCCTGTTGCTCGGTCCCTGCTCCTGCCCACCTAGCAGTTCGAAAGCACGTCAAAGTGCAAGTAGATACTTCCGGTGGGAAGGTAAACGGCGTTTCCGTGCGCTGCTCTGGTTCGCCAGAAGCGGCTTAGTCATGCTGACCACATGACCCGGAAGCTGTACGCCGGCTCCCTCGGCCAATAAAGCGAGATGAGCACCGCAACCCCAGAGTCTGTCACGACTGGACCTAATGGTCAGGGGTCCCTTTACCTTTAACCTATATGTGAACATAAGAGATCCTCCATGCAAGGAAGGCTCTGTTCCATTCAGATCACCCACCTCACATAGAAGATCTCTACACACATTTATGTCAGTTTACCCACACAGTCCCTTCTCATGCATGCTGAATATCCAAATGGCATGGTAGCCTGATATGTTACTGATGTGGGTAAGATTCGGTTGCATGGCCCCATGACCCTCCTCATGCTGTCTCTGAATAAGTTCTATGAATTATACCTGATGAGAGAGTATGAGATTTCAGTGTTAAACAAGTTAGTATTTTAGTTTGGTGAGGAAAGTGTTCTTACCTGCCCCTTAGCCTGAGAAATCCATGTTTGGAACAGCAAGTTCAGCCTTGTTCTATGGTACTTCCTTGTTGTTTTCACAGCAATAAAGATATCCTTCAACTCCAGCTTTTCCTTAGCAGAGGCTAAAGCAGGTTCCTCATGGTCTTTCATCAAATTGTCCAATTGATTAATTGGGCTCTCATTCATCAAATTGTCCAATCGATTAATTGGGCTCTCATTCATCTTTCTGTTAGCCTTCAGACCAGATCTCCCAGTGGTTATGATATAGTGACTCCATTCTTCTAACAGTTCTTCTTTCACCAAGGACACTATATTGTTCGCCTCATCATCCAAATGATCAATTGAACTGGACTCCACCAGCTGCAAAGTGATGTCACTGTTGCTGGAACCATTAAAAGGAAGTGGTGGCTGTGGCTGCGGATAACTTCTAGGTTTCCAAATGGCTTGGAATTTGGGGATTAGCAAGAGGAGAACTGCACAAAAGATAACTGAGAGCAGGAAGCAGATCTTACTGAGCTTAATGCAGGAAAAGCTCATTCTTCAGCCCCAAGGGCCTTTGTCATATTGTAAAGTTGTGACATTATTTTAAGGTGAGAAAAACAGAAACTGATACATTTGTCAAGGCCTAGGAATTTCCCAGCAACAGAGTATAATTTTTATGGCACTCAAATACCATAGACACCTACTTATATTTCAGTTTCTAACCTCTGGACTTGTCATCCTAACAGTAAAACACAGAGTTGGCACCTGTTCCACAGGGAGAGGGAAGCCTCTAAGCCACTGTACTATTTGTATATGTAAGTTCATTTAATCAACTTTAAAATTGTATACTGACAAGTATTGAGGCTGAATGTTTAAAGACAACATGAAGTAAAAATCAAGACAAGTCTGTGCACACACAGCTTTACTCTTTATGAACACATGGAGTTGCTTTAAAGTCAGATGGACTATCTGATAAAGTATTATTTTTAATGGCAGCAGCTCTCCAGAGTCTTAGGTAGAGGTCTTTCCTGTCACTTGCTATCTGGTCCTTTGGTTGGAGACGGAATCTCAGAGTTTCTTCATGCCAGGCATGTGCTCTATCACTAAGGTACAGCCACTTCTTATTAACGTGCATTATCAGTGTCCCATTTGCACCCTTCTTCAGGTGATAGGCACACTTTCAATAAGATGAAGTTTTTCTGCTAAAAAAAGGACATTGTTATAAAATCGTAAAAACAAACACATTTTAGAGTTTTCTGTATGTGAACATGAGAACCAGGAATTCTTTAAAAAACTACACATACATTCTTAACAACCTCTGTGAACCAAGTTGCAAGAGACAGAAGTGCAACTAAAGCATGGTTATTTAAACTTGCTATTGCACTGCAAGTATTTGTCACATGGCCTGTCAATTTAAATCTATTTAAATATTGCAGCTGTGCATGTTCCAGAAATCAATTATTCAGTATAATTTGTAGTGTATTTAATACACTGACAGAAGGGAAATGGTCGTGAATAAAAGCTTCTTAATTTATTTTTTCATATAATTATCACCTCCCTTGCTGGGAAATGAGATGAAAAAACATAGGATACAGATATAGTACTTTTGGAATAGATGCACTGAAATCAGTAGGACTTGATTTCAGTGGTACAGCTCTAAATATGCCTAAAACTACAATCCTAATCCCATTTACCTGGGAGTAAGCCCCATTTACTTCTGAGCAGACATGGGTTCATATTGCACTGTAAGTATGAATCAAACTGAGTCAGATGGTATTCTTTCAGGAAAAGATTTGGAAGGAAACATACACACAAACGGCCTCATTTCCAAACATCACATGTCTTTGAAATAAGGTTATAGCCCAAACCTACACAATATTAGGTGCACCGTCCTAAACTCATTGATTTCTGTGAGCTTGAACAAACCTAACATTGAAAAGAATCAGACATATCTGTTTCAAAGATCAGTCCTGTGTGGATGCCTGGTGGAAACCTGCCTGACATAAGTTGTTTTGAGCTTCTGCGAAGAGGTGCGTATGTGTAGTCAGTTAATATATTGCAGTTCCAAAGAATGAAATGCGAAGCCTGACAAAGTGCTCTTGGGGGGTATTGAAGTTTTCTCCTGACAAGCAGAAAAACATCTTAGGATGATTCACAGTACAATCCTATGCATGTTTCCTCAGGAGGTTCTTCTCACTGTGATGCTACATGACTTTCTCCCAAGTAAGCATTTATAGCAGGGGTTCCCAAACAAGGGACTAGTGCTCCATGAGCTTCATTCACTTGGCCCACAGCATGCCTGCATTAAATATGCACACTGATTTGCAGAATGATTAGAATTCAAGTGGTTAAAAAAAAATATGCATGCAACGTAAGAAATAAAAAGAAGAAATGAAATACAATTAAAAATCATACACCATGGACCACCGTGCATTATAATTTCTGCTACAGGCGGGGGTGGGGTGGGGACAGAGTTTGGGAACCACTGAGTTTTAGGGTTGAAGCCTCTGGTTTAAAGGCTCTGCCTGGCGACGGGCACACTTAAAACAGGAATGAACTAGCCATTCCCAAAGGATTAGTACAGGCCTCGCTTCTTTAACTGGTATAGCTTTTCAGCCAAAAGAGCTGACTGCGCCCGGGGAAGACGGGAATTAAAGAGGGATAATGTCCCAGAGGCCCAATAAGTGCCCTTCGCAGCACTTTAGGCCTCTCAAACCGGTTGCCATAGAAACAACTGCTCTTCCGCACCCCGGTTGGTCACCATGGCAACAAGGACACACACACCTTGACATCCCACCCCCACCCTTCTCCCGCCGCCGCGGCCATCCCGACCCTCCTCCTCCTCCTCCTCCTCTCGCCTCCTACCTACGCGCAGCGTCTCCAAGGCGGAGGGACGCGGGAGCCGTCTCGCTGCGCGTCTTAACTCACCCGTCGCTCAGCTGAGGATCCGGCGCCATCCGCCGAGCAGATCGCGAGGGGCGCGGCGGGGACGGGGGGCTGCGCGTCGGCAGCGAGCAGCGAAGGCTCCGCGGCCCCTTTAAGGGCTTCACCCGTGGAACGGACTCGACCCGGAAGTGGAGCGCGACCCGGAAGTGGAAGAAGAAGAAGAGGGCGCGACCCGGAAGTCCATGGTGCGAGGGTCAATATGCCGCTACCCGTCCAAGTCTTCAATTTGCAGGTACCGATGAAGTTTCGGGGGGGCGGCGGCGGCGGCGGCGGGCTCGAGTTCTCCCCCCCCCCCAAGGCGCTGCTGTTGTCTTTCCGTCTAGCGAGCAGGGCTGTGGTTTCGGGCGGGCAGGATCCCGCTAGGTCGCCGAGAAGGATCGCGCCCCTGCGGGGGATCAGCAGCGCGTGTGTCATTCTGGGTTGCCGTCCCAGGCGGAGCCCTTGAGGAAGGGGGCCAAGGGGGGGCGGGATACGCCAGAGGGTCGGAGGGGCCCGAATGTGGGCTCAAGGCCCCTGACCCGGGCGAGGGGAAAGGCCGTTGGCCGCGGTTACGGCCTGCCCCGCCGTCTCATGCCTTTGGTTCTGCCGCCGCCCTTGCACGGAACCCGGTTCTGGTTTTGTAGAAATCGCGACAGGGACCTCCGAGGGCCTGTGCTGCAACATGCAGTTTAATATCTGACAAGTGAAGGCAGATTGTTTCTGTTTTAATGTATGTTAGTGTGCACTGTGGAAACCACACTGTGTCATGAAATTTGCAGCTTGTTGGAAAGGCGTGGGTGGACGGAGTTCGTATGCTTCTGAATACCTTTCAGTGTAGACCCTTAAGTTTAAGACCCCATCCCCCCGAAATCGTGTGCTGCAGAGGAAATAGATGGGATTGAACGATCTTATCCCATGTGCCGGCCCACATCCTGATCTACGATAGCAATGGCTCAATGCGGTTATAATGTAATTACTTGAATAGTAGAGAGCTGTTTAATCTCTGCATTGCAAAATGCAGCTCCAGGGATGTTACGGATCCTGCACTCCTCATATTATGAGAAAATTAGTTCTACCAATGGAAACTTGGAATGATAATAATAATAATCATTATTATTTTATTATTTATACCCTGCCCATTTGGCTGGTTTTCCCCAGCCACTCTAGACGGCTTACAGCATATATAAAAACATAGTAAAAAATTAAACATTTAAAACTTCCTGATACAGGGCTGCCTTCAGATGTCTTCTAAAAGTTGTGTAGTTCTTTATCTCCTTGACATCTGGAGAGCGTTCCACAGGGAGGGCATCACTACCAAGAAGGCCCTCTGCCTGGTTCCCTGTAACTTCGCTTTTTGTAGTGAGGGAACCAGCAGTAGACTCTCAGAGGACGACCCCAGTGTCCAAGCTGAACGATGGGGGTGGAGATGCTCCTCCAGGCATAAGTGGGCTGAGGCAGTTTACAGCTTTAAAGGTCAGCACCAAAGGTCAAGAGGATTTGGCTTTTATGTGTGGTGCATTTTAGTAAATTGACTATTTTATGGTTGATTCTCTTAATTGTTTATCTGCTTCCAAAAAGTGGTAGGATCAAAAACAACAAAAAACATGGTGCTTGAAATACAGTGGAGTCTTTCATACTGAGAGATCTGGCTGCAGCAGCTGTAAAACAGTGGATAAATAAATAAATGACTCTCAAGGACTTGTCTCCTAGCAGCAACTCGCGTCACAACTTGCCTCTGCTGTTTCAGCAATATTTCTCTCTTCAGCTATGGTCTAACTAAAGAACAGTGTTGCGACTCTACATGGCAAACCTGATCCCTTCAGGTGTTTTGACAACAGATTTTATTATAACTTTATAGAAGAAATATTTGTGTCTCTCCTCTAGCATACATTTTTGTGCTCTCCCCCCTCACCTGATGCTGGCATTTTCAGGTTGAATTTTGCAGATTGTGACTTAAATCTTGCTGCATGTGAAGATCAAAGCTAGATCACAGTGCATGTTCATCTTAAAATATTTTAGTTCCTGTCTTTCAAGTTTGTAATAGTCCATAAACATATTCTTTGCCATGTTCTACACCCTTTCTCAGAGATATTCCCCATTTTTCTCTTCAACACCTTTAGATAGTCATGAGAATTTTCTTGCAGTGGAAATGGGTTCAAAACAGCACTCATATCTGCTCAACAAGTTCTGTTTCCCATACTTTCTGTTTTGTGAGATGATAGAGGATTGGGAGATACTAACTGTGGATGCTTCCTAGAAGACAAATTACAGGAATTAATCTGCTTCACCTAATGTGTCATTTTATGAAGGCATTGAATGCAAGCCAATGATGTCATGCAATTTGCTGCTCTTTAGTTGACAACAAAATACAGAGTTTTTATATCCAGTCCTGTCTTTCTAGAGCTCACTTACTGTGACAGTGGAATGCTAACTACATAGCAGGAGTGGGGAACTTCAGGCCTGGGGGCCAGATGCAGCCCTTCAACCTTTTCATTTGACCCTTGGAACACTTCCCAAGCCACACCCCTCCCTGGCGCTGCTTCACACCCCAAATTTTGCCTGTCTAGAAAGTGTCCTTGAAATCTGATGCCTCTTGCTTGTCCACATGGAGGATAGAATTGGGTGTGTGTGTAGACACAAATATAAAATTAACGTTCATTGCTCCGCTTGCTTTTGTCTCTGGCCCCACCCACCACTGCCACGTGGCCCTGAGAAGGTTGCACAGAAGGAAATACAGCCCTCAGACTTAAAAAGGTTCCCTACTCCTTGCTGTGTATGGGAGGCTGGACCAAGGGGCATGCAGTACAGTAATACAACAGTGAAATTAACAAAGCGCCTACAATGAAAACTGGAGCATATTATTCTAGCCTAACATGAGCAAGAGGAGTAATGTCTATGACTGCAGAGGCATTAATTACCTTTCTTTCCTTTAGCAGCCGGCGAGCTCTGTGTCAGGGCGAGGGGGTACAGAGAGTCAGGACAGGATGAGGGATAGTTCAGTTCCGAGCTCAGCTTCCTCGTCAGTGACAGATCTATACAACACCCCCCGCAGCAGTAGGTCAGAACTCTTCCTCCCAGGTACATCTGGAGACTTCAGCCTAAGTGCCTGCTTATCAGCCTGCACCCTGCTCTATGAGGTATCTCAAAGGAGAAAGCACTCGAGGATGACTGAGTGAGAATGACTTGACTTTTGCCAGCACTAAGCCATACTTGTTTAAAACGGTTCTTTTTTTTTCTGAAGTGGGTACATCTCTTTCAAATGACAAGTGACTTTGCATTGTGTGGTTGAGCACAAACTTATAACAGCTAGAAGGATGGCGTATCTAGAAGAGGGATGATGGGGACAGGCTATAATCTGTCACAGAAGTTAATGTATCCTAAATAAATAATATCTGTTGTAATTCACAAGACAGCTCGCAACATATTTAAAACAATAAAAATGTAATACATCAAAACCACCCACAGAAAAAAAAACAGCAGCATGTCTTATACGCAAATTGCCTTGAGACGGTTGTTTAGAAGGCAATTAATAAATTGAATGTGATGGCGATGTTGTTCATCGCAAGAAACCAGGAGCTTTCATTTGGCATTTAAAGGCCAGCAAAATCGGTGTTGAGTAGATTATAGGAGAGAGATGGCGTAGATGAGATGCAACCACTGAGAAAACCCTGTTAGTGTTGCAGAAGCCACCCAACTCGCCTCAGAAGGTGGGGTCACCTAGGGCCTGGTCTCTAATGAAGACCTAAATAACAACAAAGCATGGATCAGGTGGTTCTTCGTATGAGTATGGGTTCCAGTGTCAGTCCTGTGCACTATTGCTACAGGATCTAAAATTCCATGTTAACATCTCCATCTCCCTAACCTCTGCATCTGGAAAGCCCATCACTTAATAGAGCAAATGCTTTCTCTGCAGAAAGTCCAGAGGTAATTCTCTGGCATCTTCAGTTAAAGCAGCAGTGGGGAACCTCTGGCCTGCAGGTCTAGTTAGGCCCATCAAGCCTTTCCTTTTTTTAAAATTTTTTTTAATAACTTTTTATTGTTAAAATAGTTCATCATTAATACACATATACAAGCATACAAACATACATTTCATACAATCCTTAAAAGTGTTCAAACATACTTACACTCAATCCCACAAATAATTCCTTTCCCCATCACCATCCACCACCCCTCACCCCACCTTTGCGTTTGACTTCCAATCTACTCAATTACAATTTCTTTCCACTTCTATTACTTTCTTTCACACACCTTTAGCCTAATTTCATACTTCTTTTTCTATTACACATTGTTATCCATCTTATTTGATATTTCAGTATTTGAAACGGAACTTGTTTATTCTAATAGGAGTTCTGATTTTTCGATATGATTTTGCGAGTATCTTTTAAACACCTTCCAGTCCCTATCTATCTTTTCTTTTGAAATCCTTCCAATTTCTTCCATTGTTTTGGATATATTGTAATACTCCAATAATTTGGCAAGCCACTCTGTTTTTGTCGGTATTATACCACTTTTCCAGTTTTTCGCAATCAATAGCCTTGCTGCTACTGTTGCGTATAAATATAAGGTCTTATCTTCTTCCTTTAGGCTTCCTGGTACTATTCCCAATAGAAAACCTTCTGGTGTTTTCCTAAATGAGTATCTAAACATTTTTTTCATTTCATTATATATTATTTCCCAAAATTGTTTGATGTTTAAACAATTCCACCATATATGTATCATAGTACCTTTTCCCATGTTGCATCGCCAGCAGACATCGCTACAATTTTTATACATTTTTGCTATTCTTTCTGGTGTTAAATACAGTGGTGCCTCGCAAGACGAAATTAATCCGTTCCGCAAGTGTCTTCGTCTAGCGGTTTTTTCATCTTGCGAAGCAACCCTATTAGCGGATTAGCGCTATTAGCGGTTTAGCGGCTATTAAAGGCTTAGCGGCTTAGCGGCTTAGCTGCTAAAAGGCTATTAAAGGCTTAGCGGCTTAGAAAAAGGGGGGGGAGCGGAAAAAAAATCTCAAGACTCGCAAGACATTTTTGTCTTGCGAAGCAATCCCATAGGGAAATTCGTCCTGCGAAGCAACTCAAAAACGGAAAACCCTTTCGTCTAGCGGGTTTTCCGTTTTGCGAGGCATTCGTCTTGCGGGGCACCACTGTACCATCTATGTTGCATTTTAAGGTAATTTTCTTTCAGTATATAACACATAGTGAATTTCATATCTTCTTTCCACAATTTTCCCCATTGTTCAAACATAATATTTTTCCCAATATCTTGCGCCCATTTAATCATTGATGCTGTAACCAATTCATCCTTTGTTTCCCACTCTAAAATCAGATTATACAATTTAGATATATTTTTTGATTTTTCTTGTATTAAGTATTTATCGAATTTTGATATTTCTTTTTCAAATCCTAACTTTTTGTCTTTCGCTAATCTATACTTAATTTGAATATATTGGAACCAATCACTAATATGAGCTTTAATTTCTGTGTAATCCTTTAATTCCAATTCTCCGTTTTCTTCCTTTAATACAGTTTTATAGGTAGCCCAATTTTCTTTCATATTTAATTTTTTCAGTGCGACAATTTCTGCTGGCGATGCCCACCAGGGAGTTTTCGGTTCTAGAAGTCTTTTATATTTCTCCCATATTTTATATATAGATTTTCTGATTATATGCCCTAGGAAGCCTTTATGTACTCTCACTGCCATCCATCCAAATCTCGTCTCTACTCCCTCTAAATCCAATACATCCGAGTCATCTAATTTGATCCATTCCTTTAGCCAGGTCAGACCCACCGCATCGTGATATAACTCCATATCTGGGAGACCAAATCCTCCTCTCTCCTTCTTATCTATCATTATTTTGTGTTTTATTCTTGGCTTTTTCCCTGACCATACAAATTTAGCCAAATCTCTTTTCCAGTTATTAAAACATTTATCTCCTCCTAGTATTGGGATACTTTGAAATAAAAACATCATCCTTGGTAATATGTTCATCTTTATTACCGATATTTTCCCTAGTAAGGAAAGATTTAATTTCCCCCATACTTGCAAGTCATTTTTTATTTCATTCCATGTTTTCCCATAGTTCTCATTACTTAAATCTATAGTGTTTGTTGTTAAATTTATTCCAAGATACCTTATTTTCTTTTTAATTTCCAATCCTGTAATTTCTTGTAATTTCACTTTATCTTTTTCTTCCATATTTTTCACTAGTATTTTGGTTTTCCCATAGTTTAATTTGAATCCTGCTAATCTGCCATATTCGTTTATGCATTCCAATATTCTAGGTGTACATTGTAGGGGATTTTCTGTTGTGATCATAACATCATCTGCAAAGGCTCTTAACTTGTATCTTTTTTCACCAACTGCTATTCCTCTTATTTGGTTGTCCTGCCTTATTTTCTTTAATAGAACCTCTAATACTATTATAAATAACATTGGGGATAGGGGGCATCCTTGTCTTGTACCTTTAAAGATGTTGATTTCTTCTCCAAACTCTCCATTAATAATAAATTTTGCTTTCTGTTGGTTATTTATTGCATTTATACCTTTTTGGAATTTTTCACCTAGACACAATTCTTTTAATAGTTTTTTCATAAATTCCCATGAGATTTTGTCGAAAGCCTTCTCCGCATCGATTGAAATCAGGGCTGCTTGTTTGTCTCTTCTTACTTGTAGATATTCCATTATGTCTATTATATTTCTGATATTATCCTTTATTTGTCTACCTTCCACAAATCCAGCCTGATTTTTATGTACTATTTTTCCTATAATTTTTTTCAACCTGTTAGCCAATAATCCTGCATAAATTTTATAATCGGAATTTAACAATGAAATGGGTCTATAATTTGAGACAGATTCCAAATCCGCACCTTGTTTTGGCAGGAGCGTTATATACCCTTGAGTCCAAGAGTCTGGAATATTCCCCTTCTCTACTGCTTCCTCTATTACTTCTTTTAGTGGGTCGATTAATTCATTTAACATTTCTTTGTAGTATTCTGCTGGTATGCCATCTGGACCTGGGGATTTCCCTATTTTTAATTTTTGAATTGATTCCTTAATTTCTACGGTTGATATTGGTTCATTTAATAGTTTATGGTCTTCTTCTGCTATCTCTATTAATTTATTTTTCTTTATATATTCCTCTATTTCTTCTATTGGCACTTCAACTTTTTGATATACTTTTTTGTAATATTTTTCAAAAAAAAATTAAATTTCTGTCATATCCCTTATTGTCCTCTCTTCTACTTTTATTTTATTTATTAATTTTTCATTTCTTTGTTTCTTTAGTTGCCAGGCAAAGGATCTTGCCTGGCTTATTTGCCCATTCAAAATTTTTATATTTCCAAAATTTGATTTGTTGTTCTACCTCCTGTTCTATAATTTTATTATATTCTACTCTCAGTAATTTAATTTCTTGATTTAATCTCTCTTTATTTTTGCTTGCATAGGCCAATTTTTCCTTCCTTTTAATTTCTTCTAAAAGCTCCCTTTTCTTTTTTTCTTTATTCTTATATGCTATTGAGTTTTGTTGTATGAAATATCCCCTAACAACCGCCTTCCCAGCATCCCACACTGTTTTAACATCTGTCCCTTTCAAGCCCATCAAGCCTTTCCATTTGGTCCATGAGGCAGTTTTGGCTAAGCCACACCCACCTGCCATATTATATGATGTCAGGTGTGTGGCAGGTAAAGCTGCAGTTGAGCCAGAAGGAAGTTTTCAGGATTGGTGATGCCTACAGAGTCCTGTGCACAGCACTGCATCGGGGTTTCCAGAGTGCTGTACACAGGGTTTTGCAAGCCCTGAGGATTAAACAGTTGTTGGGGCTTGCACATTGCTGTGCCTATGCCCACGCAATTTGATTTGAAAATGCACAGGGGAAAACAGGTGAGCTGACGTTGTTGAGGTGTCAGGCGAATGAGCCAATTAGGTTGTCTGACATCTTTTAACTCAGGCGGGGAACTGAGTTTGTCCCCACCTCCTCAACTGAAGGAAGGGTCAGGCATGTTACTCAAAATCTGAAAGCCCCAACCTGATGACCTCTAGTACCTGAAAACTTCACCCAGCAGCTTCTTGCATTTTTAGTTTCCTCTGAAACTATAAGCTTAAAACTTAGGTTGAAACTGAAAATCTAGCAGCATTATTTCATTCACATGCATATGTAGCGGTTGCATCCAATGCTCTGCATGCGTGGTTCTCCTGGTGCAGTGGGACCTCTTCCATCTCCCCCCACCCACCCACAATCTGCTCTGGAGGGTCACCCAACCCTCTGCAGCTGGTTTTGAGAGCATGGGGGCGGAAGGCTTGAGGGGACAGGTGAGGAGGCCACTGTAGGAAACTGCGAGCTGAGACAGGTGGACCTTTTGCCTGATTTAGATAGACTTCTATTCGTAAGGCCTAGGTATGTTGTAGAGGAGGGGGTTCTCAAACTGTGGTCCACAATCTTCATTCAGGTGGTTCACAGTGTGCCTGTTAAAATTTAGTTAAAAAGCCTACGGCATCTAGCACAGCACATTACAGTTACTACAACAGGCAGACAACTCAAGACCCTCAGCAATTTTCAAGTGATCTGTGGGGAAAAGATCTTGAGCACCGCTGTTCTAGAAGGTTCACAGAGATGTGACCTGTTCTAATTAGGATCAAGGCTAACCCCAGAACAAATGGCACCCTGGCAGGGAGCATCTTCATTCACTTGATCAACTTTCAAATTCCTTATTTCTTATTGCATTTGTAGCCCACGCCATGACTTTGAAATGCATGGTTTTGCTTTAGCACTGTCATACCAGATAATAAATTAGCTTGCTAGGATCTGTAAATCTATATTTATTGGATTCTTTGTTTCAGCTGCTGAGTGATGAGTTCAATAGATAACCCATGAGCCACAATTGGTGGTTCTGCAGAATTATGAAATAACCCCACTCAACAAACCAAAGGATCCTTTTTTTTCTTTGGCTTACTTTTGAGAGGCAGCATTCTGCCCAAGATGCAGGTAGTGGTTAGAGATTTTAATATTGTTTTCAGCTGCATATTTGAATTTAGTGGAATTATATGAATGTGTATTGATGCTTGTTTTGAGCTTTGACAGTGGAGTGGGCCATATAAATCAGTGAAAAGGGTTGTGTGAATGAACTGTGAAGCAAGAGGATGCTCCCTTTTGGTTTCCTCAAAGTGTTTACTCCTACCCCAAACATAAAACTATTTCAGCTACCCTTGATTCTTCAGAACACACACATATATAATGTCTTTGTGGAAATTATAAATACCTGGCTCTTACTGGGAAGGTGCCACTGAGCTTATCTTCCGGGGGTTTTTTGTTTCTGTGATGGCTGCTGTTCAGGAAATCATCAAACCCTTGCACTTTCCTTTTTGAAAAAAACCATTGAGATCAGAGAAATCTGATGAGTCATGCAGAGTGGGAGCAGTATTCCTGGCAAGTCTAGAGATCAAGCCTAGAGTTCAAGGGAATGGAACTCCAAGCAAAAGATGTGAAAGAGCAATGTTTGGGTTTCTAGCCATGCTATATCTGCTGGTGTATGAGGACCTCTTTCCCATGGGCTGGGAAGGAGCTTCCTAGCTTCTGCTTAACTTATACACGTTGCTGTTACAGGGTGCGGTGGAGCCCATGCAGATTGATGTAGACCCACAAGAAGATCAGCAAAATGCACCTGATATCAACTATGTGGTGGAGAACCCGACTCTGGTATGTGTTGGAGGGTGACAATGAGAAAGGAATTCTTAGGTCGGCTAAAAACTTAGATTTTATCCATCTAAGCCGGTGGTTCTCAAAGGGTGTGGCAGGAGAGGATGGCAAGTAAAGTGGGAAGATTCAAGGATAATCAATATTACATTTTTGGGAATGATTCACGTTATGTGGCTGCATTGCGTTATACTTTCTGGATGTCCTATGATCATATCACAAAGCAGTTGTGTTCTGTTTTTATAAAGCAAGCAATGCTAGGAGTTGTTTTTCATTTTCCCCTCCAGTGTATTTCTTATCAATAAAAGAAATGGTGTGGCGCCAGAGGAAAAAGTTAGATAACCAGTGATCAAAGGACATGCTTTGGATAGATGGCTAGATAGATAGCTAGATAGATAGCTAGATAGCTAGCTAGATAGATAGCTAGATAGATAGTTCTATCCAAAGTAGCACAGAGGAATGAGTACTGTCAGCGCAAGGATTTCCACTTGCACAGTGGGACCATCCTCCCTCTCCACTTCCCACGCCCCCCTAAATCTTTTCCAGGGGGTCCTCCAATCTTCCGGAGCAGGTTTGAGGAGGGCACGGGGTGTGCTCAGGGGAAAGAAAGTGGGATAATGTCTCATTGCACAACTGAAAATCCTTGTACTGATTGGACGTGTTGCTTGGATACCTCCCATAATGTTTGATTATTCATTATTATTATATTTATTTCTGTTCTGCCTTTTCCCTGGACTGGGGCTCAAGGCGGCTTACACAAATTAAAACAACACACAGAGAAATGTTTCATCTATATTGTATTTCCAACTAGACATTTATTTTGTTTGTTATATTTTCCTTACCCGATTTCTGCATGGTCTTCCTGAGCTGCACAAACATTTGCCGTGAGTTCAGGTAGAGGATGTGCATGGGATGATGTGAGCATGGGGCAAATGTGAGCTGGACAAAATTAAGAAATTACGGCATCTTTACCAACTGGCAAGATTACCATGAATTTTATACATATTCCTGCCTCTTCTGAAATGAGTTAGCGCATCCCCTTGATGCCACTATTCCTGATTTCTCACTGTTCTAAATCCCCCCCCCCCCCCAGTATACTATTATGAAGCAATTTTACATTTCGGTCCTCCTGTTCCAAGGCTCCCGTAGGAGTTGTATTCTGCACCTGCCATGCACAGATCCTTGCCCTGCAGAGTGGAGAAAACAGCAAGGATGAGATGAATGCCATTAAACCATTGTCAAAAAGCAGGGGTGGGGAGACTTGGACCCTCCAGATGTTGCTGGACTCCAACTCCCTAACAACATCTGGTGGGCTACAGGCTCCCCACCTCTGTCACAAAGGAACAGAATCTGCTGCATGGTTCTTACTTGCTGCAGGAGATAATCAAATGACAGTGGAAGAATACTACAATTCTAACTGCAGGGGAAGACAGCTTGCTATCTGGGGCATTGCTTTCTGCTGTAAATGATCATTTTCTTGTTGTGCTGTGGCCCACAGGATCTGGAGCAGTATGCAGCAAGTTACAGCGGCTTGATGAGGATCGAGCGGCTGCAGTTCATTGCAGACCACTGCCCGCAACTGCGAGTAGAATCCCTCAAGATGGCCCTCTCCTTTGTCCAAAGAACATTCAATGTTGATGTTTATGAAGAAATTCACCGGAAGTTGACTGAAGCCACCAGGTATTAAGAAGAAGAAACACTGAAAATAAACTTCTGGTTTGTGAGAATCCCCATACTGGTCAAATGACCCTGCATAGATCAGTTCTCTTGTCCTGCAACTGCCTATAATTTCAGTGTTTGTGCTTACTTGCAAGGTAGTGCATGCACCCCATCCCCCCAAAGAGAGTTTTCTGTGTTTTTCTTCTTGTGTTTGTTAATTTGAGTTGCCAGTAGCCAGTAATGTCCTGTGAACAAACTACATGAAGAGAGGAGCAGCTCTGTCCAAAATTGAACTTTGTGCAATTATGGCACTGTAGTTAGCTTCTGGTCCTCCTGGTTCTTTGATTGTGATCTTTAATAATACAGTGGTACCTCTGGTTACGCACTTAATTTGTTCCGGAGGTCCGTTCTTAACCTGAAACCGTTCATAACCTGAGGTACCACTTTAGCTAATGGGGCCTCCTGCTGCCACCGTGCTGCCAGCGCGTGATTTCTGTTCTCATCCTGAGGTAAAGTTCTTAACCCAACGTACTACATCCAGGTTAGCGGAGTAGTACTGAAGTGTTTGTAACCCGAGGTGTTTGTAACCCGAGGTACCACTGTAATAATAATAATACTAATCTTAAGTCACATACATGCATGCTACTGTCCTTAACTGAAACTAATTATGAAGCAAAGTAGGCTGAATTCCCATTCTCCGTTCCATATTCCCAAGTGACTCTCCTATCCATTAACCAGTTTTTGTTACTTTTATCACAGTCTCTTTTATTGTATCCATGTGACTTACATGCCTCGTTTTATCATAGTTTACACACCATAAGCCCCCTTGCTTCTATACTAAACTTCCAGTGTATTTGGACTTTAAACTATTGCATTATAGGTATGTGCGGACTTCCACTGTTTCTTCAGTTAGAAAACTGTTTATAGAGTTGCATTAAGCAAACCGTTATTTGTATTTTTCTAAATCAAGAGAGTTTTTGTCAACTGCTGGATCAACATCTTTAAAAACTGGCTGGATGACACACTTTGCTAATGGTTATGATTCCCCCCTCCCCCCATTCTTACAGCATCACACTCTTGATAGCTCATTTATTGCCCTGGATAACAGTGAATCGTGTGCCTCCCCTTACTATCTGTCTGCTGCTTTTTTCCCAGAGAGTTACAAAACACACCTGATGCTGTCCCAGATGGAGGAATAGAGCCCCCTCCTCTAGACACGGCGTGGGTTGAAGCTACTCGCAAAAAAGCTCTTCTTAAGCTGGAAAAGCTAGACACGGATTTAAAGAACTATAAAGGGAACTCAATCAAGGAAAGCATCAGGTGATCAGCTGTAACAAACATGCCTTTACTCGGGAACAACTAGTTCTCAGTTCGAAGCAACATTTTGCATTCAAAGGAATCAAATTGCTTTGTGAATTTGCATGCACTTCGAAAAACAGTTTTGATGAAATGCATCATTCGCACAGTTCACTGGTAGATAATCCCGTGAAAATAGACCTGTCCAGGACTCAAGTTGCACAGGTGACCTATTCAGAGAAAAGGTTTTCACATGTGCACAGCCATTCTAGAAACCACCTTGTGAGTGTTAAAATGTCTTTCTGAACTGCTTCCCACTAAGAGTCCCACCCACCCAAATATACTTTGCTATTTAAGGGAGTTGTGGGAGGGATGCGGGTGGCACTATGGGTTAAACCACAGAGCCTAGGACTTGCCGATCAGAAGGTCGGCGGTTCGAATCCCCGCGATGGGGTGAGCTCCGGTTGCTTGGTCCCTGCTCCTGCCAATCTAGCAGTTCGAAAGCACGTCAAAGTGCAAGTAGATAAATAGGTACTGCTCTGGTGGGAAGGTAAATGGCGTTTCCGTGTGCTGCTCTGGTTCGCCAGAGGCGGCTTAGTCATGCTGGCCACATGACCCGGAAGCTGTACGCCGGCTCCCTCAGCCAATAAAGCGAGATGAGCGCCACAACCCTAGAGTTGGTCACGACGGGACCTAATGGTCAGGGGTCCCTTTACCTTTACATATGTGTCTCCTACTTTTATAATTTCTACAGAAGCTCATTACTTTAGTTTTGTGTTGGGCTTGTGAATATTCTGGAATCAGATTCATGTTTGGAAGCAGCTGTTTGGGAAGAGCAGAGAGAGGGCTTTGTAGCAGGAAACTATTGAGAAGATTATTGTGATAGCTATGCTAGAGTCTTTGCAAATGATGACTGGCTCTGTCATACTTGATAGTCTGCACCTTGCCAAAAATATAGAGAAATGTCTTTATTCTGTGCATCTGTTAACTCTGAATAAGCACAGCCTTTCGCCTGAGCATGTTATCCAGCTCTGGCCTTGTTTTGAGTTGTAATTTTTGGGGGTGGGGTATGTGTTTTGCATCCTGGCTTATTCATTTTGCAGCTGCCGTCATCCCTTCTTTCTAGGAGAGGCCATGATGACTTAGGCGATCACTACCTTGACTGTGGGGACCTCAGCAATGCCCTCAAATGTTATTCGCGAGCCCGCGATTACTGCACCAGCGCAAAGCACGTTATCAACATGTGCCTCAATGTTATCAAGGTAAAGTACAATATATGTCAGTGGTCCTTTTCAAGTGGGACACACTTGTGGAATTTCGCCTTTATTTAAGATACGCTCTACCTGCTGCGCATCATCAAATGAAATCTTCTTTTCTCTCCCCCACCACCTGGAACGTACAGTCTGATGACCCATCAACAGAAATGAGTTTCTTCGTTCACAGATGTGCCTATTAGAGACACATAATTCCCAGGGAGTGAGAGCTTTACCTCTTACTCAGTGTCAGGGGCTGGACTGAGGAAGAATGGTGTGAGCCCCCCTCCCCTTCTCCTGAACCTTCCCAAGGGCAGGAGGACAGTATTGATTTAGAACAGTGGTTTGCAGAGGGGCATAGTCCAGAGGAGAAAAGCTGGGAAATACTGGGTGAGGAACAGCTAGAAGAAGGCACACTGGGAGAGAGACAGCTAGCAGATTCAGTGTCCTTCGACAGCATTCCTGACCCCGCCCCCTTTGCCTAGGACTAGACGGGCTCTGAGAGTGATAGAAAAGAAAGCGCAGAGGCAACAAGCTCAGATTACCCAACGTAGCAGTGATGAAGATTAATGGAGATGGAGGGGGTGAACCTTAAGTGGGAACAACGCCATTTTTAGAGGGATATGCATTTCTTTGTCTCTCGCTGTGATTATTAAAGAAACTCTGGTAAGAACGCTCCTTTTGTGTGATCTTCTTAATCACTGCCACCGGGGAAGGGATCCGATTCCCCGAAGCCTGACACTCAGCTTTTACTGCAGTGCTGCAGTCTGTTTTCTTCCTCTTCCAGGTCAGTGTTTACCTCCAGAACTGGTCCCACGTCCTGAGCTATGTGAGCAAAGCCGAGTCCACGCCAGAAATTGCAGAGGTAGTAAGCTTTTTACAACATGACTATTGCCACCAACCCAGGTCCGTGCCTTTTAGTTTTACTTCATTTTTTAACAGCTATAGCTAGCCATTCTTCCAGCCACACACAAGACAGAGTAGAGGCCCCCTCCCCTCATTTTACCCTCACAACAGCCCTGTGAGGTAGCACAGGCTGAGAAAGGCCATCCAGCAGGATTCATGGCTGAATGGGAATTTTTAAGCCAGGTCTCCCCACTTCTACTCTAAACTGCTATGCTGTGTTAGCTCTCAGTATGGTATGTGGGTCCCTGGATTTATGCCCCGAGGCTTCATAATTTCTATGTCAAATATTGGACCTCGGTGCCCCACAGGAGGATTGGGGTGGCAAATGAACTAATTCTGTGTTTTGAGGGGTTCTAATGCACCCCTTGAACAGAGACCCTGTTTCCTTTTCATCCTTCTTGGTGTTCCTTGTTGAGCTCTGGGTGCCTTTTCAGACTTGGGTCATGCGGGGAGCCAAGGAGATTGCAGAGCAGAAGTGCTTCCTCAGACGGGTTGAACAGAAGGAATTAAGCAAAAAATAAAGCTGCTGTTTATTTGCTGATTCTCTGCCTCCTCCCTCTCTAGCAAAGAGGAGAACGTGACAGCCAGACACAGGCAATCCTCACCAAATTGAAGTGTGCCGCAGGTGAGTGAGTGAATTGCATGCCTCATAGATACAGCATATGCCCTTAGTGCTCATCAGACTTGCTGTGTGCAGAAACAGCACAGCATTTAGGCATAACAAACTTCCTTGCTTGCTTTTTCTACCCCATGATAGAGCAGGGCAAATTCCCAAGTACAGCTTCTGCGTTTTAGTTGCCCGTCTTCTGGCTTTAGATCTGTGGAAAGGTGTGGAGCTCCTCTTCTAGGTTTCTGTGTGACCCTACCAGTGTGTCTCTCCTAACACATGCAAGCAGTGTCTTGGACAGAAGACTAATTGTTAAGTCTGGTTTCTAGGCTTGGCGGAACTCGCTGCCCGGAAATACAAGCAAGCAGCAAAATGCTTCCTGTTGGCCTCATTTGATCACTGTGATTTCCCTGAGGTAAGCATTAGGCAGAGATATTGAGAGCTGGGGAAGCTGTGGAGATGGGGGGGGGGGAGATGCCAGATAGCTGTGGCCTATTTCTAATATGGCCTGATTTTGGGGGGACCATGTTCCTCCTTGATTTTTCTGAGTGTCTTGAAGACCAGCTTTTCTGTGGGCATGTGAACAGAGCAGGGTTCAGACTACCTAGCTGTCTACACCTGTAGCTATCATCGCTTCTTCAGAGGCTTCCTCTCCTCTCTTTTTCTAGCTGCTGTCCCCTAGCAATGTGGCCGTGTATGGTGGCCTCTGTGCATTAGCCACCTTTGACCGTCAGGAATTGCAGCGTAATGTCATCTCCAGCAGGTGAGAGCTTTGGAGGACCTTGGGCATGAAATAGGCCAACTGAATTAGAGCTGTGTTTTGTTTTGTTTTTTGCCTTTTGGGTTCTGAGTTGCTTTTAGTCTTTGTTAAGCAATTTAGTTAGATGACTCCCCGAAGGTCCTGGATTTGATTTCTAGCTCGTCGTTTGAATCCCTTGGGCAGGACTCTTGAGGACCAGTGGCTGAGGCATTTAGTTGCCCACTGCTGAAAACAGCACGCTGGACTAAATGAACTTACGTTCCTAAGCCACTGTGTCTAGGTGTTAATTTCCCTGTTTGAGAATAGAGAACAGTGACATGTCTGCACTGTGCTACTGAGAGAGAGAACAAGAAAAGGATGGTAAAGCCCTTGCAAGTTAAAAGGAAGCATACAGGGCAATTACATTTGGTTTCCTGTGGGTGTTTGGAACTTGGAGCAAACCATTGGTGAGGAGAGGTTAGGCAGTTTCTCTCCTCCCACCAGTCCTCTACTCCCAATATCCATCCTGTGACTTCTTTTCAAATTAAAGCAAGGCTGAGTTCTGGGCAGACATGCCTCCCCATAACTAGGGACCACATCTCCCGAGATGCAGAGGAACCTATTGCGGCCTTCCCTAACCTGAGGGGAAGTTTTGGACTGCAATGCCCATCAGCCCGATAGATGGCCTATCGGTTTATTGACTCATTCTTTTTCAACCTTTTTTGCACAATCACCATAGAAACCAACATGTGCCATTCTTGTAGGGGAGAGGGATCCTAGCCTCTTTTTAAAAGGGTGTGGGAAGTGGATGACTTTGTGCTCTGACCCACTGTATCTGCAGCTCCTTCAAACTCTTCTTAGAGCTGGAGCCACAGGTGCGGGACATCATCTTCAAGTTCTACGAATCCAAATACGCCTCATGTCTCAAGATGCTGGACGAGATGAAGGTGAGTCCTAGAGAGCTGAGCTCTCTCTGTGTGTTCCTGGGTTTGTTTGTTTTTTTGCAGCATAGTTTTTATTCATTTTCGTCTTTAAACTGCTTAACATGGTTGCATTGACATGTATCTTTGTTTCCTTTGGAGCATATGGCATGCAACAGTTTGGTTAAAAATAAAAATAAAACAACCATAAACACTCGGATAAACATTTCTGAACCTAGTAACAAAGTTGTGTAGAAGTGTATATTCAAAAAAATATTACCGTTATTACAGATAGGAAATGATGTACAGTAACATGTATTGCTTAGCCTCTGTGTGATTTGAGAAGGGGCTGCAGCAGCAGTATTTATATTGGTGAGCCCTTGATGGCCCTTTCCTGGCAGGCATACTTATTCCTAGTATACAAGCACCAAATGAAGGCACTGAAAATGAGGCAGTGAGAGGCAGAGGGAGGGACGGAAACAAGGTGGCAAAACATGGCTTCGTGCAACATGAATGAGCATTGGGCTCGTGCACGCCCTCCTTCCATGGTGTGTTCCACTTAATAAGTTATTCCTGGTTTGAGGCAAACCGTAGCTTGACATTACATCCATACCAGCGCACGATGCAGACCAAGTGCAAACAATAGTGACAGATGTAATGGCAAGCTATGGTTTCCTCAAACCAGGAAGAACTGATTAATTAAAAGGAGTCCAACGTGCCTTCCAGGCTTGTCCCCTAGTGCCAAAACCATGGTTTGGCATTATGTCTGAACTGAGCCCAATAGGTTAGCCTCTCCAAGTAGCTTTATTGCAAACTACCTGCATCTGCTAAGCTCAGACTGGCAGCAAAATAAAACACAGGAATATTTAAAGCTATGTGTGTAAATATGTGCATTCATAGAGAGATCTTTTCCGTGTCTAAATAAAGAAAAGGGGGGGGGGACAAATGTCGCTTGAGGAAAAGGCTCTGCTTGCATATGTAGCTTTAGTTGCTGGTCTGAAATTACACTGCCCTGATGGTGAAAGCAGTTACATAAAATAAATGTATCCACTACTTATTTATCATCTCCCTACTCTCTTTAGCTGTTTTGTGAAGACTGTTGCTTGTTTGGAAATGGTCAAAATAGAGAGGGCAGAATTCCTCTCTCTCCTCAGTACTAGCTGGGTTCAGTTTTCTCTAGGTTAATAGCAGTCACTACAAATGTTGTGCATTTTTTGTTGGATGTGAAATATTGCTATAGCCACCACTCAGGCTATGAGGTGCATCTGACAATGCCTTTGTAGCCTTTGATAGCTAGACCTGATTATTATTTTTCATTTGTATTTTGCTGACTCCACAAATACATGTCTCTTGCTGTGTCGGGGGTGAAGGGTTGGGGAGAGCTTTATGTGTCAACTCTTCCTAACATACTCAATTCTGCACAGGATAATCTGCTGCTGGATATGTACCTGGCACCTCACGTGAGAACACTTTATACGCAGATTCGAAACCGCGCCCTCATCCAGGTAATTGCCATCCTAATAACTGCTCTCCTTTTGCCCTAACTTTTGTCCTAGCATAGAGGGCCATTAATGGACATTTTCATTCTCTGCTCCTTTCTCATTCTCAGTATTTCAGCCCCTATGTGTCAGCAGACATGCGGAAGATGGCCACTGCCTTCAACACCACGGTGGCAGCTTTGGAGGACGAGCTCACTCAGCTGATTCTAGAAGGATTGATTAATGCCAGAATAGACTCTCACAGCAAAGTGAGTACCGGTCACATCCAAACTAAACCTCCCTGACTGCTGCTGCTGAAAGCTAATGGCTTGGTAGTGATAAAACCCTGAGGGGGGAATTACCAATGCAAGGCCTGCATAAGGGCTTCTGCTTGCACAATGAGGCTTCCCCCTACCCTTGATATTGGCTGGTGGGGGGAATTGGGGGCGTTGTTCTATCTGGCAAGCTGCAACCCTTGCATAGATGGGACTTTTGCCATAGCACGATGATCACCCTGAATGCTCCACCCTGAATGCTCCATGCATTTCTTTCGCTGTAAACCAATTTAAAAATAAGCCAGTGCCACATTAAAGCCCAAACTGGGTGCTAAAAAAGGCCTGGTTAAAATCCTAAACGCTGCACAAAAGTTTTCATGATATTTAGGCTAGTACAGGAATTGCAGAAGGCTGTTTTTTTTATCAAAGAGGATTTAGTTGGGGGGGGTTATAAACAATGGAGAGGAAAGGGAGTTCTCCCAGATGCGCAAGCCATACCTCCTTGTCCCTGGAACTCCTCCCTCAGTTCCATTCTGGCTTCTGAGCCTCAGTCAGGCATGTTGTTTCATTTTTGAATGCTAGAAACTGCCACTCTTTTCATTTTAAACTCTTCCACAAAGGCAACTTCACAGAGTCCTTGTTTCCAGCAAATCAGACGCTGTCCCTCCAGTGAGCATGAGGGGCTTGGGTGGCTGCTGTCCTAAAGGGTGCTGTGAGCCCTTCAACTTTCCTGTTTTTTTTGTAGATTTTATATGCACGGGATGTCGATCAGCGTAGTACTACCTTTGAGAAGTCCTTGCTGATGGGGAAGGAGTTTCAGCGTCGCGCCAAAGCTATGATCCTACGAGCAGCTGTCCTGCGTAACCAGATCCATGTGAAGGTCAGCAAAGGGTTAACTTTTTAATGTTTCATTGCTGTAAATTGCAGACCTAGCGGCGTATAAATATTTAATAAATAAAGAGGCTCTAAATTCTGGGCAGGGGCTTGCTACTTCTAAACGTACTGGGCGCTCTGGCAGAGTTTTTTGTGTGAATATAAGTCAGAAGCATTGGGGTCAAGCTGATACATACCATTTGAGCCAGCTTTTCTCTTACATGCCCTGAATAGCTTTACCTTATAAATGTAACTATTTACAAGCAACTAAGGTAAACGGGGGGGGGGGGGCAGTTTTCATGAATTCTACTCATATTGATCCAGAGCAGATTCCAACATATAGTTAGCAGAGTCAAAACTTAAACACATTGCAGGATTCTGAAAAATATAGACCAGAGGCAATTAATATTTCATCCAGCAGAGCTTTACTGCTACTGAAGGCAAATGAACATAATGGGCATAAATCCAATACATTCAGGATTGGCACTGTCCATAAGAAATCCAGTTGCAGCAAACAACTTAAACTTAGAATAACTTATAACACTAAGCATACAATAAACAGAACAGCACACCAGAAGGAAAGAGAGATAGAACGTGAAACGCAGGCTCCTTCTGGCCCTATTATTATAGTCAGCATGACCTTGACAGAAAGAGATGACAGAACCAGTTTAAGCCAGCTGTACTCGGCTTCTCTGAAGGAATAACCCAAACATCATGAACCTTCTGCTTGTTTCTAGGCAGAATAGAAACTTTGTGTGTCAGCTGGAAACTTCCAGCTTGCACCAGTTTCTTTCACAGAGAGAAGCTTTCAGAACCCTCTTGAATTCCCGTATTTTTCGCTCTATAAGGCGCACCAGACCACAAGACGCACCTAGTTTTTGGAGGAGGAAAACAAGAAAAAAAATATTCTGAATCTCAGAAGCCAGAACAGCAAGAGGGATCGCTGCGCAGTGAAAGCAGCAATCCCTCTTGCTGTTCTGGCTTCTGGGATAGCTGCGCAGCCTGCATTCACTCCATAAGACTCACACACATTTCCCCTTACTTTTTAGGAGGGAAAAGTTAGGTCCTATAGAGCCAAAAATACGGTAATTAGAATAGGAAAGATCTCTACATATCAAATCAATACTTTCTGTACCAAGAAATGCAAACTGACAGCAGTATCCAATTCTCCAACTCTGCTGCCGTAACAAAACTCTGGGAATGCTGTGGAACCTCTTCTTTCTCTTCTGTCCAGTCTCTCGTGTGCCCTCAAGAGACAAGATTTGGGGAACCTTCCAGAGCACATTTTTGGGGTATTTTGGATTGTGGGGGAGTAGAGCTGAAAATAATACCAATATTTTTCACATCTGGCAACCAATGCACCTCTTTGGTTTCAGGTAGTACATGGGTAGAGGAGTCAGTTTAGTCAGAATCAAGTATACACTTCCAGAGTCAACATTAAATACATTGCTTCTGGTAAATGAGCCACCATAGCTGCTAGAGGGCCATGGAAATTTGAGGCTTTTTAGACTTGACTACCCATGTAGTATCCAAAACCAAAGGGGCACATTGGTTGCCAGAGGTTATTTTTTTTCCAGCTCCCCTACCCCACTAGGAGGGCGAGGGGAAACAGAAGTCCCGTTGTGCCAGCACAACCAAATGCGCAGAGCATTGGATACAATCTATCCCCCTTAAAAAATAAACTTATAAGACTAAAAATAAATAAATTTGCTTCAGTGCAAAATGACAGTTCATGCAGTAGCTGCAATATTTAAGGCAGGAATGGGAAACCTTAAACAGGGTTGGGGAGCCTCAAGATGTTTTAACAGCAAACTGAGCGTAGTCAAAATGCAGAGTGTCATTGGCTGGTTTACAAGTGGAAAGCTCATCTTGCTGCGAGACAAGGCGTTCGTGCCATGCTCCTCTTCAGGGTGATGAAGTGCCAAGGGTCATTCAGTTTGACCACAGTTTATCATGGGACCAACCAGAATGTGAGATGTGCAAGGCCTGGATTGCTAATCTCCTGTTATTTTCTCCCAAGATGAAAAGTCTATAAACTTTTCCATATTTAACCACCAATTCCTGCAGCTCACTGCTGAGGTAGGAAGCCCTTTCCTCAAAGGACAACTCATTGGAATAACTGGATACAGGGAATAATCCCGCCTCTAACCATTCTGATGTTTTGGGGGAAGGT